>NW_026913339.1:1200000-1728809 GCF_034315485.1 Pezoporus occidentalis | reverse complement strand
CCTCGCCGAGCTTCCGAACTCCTAAAAATGCCCTTCTTTCACCGTCTTGATAGAAACCTTCATTCTTTCTTAGGACTCGGTAATTGTTACACACTCGCTTCCTTCATGCAGAGCTGCTCTAGTCTGCAATATGGTGCAGTCAGTGGAAGCAATGAAGTTTATGGCAGGTATAGGCAAATGGCTGGCAGTGCTACATGCTCCGCCACCATCACATGGGACTCATGCTGACATCCCTAACTTCTTCCTCGTCTCGTTTAGCAATCCCATTAAAGCATTGCTCCTCCCGGTCGGGGTTTAAACCCCGCCGCTAACCCCCCCACCACCAGGTGGCTCTGTGGCGCGGTCAACAAAGCTGCGACGTCTCAGCGAGTGCTGGGGGGACTGGTACAGCGGGGCACGGGTTCGAATCTCACCGCGATGCCAAGAGCCACGAGTGTTTTCCTGCGGGATCAGCAAAAGGAATACGCCTTTATATGCTGACATCCCTAACTTCTTCCTCGTCTGATTTAGCAATCCCATTAAAGCATTGCTCCTCCCGGTCGGGGTTTAAACCCCGCCGCTAACCCCCCACCACCAGGTGGCTCGGTGGCGCGGTTAGTACGGCTGCGGAGTCTCAGCGTGTGCAGTGGGGACTCGTGTGCAGCGCGTCAGGGGTTCGAAGCCCCCCGCAATCCACCGCCACGAGCTTTTGCCTGCGGCATCCCAAAAACCAACATGCCTTGTCCGCGGACGGGGCCCGCCGCACTGTGCCCCTTGGGGCTTCCCTGCCGCGCTGGGAACGCAAGCCAGCCACCTTCTCGCACGTAAAACCCCCAGGGTGGTCCCTGCCTTGCCGCTGGCACTCCAACCCTCAACCTTCCAATGACTCCCAGCAACACACGCTGGAAGGCCAGGGGGCTGTCCCTCGGGCCACACAGCCGTCAAACATGTATACTACACGGTTAATTCACAGCCAATTAATTCACACAAGCTCAGATACCGGGGCTGGCGCTGCCTCATTCCAGCTCATTGACGACACTGAGTGGCCACCTGATGGTGGCGCGCTCCAGCTGAACCCAGGATGCTAACTCAGAAAGCCCTTAAGGGATCACATCCCACCTATACTAAACATCTGATTTCAGTTTACAGATGTAGATCTCACAAAATCCGGGACAAAGTGACTTGGAGCCGTGCAGAAAGTCTTGCTAGCGGGAGGGATGGAGATGTGGAAATACAAGGGGTTGGAAAAGTTTGGACATATTCATAAACATAATTCGGCATTTTAAGGAAATGCTGCCAAAATGTCTACTTTGAAAAGACCTGTTCCTCTCAGAACAGAACTGATACTGACTATTTAGATGTAATGTTTAAAACTGCATTAACGTGGTTTGCAAGGATGAAAAAGAAATGTCTTGAAATGGTCATTCTCATATTTAGAGTCTAAATCTTTGGAGTTCTGTTCAGGAAACATTGCAAAATGTTTATGTTTTTTTCTGATTCAGGGTGAAACTAAACTTTTGTATTCAGCTCAGTCCTTCCCCATATGGGCTGCTTCAAATCTATATAAACACCAGACTGCATCTATAAATTTTATTGGGAAAGAAAAAAAAAAAGAGCTATGCAAAGAAGCAGAGAGTATTCAGTTAAAATCAAAACTTTCCAAATCTCATCCTTTTTATTTTTATATGCTTTGAAAGTAATGCTTAGGGTTCCCCAACATTAATTTGGCAGGATTAATTAACTAAAATCGGTTTAAAAAGCCTGTATCTCTAGGAGCTTGCATTATCCTTTAAGTGTTCCTTTCATCTCTTAAATAATCAACGGTTCACAGAATCATAGAATACCAGGTTGGAAGGGACCTCAAGGATCATCTGGTACAAGTTCTCTAGGCAAATATGACCTAAACCAGACGTCCCAGAACCCTGTCCAGTTGAATTTTACAAGTATCCAAAACTGGGGAATCCACCACTTCCCTAAGAAGATATTCCAATGATAGAGAATTATGTCACATCTTTATTACCTGACAGATTTTTTTCTTTGAGGCTCTTTCTACATTCCTATTGCTGTGTGCATCATGGAACTGTATTCGTAAGAACTATCAGACCTTCAGATTTCTGTAACAGCTAATTAACAACCCTTTTGACTTTCCTACTTAATACCATGTGGAATTTAAGAAACAATTTAGGTAGGTAATTAGGAATGTTATTTAAAAATAATGAGTTGAAGCATCTACAAGTTTTTACTTAGATAAAAGTGTGATTGCTAAAATTTTCACTGACTAATACATATTTGGGAGGAGCACACACCGTTTAAAAAGAGAAGTGCCTTCCCTGACTCCACAGAACCTCATTAGAAATGAGAAAGAAATTCAGATCTCCAAAGAAAAGTATATGAAATGGAAAAAGGGGGGTGGGGGGTGGGGGGTGTAATTTCTTAGAAATTCTCTTTTAATGGATAAGAGTATGGAACATCCAGTGCCAGTTGCCAGGGACTGGGCTTTGCAGCACACTGAGTGTGACTGTCTCACCACAATGTGTATTACAAGACTGGGGACTGAGGAGTCACTGTCATGCACAATTCAATGCTATAGACCTTTATATTTAATTTGTACAGCCTTTCAAATGTTCTTATTTACAAAACCAAATGTATTCTTTCAGAATCTGGTGTTTCAGTCTGCTTCTCATTCACTCACGCCCATAAGAAACCATTTTCTACTTACATAATAAGGTTGCCCTAAGGTCCTTAACGTAAGGGTATTTGAAGCAAAAAGTTTATGAAAATGAATGGTTTGCATAAAGTAGTGGTAAACGTCTAAAGTACCTAGAGGGTAGGTAAAATACAGTATAATTGTATACAACACAAAGGTGTAAATCAGTCTCATATTTTTATTGCCTTTTAACAAAAACCATAGGTTATTGCAGCTACAGGATTGCTTGGGCTTGAGATGACCTCTAGAGGTCACCTGATACTTTCTCTTCTAAAGCACAGGGTTTCATTATTTCTAATTCACCCCAAGAAATCAGAGTTCTTAAAAGGTTTTTTCACTTTAAACCAGTGGTGGCAAACTCCGTTTTGTACATGAGCTCGTATTTGGTCAGATATTACACAGTCTTTCCTAAAGCATAACCTAAATTTTCCCTACTACATGTTAAATGAATTCCTCGGTCTTCTTTGATTAATCAAAAAAATGGCCTACTTTATGACATGCCTTTAATTATTTGTAGATAGTTCTTGTTCTGTCATTTTCCTCTGGATGGCACTTGCTTAACTCTAAAATGACAGCATGCAGGTACAGACATGTCTCACCCACTGCTGACATAGCCATGACACCCTACTCAGCTCCAAGTGTGCAGACCTTAAAGACCTGCTGGCTGGAAAGGCATCCAGGTCAGGTGAGAGCGGCTGACTGGGAGATGTACCTTGTGCTGGAACCACGCAGATCTTCCCTGTCAAAATAGTACAAGGGGCTGGGTTCACGTTTGCCTCCTCGCCGAGCTTCCGAACTCCTAAAAATGCCCTTCTTTCACCGTCTTGATAGAAACCTTCATTCTTTCTTAGGACTCGGTAATTGTTACACACTCGCTTCCTTCATGCAGAGCTGCTCTAGTCTGCAATATGGTGCAGTCAGTGGAAGCAATGAAGTTTATGGCAGGTATAGGCAAATGGCTGGCAGTGCTACATGCTCCGCCACCATCACATGGGACTCATGCTGACATCCCTAACTTCTTCCTCGTCTCGTTTAGCAATCCCATTAAAGCATTGCTCCTCCCGGTCGGGGTTTAAACCCCGCCGCTAACCCCCACCACCAGGTGGCTCGGTGGCGCGGTTAGTACGGCTGCGGAGTCTCAGCGTGTGCAGTGGGGACTCGTGTACAGCGCGTCAGGGGTTCGAAGCCCCCCGCAATCCACCGCCACGAGCTTTTGCCTGCGGCATCCCAAAAACCAACATGCCTTGTCCGCGGACGGGGCCCGCCGCACTGTGCCCCTTGGGGCTTCCCTGCCGCGCTGGGAACGCAAGCCAGCCACCTTCTCGCACGTAAAGCCCCCAGGGTGGTCCCTGCCTTGCCGCTGGCACTCCAACCCTCAACCTTCCAATGACTCCCAGCAACACACGCTGGAAGGCCAGGGGGCTGTCCCTCGGGCCACACAGCCGTCAAACATGTATACTACACGGTTAATTCACAGCCAATTAATGCACAGAAGTTCAGATACTGGGGCTGGTGCTGTCTCATTCGAGTGGCCACGTGATGGTGGCGCGCTCCAGCTGAACCCAGGATGCTAACTCAGAAAGCCCTTAAGGGATCACATCCCACCTATACTAAACATCTGATTTCAGTTTACAGATGTAGATCTCACAAAATCCGGGACAAAGTGACTTGGAGCCGTGCAGAAAGTCTTGCTAGCGGGAGGGATGGAGATGTGGAAATACAAGGGGTTGGAAAAGTTTGGACATATTCATAAACATAATTCAGCATTTTAAGGAAATGCTGCCAAAATGTCTACTTTGAAAAGACCTGTTCCTCTCAGAACAGAACTGATACTGACTATTTAGATGTAATATTTAAAACTGCATTAACGTGGTTTGCAAGGATGAAAAAGAAATGTCTTGAAATGGTCATTCTCATATTTAGAGTCTAAATCTTTGGAGTTCTGTTCAGGAAACACTGCAAAATGTTTATGTTTTCTTCTGATTCAGGGTGAAACTAAACTTTTGTATTCGGCTCAGTCCTTCCCCATATGGGCTGCTTCAAATCTATATAAACACCAGACTGCATCTATAAATTTTATTGGGGAAAAAAAAAAAAAAAAAGAGAAAAGGGCTATGCAAAGAAGCAGAGAGTATTCAATTAAAATCAAAACTTTCCAAATCTCATCCTTTTTATTTTTATATGCTTTGAAAGTAATGCTTAGGGTTCCCAACATTAATTTGGCAGGATTAATTAACTAAAATCGGTTTAAAAAGCCTGTATCTCTAGGAGCTTGCATTATCCTTTAAGTGTTCCTTTCATCTCTTAAATAATCAACGGTTCACAGAATCATAGAATACCAGGTTGGAAGGGACCTCAAGGATCATTTGGTACAAGTTTTCTAGGCATGTATGACCTAAACCAGACGTCCCAGAACCCTGTCCAGTTGAATTTTACAAGTATCCAAAATTGGGGAATCCACCAGTTCTCTAAGGAGATATTGCAATGGCTGATCATTCTCATTGTGAAAAGTTTTCTTCTTCTGTCCAACTGGAATCTTCCCAGGAAGAACTAGTGCCCGTTACCCCTTGTCTTGTTCATTTGACTCCTTTTAAAAAGGGAGTCTCCATCGTCTTTGTAGCCAGCCTTTAAATAGTGGATCATGGTGATGAGGTCTCTCCCGAGCTTTCTTTTCTCAAGTTTGAGCAAACCCAGTTCTCTCAACCTTTCCTTGTATGGCAGGATACCCAGTCCCTGGATCAGTTTTGTGGCCCTTCTCTGGACCCTCTCCAGCCTTCCCACTTCTTTTTTGTATATTGGGGACCAAAACTGAACACAGTATTCCAGGCGTGGCCTGATAATCTCTGAGTGGGATAGTGACATCTTTATCTGTACTGGTGATGCCCTTGTTGATGTAACCCAGCATTCTGTTGGCTTTACTTGCCACAGCAGCACACTGTTCACCTACATGGAGCTTGTTGTCCATTTCAACCCCCTGCTCCTTTTCCACAGAGCTGCTCCCCAGCCATGTAGATCCCAGTCTGTGCTGCACTCTAGGTCTGTTTCTACCAGGTGCAAGACCTTACATTTGCCCTTGTTGAACTTCGTGAGGTTCTTGTTAGCCTATTCTTCCAGCCTATCCAGGTTATCCTGGAGGGTGTCTCTCCCTTCCAAAGTGAACCCTTTCCAACTCATCATCAAACTCCATCAGGGTACATTTGATCCCATCATCTGGCTCATTCATGAAGACGCTGAACAGTCTTTCAATAATGATCTGACCAGCAACAGGTCCCCAGCTGGAAAAGGAGCGGTTCACCACTACCCTCTTGGTGCAGCCAGACAGCCAGTTCTCCGAGAGCACTAATTTGCTCTTAGTGACTTACAGAACTTACTCGACTGCCTTTACCCACGTGTACTAGTGCATTCAAAGTCTACAATGTTGTGGCTGAGTCAAGTCAATCCAGCTGACCTATTCATTAATTGTGCTGAGCTCAGTGGCCATGTGTGTGCCACAGCAAAACTTTTTGTAGAGAACAGGTGTTCCTGACACTGTTTATAATCAAGAGAATCACTTCTGGATAGGATCATTGTTTTCTTGAAAGATTTGCTTTTGAAAAAATGCAGCTAACCACTAGTTTAAGATGTAATTAATGCTCTGAGAGATGTAAATTCAGAGCCTCAAATAGGGCTTATTTTGGTGCTCAAAGCTATCTATGCTTGAAGTTCTATGTGGGCACATACAGTTGGCCATGCGAAACAGAAGAGCCTGTGAATTACATTTCTACATTTAATCAGTGTGAGGTCTCTCAGAAGTTTTGACTATGGACATATACATGTGTTTGGAAAGTTTGCCTTGCTGGTGCAGCTCCTGTGGCTTCTACATCTTTTGTCCATATTCCTCCTCCTGAGAAGGCTGTGAATTTCAGCACTATGAACTGGCTGTGTAAAACCATGTCCGGAGAGTGATATTTAAATTGTCTTTCACTTTTTTATTAAGCCTTTTATTTCACGGAAAAGCCAGTTCTCCTTGAGGCTTGGTAGCTTTGGAGGCAGGATCAGGGCCTGAGGCAACTGACTGTCTGCCTTCTTGGTGAGATCTGCTGTAAACAAGCCAGGGAAACGCAGCCTGCATTAGAAACCGAACACTTCACCTGCCATAACCAAGTAAAATTTTTATACTTGGTAAAACGTTTCTTGCAGGTTCTGCTGGCTGATCTTGTCAGATAATGCACTTAGCCATCAAGTGTGTAACTTCCTTGGGGAAGCAGAGCAGGAGATAAGAGCTGCCATGGGGGACTGAAAGTGCAACTCTGTCCCCTGGCCTTTTGTAAAGTTAAATTACAGGGGCGTCACCTTCTGTGGTTTATTTCCCTTATTAGCGCGGGTGCTGCTTAATGGGGTACAGTTACCGAAGTAAACTAATCCTGCGGGATGCTTATTTGGTCGTATTAACGCAGGAAGCAGAGAGCTCGACCAAGATTTATTTAAACGCTGGCGTTAAAAATCAACCAAAAAATGTTTCTGCCGAGGGAGCAGGGAAAGGCTCCCGCCAGCTGCCGCCGGGCACAGAGTTTGGCTGCGGGCTCCCACAGCGCCCGAGCTCCGCAAGCCGGCCCCCACCCGGCCCGGGGCAGCGGAGCCCTGCGGGAGCGCCCCGCCGCGCGGCACCGCGCCGCCGGCCGCCTGCGAGGGCGGGCGCGGAGGAGAGGCCGGGCCCATATCCATAGTAACGGCGGGGGCAGAGGGGAGGCGCCGCGGCAGCTCCCGCCCGCTGCAGCCCGCGCGGCGCCGGCACCGCACCGAGCTGCGGTGAGCGCGCGCGCGCCCGCGCCGCTCCGCGCTTCCCCGTGTTCCGCCCCTCACACCCCTTACCTTACCCACACCCCCCATCCCCCCTCCGGGAGCAGCGCGGACCAGGACGCGCGCGCGAGCACCCGCGAAGGCGCGGGGGGGGGGAAGCGGGGAGCTGGCGGGGGCGCGCGCGGCAGCGGCTGGACGGGAAGGGCGGTGGGGGCTCCGGTGTGCGCGGCTCCGCGGCGCTCGCCCTGCCTGACTCACCGCGGGGCGCGGGGAAGATGCTCAGCGCGGAGGGGTAGCAGCTGCGGAGCAGACGTCGGGCCCCCCGCCGCTCCCCGCCTCCGCCGGGCTCGGCAGCTCATCTCTCCGCCGCCGCCGCTCCTAGGTGAGACCGGGGGGCACGGGAGGGCTGGGAGAGCACAGGGGGCCGGGCACGGGGCCATCGGGCGCCGCCCCCGCCCCGCCGTGGAGCCCGGAGAGGGGGGCTGGGGACTGGGACACGGCCCGGGCACCCCGGGGAAGGGGGAGCTCTGGCAGCGTACCCTGGGAGGCTGGCGGGAGAGAGCCGGCGGCGTCTGCGGTTGCCGCTTTCGCAGGATTATGTCAGCCTCGCCGGTGGCCCCTCCACCGCCTCTGGGGCGGGCGGCGACGGCGGCTCCCGCGCGGCGGCGCTGCGGGGTGCCGCGCTCCTGGGGCAGGCAGGGGGCGGTGGGGAGGCGGCGGCTGTGGGCACCGGGATGGCCGGAGTTTCAGCCGCCTGACGGAGCCGGTGCTGTGGGCTGGTGAGCTTCCACCGGGCCGGAGCGGTAGGGGGAGGAAGGCGCCCCGGGCACCCCTTCCTGCCCCAGCGTACTCCCTCCGTGCGTGTCCGAGCCAGAATCCCTTTCGGAGATGGGGGAGAAAGTGGGCATCCACCTGGCGTGCTGCGCCCGGGGGAGCGGTAACACGGCACACCGAGCCTGCAGCTGCCGTTTTCGGGGGGGGGGGGGGGGGGGGGGGGGGCTGTGTCAGTATTGCAAACATCCGTGTTCCTAGGTCTTGTAACTTGATTGTGATTGTGCCCTGGTCTGAAACTTGTCGAAAGACGTCTCGGCTTCAAGGCACCGCTGTTTGTCCTTTCGGTTATTTAAGGAACGCTAATTGGGCGAAGTGCTACGGTTATTCTATAAGGGGAAAAAGAAAACCGAAAAGGTTGATGGAAGGGAGAAGTGTGTAGAGATCGGAATGATGGTTTATGGTTCAGTATCTACGAAAAAGGCGCGTATTGAAAAATACATCTTAACGAATAGCTATTTTACCTAATGGCAAGAAGGCAGTTTTGGTATTGGGAGGGAAAAAATGATACCTCAGAATTTCAGCTGGAACTCAATTTGCTGCACACGTGCAGTAACGGTTTTACTAAGGATTTTGGCATGTGGACTGATGCATGTTGCCATGTGCCTTGCAAAATTCTTTCTGCTCTGTGAGCAGTGGCAATGTGTGCCCACATGCACGAAATCAAGGTGTGCTCTGTACTGTTCTCAACTGCAACAACGTTAATAAGGAAAACTAATAGTGTCCATCTGTAGCAGGATTACTGATAATAATGTATTGTAATGGTTCCGTAAAGAGCATTTTAATTTACAACTAGTGTTAAAGTAGACCCTGACGTGATGGATGGTAACTTCTCATCTGAATGCATGTTAAGAACCAATTAGTGTCATATTCTTTCGTATATGCCAAAATATAAAATATAATAATCCGCTTAAAAAAGAAACCAACCCTCAGTGGAAGGTTGACATGATAATGGGGCATTTTTTCTTGAATAAATACGAACACAAGTTGTAAGCATTCATGTAAAGTTGATACTTGTTTGCCAAGTACAAATCCTTAATCCTGTAGTGTGTAGTTACTGTAACGAATTAAAACTCCATTTTCATGGCATCCTAAAAATCTCAGTGATACTCTGAAAAGAATGGAGAGTAAATGATTTTAGCTGATGAATTTGGTCTGGCAACAGTAGTTTGCTAAGAGATCGATTCTTTTTGATGTGTATATATAACTTATATAAGTTGTGGTCATGTGGTCACTCACAGACTCTCTTAACTTTACACACCTGTGAAGTCCCATTTCAAGAATTTGTGCAAATGGTTGACAAGTGAGAATTGGAAGAACTCAGTGATGTATTCAAAGTAAGCTCTGCTTTCTGTAATACTGGTGAGCTCCTTTATCTTTTTTTTGGGTTTTGGTTTTTTGTTTTTTTTTTAAAGATCAGGAAAATGTGATAGTCGGGAAGAGATAAATTTATCCAGTAAGAAGGCAAATTGAAATATACTATACATATTCATTCTACTTAGAAGGCATTCAAATGCAGTACCCCAAAATTAATTCAGAAAGCTAAGGGCCTGATGCTTTTCCTCTTAGCATTTTTCTTTGGGGGGGGGGGGCGTAACACCTCTAACTGGAAGTGGGCACATGGAGTTAAAAAGGGAGGGTAGAGAATGTGAGAATTAGGAACAGAGCTGTCAATAAAGCCTCCATCGGAGAAGGCTGCACTGAACTAACTAAAGCAGATCGACTCTAGGCAAGAGTTTTGCTACTGAGGAACTCGATGAGGGAGCTGTGATCCAGGTTAGTTGGAATTGACTTAACATTCCAAGAGCAAGACATTTTAATGTCAGATGAATCTGAATTCCATGTTGGAAATACTCAATTTATTTCCATCAATCAGGAAGATGCACATTTTGCTTTAACATTGAACAGCTGACATTTTGGTAAGGATCTGTATATTTATTTGTTAAATGTTAGTGATAGGCGTAATGAATAGTGTTCTTCACAAACAGTAAACTTCCAGCTTGCTTTGAGCAGACTGAGAAACTGCCAAACCTTGGACTTAAGATCTCTTGGCTCTTGGTCCTGAGACACCTGCTCTGTGTGCAGACTGAGAGTTAAAGGAGAGATGAGAGTGAATGGTATCAATCCGGGTCCAATCTTACTCATTTGCCAAATGTCAAGAATGACTACATTACATTTGTAAGACTGGACTTCTTTTCCTGGTGGTCCTACTGTCACAATGCTTTGTGTGTGAAATCTTGAAAATCTATGTTAGTCTTCCAAACCAGCAATCATTGTGATGATTTGGCCAGTTTTTACTTGGAGAGATGATTTGGGGTTGTTTTCACATTTGGGAACATGTTGGTTTATGCTAGTTCACATTTTCAATGTTGTCTTCACAGCTATATGAGCGACAAGCTTATTTTTAAGAAATCACAGTCAGATTCCGGAGAATAACACCTTCAGAAAATTGTATCAGCCTAGCAATGTAATTTCTCCCTTTGTGTAGGCTATAACAGAGGGCTGCTTGTACTTGATCTTTTAGTCCATGTGCCAACTATGCCAGCTTGTCTACAAGACAGTAGTCATGGTTCCAAGTATTGAAGGGTTATGCTTTAGATAAACCTGGCTGAAATAATGTAATCAAGCTAATGAAAGCACATCGTTGTCACAGTTTGATTGCTGTCTCTAGCCATAGGCTTTCTGTATTTTTCGCCTTTGAGAAGAAAAGCTTTGAAAATTTGATGATTTTAGTAGTGTTTAAGCATGTTAAGTTGAGTATTTTGAGCACTGAGATTCAAAGATGCAGGTCTTCACAAACCTTATTCTCAACAATTTAGCTCTATAAGTTAATCAGTCTGCTCCCATGCTTAAATTGCTCTTGGAGGTGGTCTTTGTTTACAGATTACATGTAAAGATTGCTGGGCGTTTTTGGAGAGTTTCAGTGGTCATATTGGTTTTGACATAGAGTTATATACTGTTCAGTATTCTAGGAGAAAAAAATGAGTTACCTGATGTTGGTTTGCTTTTCTTTTTTCTCTGCCTGTCTGTTTATGTAGTCTGGAGCAATAGAATTTTTCTAAAGGTCCTTCAGTCAACTAAGAAACATTTCGTCCTCTCTCCAAAGATTCTTTGTTTAAAAACCCCTCATGTTTGGCCTGGATTCACTCTCACAAGCTTGAGCACAGGAAAAGATCTTGTTGACATTGCCACCCCCCAGTGAATTTCTGTGAAATATCTTGGAGTATTGCAAGTAACATTTGGGCCTATCTTCATGTTAGCTGCAGATAGCAGTCATTATGCCTAGTGTAAGGGAGTGATGATACTAGTGTTGAACAAACCTTAACCATGGGAGAATCATCGAAGATATAGCTTTCCTTCACTGGTGAAAGAGTAGTGATTCTGTTTTGAGACATGCTGGCAGACCTCCTGGAGACTATCTCTTGTCCTTAGATCACAGAATGAAACAGGTCCTTATTGTCACAGAAATGTTCAAGCACAAAGGAGAAAATCCAGGATCATCTCTGGTCTTTCTCTATTCCTTACTTACTGCCTTCAGCCTCTTGCTAGTGGGATATTTCCAACTGATTTGACTGAGGAACATCTTTAGGAGTTTTGCAATTCCTTTCTTTAAGACAGATGATGTTTGCATACTCCTTACTTGGCTCATTCCTGTGGGGTTGGATAGTGTCTTTGTGGTACATCTAGAGAAATCGCAAAAACATACAGGTTGCAAGTGTAACAATGATACCAAACATTTGCCTCATTTTCATTAGGACTCAAATCTCAGTATATCTGCACACCAATAATTGAGATTGAGTTAAGTCAAATGTCTGAAATGCAGCTTGATCAAGAGAAGAGGTACTAAGCAAGGACAGCGTATCTAAGGATACTATGAAATCCCTCACTGTTTTGTCACTTGAGGGCACTTGTTCAGCATCATAATCATCTTCAACACTGGGACATACTTAACTCTGTGGATGGTTAAGATTTGTACATTTTTTCCCCTTGTGAGTATTCATATCTTCACTTGTTTCCAAGACTTGCATGATCCCTCCTAAGCAACCAAAAAGGACAGTTTTCCTTTAGAAAAACCAAATGAAAATTCTATCTGTTACAGAACTAAGTATTTGTAACCATCTTACTTTTATTAAATATACCACACATGCTCCATGCTTAACAGCAGTGCCTGAATGGGGGGAAAAAAAGGCCTTAAGAAGCTTGAGATGGAACTTCTTACTCCCAGGCCTTTGCAGCTGGAGTGTCCTCTTTCTAGAAACACAAAACTATGATGTGTTAAGGAAAGAGATGTCTCTTTGCTTATGTTTTTTCCAGCTTTTTCATGCAGGAAATCCAAGGTGATCCCTGTGAGCTTTGCTACATGTAATTAGTTTGTTCTGCATTCTGACCCTGGTTTCTGAAGTCAGCAAATGTCCATAGAGGTTTTTATGTTGTTTAGGGTATTTTAAGTTCTGATGCTGTAAAAATGGTAAATTTAATAGTGGCTGCAGTAATGGCAGATGAAGTCAGCAGGGAGTTTTGCCTGTTTGACAGCCAATTTCAGCCCATTGTTTAATTTCTGAAATACTTTTTTTCCAGAGAGTGTTACCCCCCTGCAGTGGAGAATTAACATTTAGTTTTTCATTGTGAAACCTGAAGGTAGTAAACACTTGTTTTGCTTGTCAAGCTGTGGCTGGTCATCTAAACTCTTCATTTAGTTGACTGGGCCTGCAGACTGCAGAGTGGAGTCAGACCTTCAGTGCTTCTGGGTATTTGCATGTATGCCATCTTGACTGGTTCTGTAAACCTTGCAGTAAAGCTTTTGCCAAGATGTCAGTGGGAATATATGTCTCTTTTACCAAGGGTATACCGAACATAATTTCTTTCTTCTTTGTGTATCTGTTCAATAAAGAACATTATCACACGTAATATCTTTATTTCTAAGTATTGTGAATGACAGTAAAAGCCACTGTGGTAAACTGGTAAGCAAAAAAGATGGTTGCATGTAATTATTCTGAATATAGGAAAATGCAAAGTCAAATGTGGCGTTCATCAATATTTATTATGTAATACTAAAATGTGTGTATGTGTACTACCCTTACTGGAAAAAAATTTTGCATGAGGGTGGTAAAACACTGACACAGGTTGCCCAGAGAGGTGGTGGTTGCACCACGCCTGAAGACATTGAAGGCCAGGCTGGATGTCTTTCTGGGCAACCTTATCAAGTTGAAGATGTCCCTGCTCATTGCAGGGGGGTTGGACTAGGTGATCTTTGAACGTCCCTTCCAACCCAAACTATTCGATGATTGTATGTGTATATACATGCATAATAGGAATGCATAATTATCTGACTGTTTTTAGGCTTCATCTTACCCCATTGAAATTGATACTAATTCTGTCATAATTTGAAATACCTGGCCACATGTATTAGGTCCATAACCACTGCTTGTAAAAATAATCTAGCAACTTTTTACTGTTCTATAAAGTCTTAGATATTGGCACTTATTGCATGAATAAGTATGCTGGCTAAACATAATTTTTGAAATAGTTAAAACACTTAAAATTTAAGGTAACTTAGAACTGTCTAATTATCTTCTTCAGGGTCCCGTAATCAAAGGGCTGTTACGCCATTGTCATGCTTTGTTAATGCCTTTATTGTCCACGCATATATTCAGAGGTAATGCTGGAATCTAGGAAAAGTGTTACTTTGATAATAGTGCAGTCACCTGGAAAGCTCATTATTAATGAGTACGCAGTTGGTTAGTGAAACACCTGCACTATTAATATATGATGAAAATACATAGAACTTCAACATTCTGTACTAATATTTATAAACCACCACAGAGGTAAGTTGATATTGGAGTGAATTGTCACACAGCAAAATGCTTTAGCAAAACCTAAGGGAAGTATTGTATGACTCATTTGTATTTTTACTGAAGCCATTACAAGACTGAGTGCAAGTTATTATTTTTCTTTTAAAAAATCTGATTGTGGTGGTTTTCCTGCTCTTAGCACTAGCAAGAAGCAATTCAAGGATTTTCATAGACCTTTATGAGTACTTCTCAGTCCTAATCCATGTTATGCCCAGCTCAAGTATCTCAGAAGCAAAAATTGGCTCTACAGAAAGCACATTATAAAAAGACTTCCAAATCTCATCTTTGTTTAAAAACTCATAGTAAAATTCAGTTTAACAGGTGCTCATAGGTTTAAAAGTCTGTTGCACTAACCTTTTCTAGGGGTTTCACTGATGCTTATTTTAACTAATTGATTGTCCATGTGATTTTTATGTACCTGTGCAAAATGGCAATCAATCTTTACTATTTGTAGAGTGATAGCATTATAAAATGGTTTGGGTTGGAAGGAACCTTAAAGGTCATGTAGTTCCAAGCCCCTTGCCATGAGCAAGGGACATCTTCCACTAGACCAGATTGCTCAAAGCCCCATGGATCTATCTTGCACTTCTTTAAGTATAAAAGTATGGGAAAAGCACTAAATATTATAATTTTCTGTTTGGATTCTAGTGATTCTAATTTTTGTTGTTTGAAAGAGTATCTTTATGATCTGCATGAAAGATTAAAAGGCCCTTTGCCGTAGCGCTAGACATTGATTTTGGTGTCATCATATGGTGCCACGACTTGACTGCTTCTAAACCGCTGCCTGCACCCAGCCATCTTGGCACACCACCAGATAGCTTCATACTTGTCCTTTGTGTATGTGTTAGTCATGGTTACATCATAGTAATAACAAGTGTTTGTTTAGCGCTGTCCGCAGGATAATCTTCAGGGTTAACCTGGATGAAAAATGCGCTTTCCACCTCTAGTGGTTGGCTGTGCCCATTCCTGCTCCATCTCTAAGGCTTCCTGACACTATTTTTCTTCTTTATAGATTTGTCAGGGACTAGCAGTAGCTCCTCAGTGATGATACGCATAAGGAAGCATAGGGCAGAAAAAGAAAGCATCACATATCCCAAGGAGATTTTGAACAAGGTTCTCAGCTGGTGTAAATTGTCATAGCACCATTGATTTCACTGCACAGACTGAAGATATGTCTCATGTACTTTGTCAGGAGTAACCTTGGGTACTAGGAAGATAGAAAAGCAGTAGAGTACATTCAGTTATAATTGCAGGGAAGCAGTATTTGGGCAGCTCCTGACATACCTCTCTGAAGGTAATAAGCATTCACCTATTGCTATCACTGTCATGAGAGCCCAAACACTGATAGAAGCCCCATGTACTCTTGCTAAAGAAGCCATCTTCTAATGTGGATTTATTCTTGATTCATTTTCACTGACCACTTAGTTGGCTAAAACTTCAGAGAAAATGTAGTGTTGAAGGGGGAGGTCAAGGCCAGTATTTTCATTTTTGTGGCCTAAAAATTAGGCTCTAAACTTTCAAATTCATTGTGGTTTTCAAAAGTAAAGGTGCCTTTAGAGGAACTACTAGTTGATAATCTCTGTAAATGTCCAGTTGTGGAAGCTTACCTTAGGCAGTCCTGATCTGGAAAGTGTGGCTGTAGAGGGTTAAGTTTCCCTTTAAACTATGATAAAATAAATATGCCATACTCTATTGTATATACAAGCAGGTGACCTTCCTAGGTTGAAAATTTTGTTGGAATCCTTTGGCCTTCATATTTAAGGATAGTACTGCAGGACTGTACTTCTGTAATGAGAGTATAGGTAATGTTCATATAAAATAAATGCAGTTTAAAACATAAGCTAAAGAGCAAGTAAAATGCCAAAAATTGTATTTTTCCCTATTTAAATAACTGCATTGAGATTATATTTCCTTTGTTATTATGTATATCAAATATCACTCCAGTCATAGAAAGTTGGGAAGCTTCTTTCTGTTTGAACAGTTTCCTAATTATTTTCACAAGTAAAGGAAAGCTATCATTCCTTCTGTTGACCCTTGGTGTGGTGCAGCATTATACATGCATGGTACCTGGGGACTTGCTAAAGCCCTCCTATGGTCAGACTCTTTCAGCTGAGGGCAGTAGTTTAGTCAGACTGGGAAGTGATTTCCCAGCTTGCTGCTCTTTGGTGTCTGAGGCTGGTAATCTGTGATGGGACCTTTGCAAGAGAAGAATCCCTTTTTATCTGCAGAGCAGAATTTCTTTTTAAAAATATCTTTCTTGCCTTATGGTGTAAGAACTTAGACTTGGTGTAAGAAACTTTGTTTTGCAAAAGCAGTTTAGATGTACTGGAAACGAAACAGTCTGAATTAGAAGTGGTGAATAAATAGAAAACAGCAGTCATCTTCCTATGTTGTTCTTGCATTGGCATGCACCCTAGTTTGAGTTATGTAACTTAAGTAATACCATTGTTATTTGACCTTCCTAATCTCATTGTATCACTGAAGGTACAAACACTCATGTAGAATAAAATTTCTTCTTTTCTAACCAATCTGCACTTTTAGTTATCTGTATGTGATGATGATTTTATACTTTAATGCAAAACTGTTGATTCATGGCAGTAATCTTGTGTTCATGCATTATACAGAAGCTGTATCTGGTATTGTTGCTATTGCTAGGGGCTGATGTGTCACGCATTTATAAATCTTATTTTTAGAATATCTTATTTCAGCCACCACAACCTGCTCTGGTTGAAACTCTGTTTTGTTGATCCTGATGCAGTGATGACATAACAAAGAGGGTGAGTGGGCTAGCTGGAAAACTAGTAGCACCCCTGAAGTATTACCTCAATTTGTTAGAAACAACCGACTTGTAAGGATTTTCTGCATTCTGAAAGAGGTGGTAATAGCAAGAAAACAGTCAATTCAAATATGTAAATTAAATGGAATTTAGCACTCTTGGTTTATATTACATTTTTCAGCAACTCACCTCCTCCCTGGTTCTTTAGTCTGAAGTTTATACTTTTCACTGTATGTCTTATACAATTATTCACATCTACTATTTAAAAAAAACCAAAATCCTAACCTTTTGCCCTGGTGTCTTTGTGCTTCTTAGTGGGAAATGGAGAATTGGAGCTGCCCTACTGGAGTGTGTGTGGAGAATCCACACTGGTGCTTTCCAAGGTGGATCTCACCATCTAGCTTCCCCCCATTCCTTCTGTTCTTTCTCTCCCACCTCAGCATAGGGTCCTGCTGAAGAGGATGGAACGATGGTCTGGCTCTTCCTGCCTGTGGGAGGGAGCAGGTGGTTGAAGCTTAGCTCAGCCTTGAGGTATCCCCACATCCTACAGGTTCAAACGGAGGATGAGGGGATGATAGTATAACTTCAGGTCACTCTTTGTCACACACTGTTGTGTTGTGCAGAGGGTCTGGTCCAGCAGTATGAAAACTGACGTAATTGAGTTCAGTCTGAAGGTTTTCATGATGCTGCATTCACATGTAAAGCAGTCTAAGTTTGGCACAAACTTTAATGATGTGCGAGTCTGTGTAATCAAATTTGAAGGTATTTACATAATTACTGAATTATCAGAAGTATTAAGAGAGCTGTCATGCATTATTATGCTATAAAACCTGATGCCTTTTGTAGACTATGACACATGCAGTGTTTTTGTTTATACTTTCGACATACTACAAAAGATTGTGTGATGCATTCAGAAATTACATTGACAGTATGGCAATCTCTGTCTCCCTTTTCTATACGGCAGTTCCATAAAAAGATGAATGTCAGTCATGGTTTTCTGTGAACTGAAAAGGGATAAAAGTTGAGGTAGTTAATCATAAATAATAAACAAATAAAAAAATACATTTTTTTCTATTTCTTGAAGCTCTGACAAAGTGAGCTCTCTTCTGACTCTACAGCACATTTCCAGGCTGTGAAACTTGGAAGCTGGGGACAGCAAACTTGTTAAATTGTGGATGGGAGTAGTGGAAAACAAGCAATTTTAATGATTTCTGTTTGTATTCTGGAAAAGATACTTAGGTAGAAGGGAATCGAAACTTCAGTCTGCAGGAGAGATTCTAGAGCTGTAGTAATTGGACTGCAGTCAAGGTTTAAATGATTACAGGTTTAATGGTATTCTGGTATCTTCTTCCATAGGGATATTTTAGTTTAGGTCTTGCAACCCTAGGTTTTGGTTGTGCTACTTTGAAACATTGTATTGCCTGTTAAGGGTGGTGTGGGTGTTTTCTTACTTTTTGGGATCTAAGACTGAGTTATATTTGTGAGGGTTCTTCAAAGATATTCTCTGCTTTACTCCATGTGTTGCCCAGGGAGCTTGCATAATCCAAGGACTCCGAATGGAGCTTTAGTCCACCCTCCCTAATGTATCTGGGAGATATTTTTATACCTATGTATGTTTATCTTCGGTATGTAAGATACTTCTACATAACAGGGAATATGCATGTTAAAGCAGAGGGCCTGTTTCTTTAGAGCGCATCCTCTCTGTGTCCTGACATCAACATGAAACTGCAATATACCTGTTATTTAGCTGAATGTCCACAAATTTCTGGAACTGGTGTATTTTGTATTGCCTATGTACCCATAGCATCTCAGTGACTGGTCAAAGAGAACATTCTGATAGATGCCATGTGGTAGAAAACTCTTGCCCAAGTGGCACAAGGTATGAGTGGCTGAAGGCATGTGACAAACATTGCCCATCACTAGCCTGTGTTGCTGCAGAAGACATTGGAAAGCCACATCTGTTGTTTCAGCAGTAGGAAGTGGGAGAGCAAGGTGTCCGAGACGTGTGCTCGACTAAAGCAAACACTCCTTTACGAAATCACTCTGGCTGCTCTCTATAGAAGATTAGAAAAGATTATGCTAGTCTGCTACAAATAGCCCCAGTATCTGTCTGTGAGTTTTGATTTTGCAGAGTAGTGATTCAAATGCTTCTGCTCACTGTAGTGAATCATTCGTCTGAGGCAAGGATGTTTTCTACCAACCAGACCAAGGCTCTGTCAGTGATAGGGTTTATTGCTCCTCCAAAGTATAACAAATCCCACTGGAAAGCAAGAATACTTTCATCAGGAGCACTTGGTCCATGATGAAAGTGGAAATGGTTTTCTGGATGAAGTAGATAAGAAACTGAGTGATGCTCATTTCAAACACTTTTATCCTAAACTACTGACCTCCTCTTAAGTCGTCCTGAATTTCTGTCAGCTCAGTAAGAGCCCAGGACTTTCATCTGTCTGTTTAGGATAATGCAATGTGTGTGATTATTCTACAGTTAAGAAGTTTTTGAGGTATTTATTCCCTGTGTTTTCTCTGCTGCCTGAACCGTACCTATCCTAGGAGTTGATTGCAAGTATTTATCAAAGCTATGGAGCCCCCATTTGAGCCATCTGTAGGTAGTGGTTTTGCCATCTGTCACTAAAGACTGCATTCCAGAGGGAGAAACAATATGCACAGACTTCGTCATGCAAAGCCTGTAGGGGATGGTCTCTGATGTTTGCTTTATTCTTGTAAGATGTGTAAGAAGTAGAAGTTGTAGCGTTTCACTAACTTCTGAAATTTTTATTGCAAGAGGCTTCTGAATGCCATGGTAGCTGATACTTCATGCTCACCCATCTCTATGCATTATGCATTTTGCTGAGCTCCACACATTCCTCTGGGAGGTGAACTGTGGTACCTAGCTGTTAAAGGCTGCAAGAATGTTAAATAAAATGGGCAAAACCAAGGTACAAAAGATTTCAAACTAGTATATAGCACTCGGAGATAATGGTAAGAGCCATATAAAATGAGATGCCTTTGGGTGCAGGCATATCATTTCCTGAATATTTCTGCAATGAATGATCAAGGATTACAGCAGCAGCAGATGTTTGAGGCAGCATGATATAGATTGTGTATACTTTTGTGTTATGATTAACTGAGCCAATATCCTCCATACTGAGAGATAGGCGACTTCAAAAAGTTTCAAGAGAACATTAACAGTATGTTTCAGGAATACTTTCACTGCAGTTTTGTTACTAAGAGCAGCATTAAATGTTTTTGTGTGGTGTGTAGTGATCACCTAATTTGTGATTAGCAGTAGTGATTTGTGATGGGCCACTTGGAGTGGAATTTGTGTTGTCTTCAGACATATTTCACATTGGATCTGGGGGGCAGGGTGATGACCTAGACAAAACTAAATGTGAGAACAATTACCTACTAATGAAACTGTGGTTTTCAAAACAGCAATTTTCATGACTTTGTATCTTCTCTATTGCACAAGCTTATTGGCAGTCCTTGTCGCAGTGAAGGGTATGTCTTCATACTGTTTGGTCATGAGGCCACAAATCCTTCTGCCGCCTTTTCAACTTGGAGTAAAGCATGGGCTAGACACATGCTGGTAACCAGAGGTACCAGAAGCTGCTGATGAGTTTGTGTATTCCTTAGGACAGTAGCTTATCCACACAAGTAGGACTTGTGAGCTACCGTTATCCATTTTTGACCCACATGGTGTTGGCAATCTGTCAGAAACAGACAAGAGACGTGAAGCAATGAAGTGGCGGGGCTTGTAGTACATTTTTTTTTTAATATAACACAAGGAATAATTTGTACAAATTACAACTCTAAAAGGAGACATTGCATCAGTAAGAGGTTAATACTGTGCATTGCTGTGTTATACAGGAAAGGAACTGATTTAGCGTAAGCAAATGAACTTTTAAAAAGCCATGTAATAGCTATTCCTATTCTAATACAGATAAGATGTAGCATTAAGAGCCTGTCATGACTTACATGTGTAATGTCTGTGTACTTATATGTGCATTAATAAAATATTCCAAGAAATGCATAGCAAGAACATTACATCCAGTAAGAGGTAATGCATGTTTAATCTAGACCTAGCTTCTGAAAATACTCATGAAACATGGCAGATCAAACATTTTATTTAAATACTGAATTTAAGGGCATTTGAGTGGATTATTCTTCTTTACGGATGTTCTCTCAACATGAAACCAAGGGGATATATAAATATATAAATTTCCTTTTTTTTCTTTTTTCTTTTTTTTTTTTTTTTTGCAGTGTAGCAGGGACTTGCTCAGTTGCTAGGAAACAAGGTATTGCTTTATTTGCAGGAGCAGTAGCTGAGTTGATAGTAGAGGCAATGATTTATCCAAAATGTATTAATATATACTGTAGCAGTAATAATGATTATTGAATTGCTTATTTTTATGTGTTCTGTGTCATGGAAAAAAAAAAAAAAAATCAGTTCATTAGAATATTTCCTTCCGCTGAATATAGAAAAAACTGCTTAATTACTAAGAATGTCTAGTTATTTAGCGAAGCAGCAGAATCTGTATCATTTATTCAGTGTTTTAAAATGAGTTATTTAAAAAAAAAACAAGGATTAACATGTTAACAAGAAAAGGGGATTTATAAGGAGGAGCAGTTTCCCTAAATTGTCCATTCATGTCTTTTTTTTGGCCTTTCACACAGGCTTGCTTTCCCAGCAGCAATACGTTTTCCTCCGGGGATCAAGAAAACCTGTCAGTCACCAGGGTAGAAGTTGGCTCCTTCCTAGTGGCAGGCTGCCACCTCTTTTCTGACTCCAAAAAGACCAGCAGGTGGTCTGCAGGCCACTCCACCGCCCGCTTTCTCATACAAGTCTGTAAATTCTGAACGTCAGGGCTGCCTTTAGGGCACATGCTAATGCCACCTGCTTCCACTGCTGGCATGCTGGCTAGTGACTTGCTAGGTGGTGCTGGATGCTGTATCCCTGGCCAAAAATGTTACTGCCATTCATCTTGTTCAGTTTTGCCATTATCTGGGAAAGAGAAGTATATAGAGTCCTAGTGGATTCCCTGTTGTCTTGATGCTCCTTTTAGCCAGGTAACACCTTCACCCCTGCCTGTTAGTGAGATGTATTAGCCAGGTTTCTCTGCTGTTCGTGGATCTGGGAAGACTATGTCTAAGTGGATGGAGTAGGATTTCTGTAGTCACACTAAAGAAGACCAGTTGTTCTTTCAGGATGATGGAAGCTGTATTGACTTAAAAGAAAGTTGTTTTCAGAATTAGCCGGATTAGTGAATAAGCATTATGGCTGAGCATTTTTTAGCATGATTCAAGTCACCTTTGACTAAATTTTTGACACCTTTCCTCCTTGCAGGGACTTACTAATACATCAGATGTATAATTCTGGCATTTTTAGAGCAAACATTGAACTTTCCCCCACATTGATCAGTTTTTAGCAGTTTCAAATCTTTTTAACCTGCAGGCTCACCTCTTGGACTCTGAACTTGGTTCTTGGACTTTCACACATTGGTTCAGAAAGCTACAGTTTACCTCCACTCGGAAGTTATTCGTCACACTGGTTTTCTCATCCTGGTGGATTTACCTTTCAAAAGGCTGTTATCTATAGTCCTGATCATTTGGCTCTTTTGGGGGGTGTTTTTTTTTTGTTTGTTTGTTTTTTTTTCAACAGAATTCAAGCAGAATTAAAATGGTGTTTATCAGTCTGTGATGGAGAGCAAGGTTAGTCTACAAGTGACTGTTGATGGGCAAGCAAGAACAGGATAGTATAGATGGCAAAGTTGATTTCCATGTACCTCACCTGTGCTAATGAACATTTGCAGCACTGAGTAACATGTTATGTTGCTGCTTGAAAACCTGTTTGTATCTTTTATATTCTATCGTACATGACATTATCCCTTAGACCTCTAATGACATCTAACAGAGTCATTCACAATCAGTTCATAAGTAAATCGCTGGAGGCTTGGACAGTGTATTAAGAACTAAAGTATTCCTGATCCTTTGTCTTTCATTTCAGCAAAAGAAATTAGTAGATTAAATAATTAAGAGGCAGAATGGCACTCTCGCAGTATCTGCCTTCCTGAAAAGCTACAGAAAAGAAAGAGCCAAACCACAAGAGACTTAAAAAGAGTGTAAGTTAGAAAGCTATTCCTGTATCTATAAATTTAGAAGACTAAAAGAAATAAAGGGAAAACAGAAAGGATAGATGAGAGAAAATGGGTGCAGCAATAAAAAAAGAGCAGCAATTATGCTTCAGCATGAGTCAAAAGGACACATGAGGATGGTAATCTTTTGTGAATCATCAAAAGGAAGGTGTTTGGAGCTGTTGCAGGATAAGGCCTTCAGAAGATACAATTCTGTTGTCTAGAAGTTAGAGGAAAAATTTTATATGTATATATATATTTTATTTTTTTATGTACTGTCAACTGAAAGCTGTGCATCCAGGGTCAGTCACTACCTGTCTGCTCATCCTTGCCTCCAGTTTCAGAAGTTTCACCTCTTACGACAGCATCTGGCTGCAGCTTGTTGATGCTTGGTGTGCAGCTGCCCTGGGTGCTTTATCTTGGCAGCAAGAGGATCTAGACAGTCCTTGGATCATTATCATCACACAGAAGAATACTAACCTGGACCGTAGGGCTCCCTTAACTGCCCACATTTAGTGAGCTTTGTGTAATTCATTTCACTGCTATTTAAAATTCCCCAGTTGTAATAATCAGGCTCTGACAGGGGACAACATTTGCCCACTTGATGGTTTTGGTATTTGAATAGTCATGTTCACAAATTGGTTCTTCCCTGAACAGAAGATTGTCTGTATGGCTGTTTTGGTAAAAATGCTTTCCTTAGTGGATAAATAATCAAAGTACTGGATTGTTTCTAATTTCAAAATGCTTTAATTTAATTATATGGGTGTGTTATAAGCTTAGAAATCAATCTGATGCTTGCTTGTCCTAAGCAGCAGACCACTCTTTCCAGTCTCAGTCAAAAGAATCCTGCATAGAATTTCTGGATGTGTATGACCAGGTGTGAGAAATCACTGAAGACAGTTGCTTAATTAATCACTGTTCTGACATATGTGTGGAATGGCATTCACTCTGCATGAACGTCATGTCATTTATGTAGACACGAATGCACAGCCTATATTTGTTTCACTGAGAAGTGGTTTTCACTGCTGAAGGACAGAATTGAATCTAAATTTAGTGTGCTTTAACTTTTCTGATTGTAGCAAAAGAGTATCATGCTCCTTTTATTTTATGAGGAATGGTGATTAGCTGCGGTTTTGTTAAAGTTAGGTAAGAAATAAGATTTGAAGTTCTTGCTGTGAGCTATAATTATTTTTAACAGACATGCATTTTAGAATTTTTGGTCACTGATTTTCTCCATTAAACTTTCCTTTTGGGGAACACTTTTTAACTTAATGAAGTATGTTTTTGCAATTATGCTGTCAGCCTTTTGAACTTGATTGGGCATTTGAACTGAAAGAATGGTTTGTTTCAGAGGTATTGAGTTCCCACAACTGTCATGAAAGTAAGTAGAGGAAACCCTTTCAATACCCTTATTCTGGCACAGATATTGTGGCTTGCAGTGCTGGGGGTGGGAAAAATTGCAGGTAAGGAATAGAAGAGCCATGGTTGGAAGCTGAAATTACTAAGAGGACTGGGGAAGCTAGAAGTAGTACGGAGGAGAAAGTGGTAAAGAAAAAGGAGGAGTTCTGAGTCAAGAGAAGGATTGTAGAGATGTAAGTGAAAATCCCTAGGAAAACATACTGCTATTTATGCTCCTGGTGGCACATGTCAATCACCAGGTGCCTCTTTAAAATAAGTCCCTGTGTAATAAGTGGCATATTGGTTTAAATAAAAGCATGTGGTTGTTTGCAGGTAGCTTCTCATACTGCTCTCTTCATTACGCTGAGCGCCCTCTGGTAGCACAGCATGACTGGTAAGGGCCGCGAGTACCTAGCATTCTTGTTTTCTGCCTGGGGGAAAAGCGTATTCCACAGGGTAGCTGGATTCAGCAGAACGTTAGTTTGTAGGAAAGGGTTCCTCAGTGTACGTGTTGCTATGTAGTGGGGAGGGAAAGCAAAGGCAGAAAATCCACCTTCCACTCAGAATGGAAGGTGGCAGAATGGCGTGATAGATGGCTATGTTAAGAATTTGCTTTAGCTTTCTCTTCTTTTAATCAGGTATTTTGCTCTTTTACAAGGATCAATGCTTGCTAATATTTGATTAGGCAAGCAGTACGTGTTTTTATAACTTTTTTTCTTTAAATTTGTGATCAGTAAATGCAATGTCACTTATGTAATCATAACCTTTTTTCACTTAAACTAGCAGTCTGTGAGGAAGAGTGCTGTGATTTTCATTAATATCATCATTAGTTTATGAGAGCAAAGAGTAGCAGAAGAAAACAATGTTGAACATCTGATTTTAGGCAGAGAGTGAAGACTGTGGACCACTTCTTAGAGTGCTTGGCCAGACTGCACATAGGGTGGATGATTTTTATGGCTCTTATTTCACCCATTCTGTGTGTATACAGCAAGTAAAGCCAGGATAATTTTGTGAGTAAAGCATGGCATTAGTATTTAGAAGATGGGGTTTTCATTCATATTAGTATGCCAAGTTTTATCTGCAGACTTAAGTTTATCAGTTAATCCACTTATGCGTCAGGTGTTAATTTGTTAAAATAGGAAAGAGAAATGAAGTTAGGGTTTTGGTGGTTTTTTTTTCTCCTCTGCATTCATAGAAACACACACTTACATTGTTCAGTGGCTCAAGAGCCACATTTTATCAGCAGTACAGAGTGAAGTGACCGCATTGCAACAGGGAAAGTTGACTCTATAAAAATTAAAATCAATGCATTAAAAAATAGGTTCATAATCTGATGTTTATACTATGGTAAGACTCACTAGAGAACAATAAAGCTTGATCATATGCAATGTAGTATAGTGGATTAAATTTCATAATTGCTAATAATAAGTAATCCTTCTGTCTCCAGGGTATGTAGAAGGTTGAAATGCAGCCAGTGCATTTTCATTGTGTCAGTCTCCTTGGCAGTTCTCTCTGGAAGCATGCTGATGGGCGGGAGGGAGGTTGGGAAGAGCCTGTGGGTACGTATGGTGTTGCTGACAGGTACATAAATTACACAGGTCCACTGAAGTGGGTGCACAGTAGCACATGTTGTATATCTTCCTTTGACACTCCAGTGTAGCATTCTTCTGCCTCAGGGGATTCAGTTATTCAGTGCTCTCTTCCTCTCTCATTTTTGATTGTGAGCTCATTTCACAGGAATCTATTCTACTCTTAATGCTTCTACATAATTTTCCTGAATACTGGAAGTATATAAAGAAATGAGAAGAGACTAGACCCCTGAGCTTGGACTGTGTTTTCACTGTGCTAAATTCCTGTTTTACCATTCATAAGCTCTCACCCTACAAAACCTATGCTGTTGCTCTAAGATAAAATGTGTAGGTTTGGATTTCATTTTTCTAAGAAGCTGGATAATAGCCATAGAAGCGATGCATACAGCAGCATATCAGAATGGTTCTGTCCTGTATTGCTGTATTTGAAAGTGAAGGTAAAAGAGCAAGTCTTTTACTCTTCTTCTTGTTTCTTTAATCATTTTTTAGCATGCTGTGAAGTAAAGCATACTGTGGCATATAATTTTATTCTTAAATCACATTGCTCAACTCTATTCTCATTTATCTAGGTGAAGCAGGAGGCCATGTCTGAGCACATGTACTTTGTTCCCTGTTCTCTCCACTTCCAAACTAATTTGATGTTCAGCTCTTCATTTCATTGTGAGGTTCTGTGTCTTCTCTCGTACTTTGACATAGAATGATGGAGGTCCTGGATGCCTGAGATGCAAGGACAAATATTACCAAATTTCTTGTTCCCTTCATTTCACCATGGGCATTCTTCTTAAGACCAGGGCTGCCTTAGCACTGTGTAGGCTTCTGCTGTAGTAAAACACAGGTGTTAACAAAGCAGGCTGGAAAGGCTGAGAGCTGACGTTACAGGATCAAGAGCAGCTATTAGGAAAAGTTGCTATCATCTGCATCTTACTAGTATATCACTAACATTGTGACTGGGATGAGGTGGTCTGTGGCTGTTTCTTATCACTGACATCAACAGCCTCGGAGAGGTTCCTGTAAGGTCAAGAGAAGGGAGAGACATGCCAAAACTGCAGGTTGTCCCCAGCTCGTCTCAGATCTGCCTCAGTTTTAAGTGCTGTATCAATGGGTTGGGAGGAGAGGATTAGCACTAACAACAGTGACAAGGCCCTTTACGGAGCACAGCCAGGGAGAAATACTGCCATACAACTTCTCTCATTCATCTTTGCATGTGGTTTTGCGGTTTAGTAGTTTGATTACACTTGGGTTGTGTCATAATTGTGTAATTGAGAGATTATTCATTGCTTTTACCTAGGTGCAAGTTAGAACATTTCATAACCCAGCACTGTAAAAAGCCAAGGATTTATTGAAGGGTAGCAAAGTGCCGTGTTTTGTTTTGTCTTAGGGACTACAAGGTAAAAATCGTCAAGTTTGGAAATAAAAGGTTAAAGTAACTGCAGTATGCATGTTGCCTGCAAGTCTAATTTAGTGTCTGAAAGGCTGTCTTTCTTGCTTTTATGTTGTAATAGGATTCTGCAAGCAGTATTTACAATAGGGCTGCTGCAGCCTGTGGAGGCTGTTCCCATGTATAGAATTTGCAAGTTCAGTTGTTGTTTAATTAACAGTTATATAGATGATGAGCTAGTCAACCTCAGAGCTTCGAATATCATAGGAAAAATAAGATGGGGGGTGTCCCCCTGACCTTCCCACTATGGTAATTCAGAGCTTTCTATGCAGTCATGGGACGTGTGCATTTGCCTTCCTAACAAAAGCTGAGATTCAAAAGTTTGTGGTTTTGGGAGGAAGTTAGAGTTTGGTGAGACTCATGAAATTACAAGAGTGAGAGACAATATAAACAGTATCTACTTACTCTCACCATAAATATGCCATCTCTGAAATGGAAATGAAAAGTAATCCTAGGTTTTTTTTCTAGCCATGAGTACAAGCAGCTATGAGACTGAATATATTTGTAGAGTAGGTTTGCTGAATAAGAAAACACTATTTTTACACAGCTCTCATTCTAGCATTTCATTTTAACTGTACACATCCTTTTCAGTTCTGCAATGCAGTAATCCCTATTTTACTGGAATACAGCATGTCCAAGTGAGACCCTGGCTTCATTGCAGTCAGTGGTATTTTGCCACTGAGATCAAGAAAACCAGGTTCTCATCCTTGCAACCAGTTAAGTGGCATTTGAAACACACTTTCACTGGCATTAGATCATTGCACACAGGTAATTTTTAAACATGTGGAAAATATTTTAGATACTCTCTAAGTCCTGATGTATATATGCTTGCTTAAGTTATTAAACAGCTGATATTCAGTGTACATTGAGAAATTAAAGCAAATCAAATGTTCCTTTGGCAACAAGGCACTTTGTCCCAAGAACATAAGTGTAAATCTAGACAAAAGATAAAGTGTTAGCTAAGAACTAAACGTGAGCAATTTCAGCAGGGAATGCAAGTCGTGCAGCCCCAGATGTCTTGCACTCTGGTACTTGTGGCAAGCTGAGAAATGGGTTCTGCTGCCCTGGACAAGTACATAGGTCCACAGGCAAGGACAAACAAGCAAACAAACAAAAAAGCATTTTTATTCTGCTTGGAGGATTTTGTTGTTAATATTTAAGTAAATGAAATGTGTAATCTATTGAATTATTTTCCTAACTGTTTATCTAACTTTAAATTGCATGAAAAATTCAATACCCCTAACATAGCAAAAATGCTTTGAATGTTCTGTATTCACTGAGTGCATAATAACCTGCAGTGTATAGATAACTTTTCAGTTTGCTGCACAGAGATTTAGCTGTGCAACTTTGAGCTAAGTTAAAATAATGATATACATTTTCCCATTTAATTTTAGATCCTATTTTTCAGTATGTGGGTCAGCCCCTTAATTCAGACCTGTATGAGTCTTGTTACACAAAGCAGGTTTAGAACTAGGATCAGGTCTTCCATGTTCTCATTTCCTTAAAATAGTGAACTGTAAATGAGATGTTTATATCTAGAAATGTAGATGTGTCAAATGACAGTTACTGTCTTCTTGCAACCTGCACAATAAAAGTTATATTTACCCTCTGAAACAATTTATTTTTTTTTTTTACTAGTGACTCTTATTTAAACCCCATATTCATGCTTCCATGTACTTGCACACCAAACACTTGGAATCTGCTCAATGAATCACACTAATTCAAGTTTCATTATACTCTCCATTTTATGCCTTAAAACTACACATTTACAAGGAGGTTGGGCTGGAAGATTTGTCAACACAGGTCACTGGAAGGTGTCGCTGAGGGATACCAGATTAGGTCTTGTCCATACTATTCATATGCGGAAGTTCCTCTTGCCTTCAGTTTATATTCGATGCAGGATTTGTTAACGTACATTTTATTATTCCAAGCACAGAGTAAAATTGTGGTTGAAGTTACAACGAGTGACTGCCCTTGCACTAGTAGAAGCCTATATAATATATTCTAGGTATACATCACATGGCCTTTAATCTTAACAGGTGGTATGAAGTGGTGAGCTGCTAGATAAATATTATCCTAATTTTGAGAGATACATGTGTGGAAAAAAAAAAAAAGCTAGTGTAGGCTTTTGGATTTTTAGTGTCTATTGAGTAATTCCATGCAGATCTTATGGTAGACAACTTCATTGTGCTTGTCAATTGTTTCACAGCTTTACACATATTTTAAATGAGAGAGCTGGACTATGCTGCTCTAGCATTTAAATGAAGCCAAATTAGTATTCTGTCAGCAAGCAGAAGGGGGTTTTTATACTAGAAAGGTGTAGGAGGGAGATGGATAATGACGGGTGAAACTTGCTGATACAAACACATGCCATGTTTTCTTAAAAATATGAAATTCTAAACCACTGAAGCTTGCAAATTGTTAAAACTGACCCTAGGTGATTTTAACATATATGCCAGTTCCTGGGGGCATACAAAAATTATTAGCAAAATAATACAATGGTAACATAAAGAAGTAAATTTTGATATTTTCTAAGTATTTCTCACTTCATGACACTGCAATCATTTTCAATTTAGACAGTAAGAAAATGTATCCAATGAAGAGATGTCATGAGATTTTAAATAGCTAAAAATTAGATGCACATTTTTTAAGAAATCCATAGCAGGCACCCATGTTCACGAAATCCCTTCTTTCTTCAAAATATTATTGAATAGCCATTCTGAAAAATGCTTCCTATTGGTAAAACATTTTCATGATAAAACATAAAAAAAATTCTCAATATGTTTTATCTCAATATAGAATTAAACCATCATACTATGCCTGGTAGTATACTAAGCTGTGCTAGGTCACAGCTGATGAAGCAAGCTGGTTGCAGTGCTCCTAGCAGCACCACTTGTGCAAAAGACTCACTGTACAGACTACGAAAGAATAGAAATGTATGTGGGTGTTTGTTCTCTTCATTTCAACGACATCCTAGAGGTGCAAAATAAGGACAGAGATTGCTGAAGAATGAGGCGGTCTTCTTCTGCAAGCTTGGGTGGTTATAGCATAAATGACATATATAATAGACATTGAACATACTTTAAAAAATGTTTGTTACACAGTTATTTCACTGCTTATGGAGGAAAGCAGATACCATGAAATGCAATCAAATCTGATTTTATTATTAATCCAACAGCTTCCTTTCAGCTTTTCCATGGGCTTTTTACCTTACTTGTTCAGCAGTTTTTAGCATGTTGTTTCGTCCTGTCACCTCTGTAGCAGTCTGCTGGACAAGGTTGGATTATGGTTGCAAATGCAGATTGAATTGCTGAGCTGAGTGGGGGGCAATAAAGAAATGCAGGAGACCTGGAGCAAAGCTACAATGGGGAAAGGAATTTGGGGTCTGTTGAACTGAGAACAAGATGTTAGAGGAAGGGAGAGGGTTGACAAATGAGAGAGAAGTTGAGTTTGTAAAGAAGAAAGTAGGAAAGTTATCCGAATAACCAGAAGAGACGAATAACGTAATCTGCTCTGGTTTACCACAGATGCCTTGTGGATGTCGCCTACTGATATTTTTCAAATAGTTACCTTTTAATTTTATTGTAAAATGTAAATCCTTCCTATTTCTCATTTTACTACTGTAATGACCCTTTTCTTATCTTCCTTGTTCTCATGTTTTTCTCTTGTCTTATTCATCCTTTTCAAATTTCTTCTCATTTTTCTCTCTCATGGGTTCCAAATTCCCATTTTACCTTATTTTTCCAATGTGCATTGGTTGTATCTGCAATTAAGAAGTTGATTAATAAAATTTAACATTTGCATTTCAAGTTCGCAACAGATACAATTCCTTGTACAGTTAGGACTTAATTGTATCTTGTGGTGCTTCTCACTGTCTTTTGATTCATGATTTACACTTAGTGTTTTGTCATTTATTTGCTTTCCCCGTTACTCCCTGACTACAGAGGAATCCCTGACCTGAGGTCTTAGTTTACACTGATCTGTAACACAAATGTAGATTGTCATACTATATAGTTGCAGCTGCCTCTGAAGGCGTTTGTTGCTGCCTGTGTCCGTCCCAGCAACGAAGCATGACCCTGATCTGCACTGGCTTGCAGTTGGCCTGCAGGATGGCTGCAAAGCAGCCCCAAGTGGGGAAGGGCGCACCCTGACGGTGGCAGGGAAATAAGTGTATTAAAGCATCCTGCTGTGCTACAGGCTCCTTTATCACGTGGCCTCCCAGCAGGCCAGTTTTGAACTGATGCTTCCGTGTCAATCCTCAGAGGGCTTTGCCAGCAGAGAGCTGTTTTCTGAGAACCCATTTCATAATTTCCGCATGCTAGTGGGTGTACCATGCTCTGCTCCCTCTCTTTTCAGAACTGAAATACATAATCTTATCTCCTGGGCAGCTCTGAAGTGCCAGTATCTTTAGTGTTTTCTTTTAAAATGTTTTGTTAACTTTACATATAATTCTAAATCTTCAAGAGTGAAGAATCTAGTTAATTTTCCCCAGCCCATCCTTGCTGCTCTTTGATGGGAAAACGGGGATGCACTGCTCTCATGCTAGTTCTGTCCTCTGGGCTCACTGCCAGGGAGGGCATTCAAGTCCCAGGCGACTCAGTGGGAACATCAGCACTTCATAAATTCCTTGTGATAGATGTTAATTCAGAAAAGATCAGCTGTACCTATCTTGGACCAAATCAGGGTGAAACGCAGAATGATTTCTTGAAGATTAAGAAATTGCCTGAAGCTGAGTAAGCCCATTGTATGTGATACAGAAACATAACATTTCAAAAGCATATTTTAACCTTTTCCATAAGTATTCTTCATTTCTACTACTAAAGTAACACCGTAATTTACTTTCAATTCTGTGCATAAATTTTGTTTACTTACGCTGTTAAGTATCTCTGAGAAATCTGATAAAAAAATATGAACACAAATCATGAAAAGAAAATGTGTTATGATTCAAAGGTTCATATTAGAGCAGAAACAAGAAAGCTTAAATGTCAGAGCTCTTAAAATGAGAAAAGCCTTACACTTTTCTGCATTCAGATCTGGATCACAAATACAGTAAGAACTAAAAAACCCCATATATACTTGAATAGTAGTTTCTAAAACTATACTTAGTGACCAAATTTAGGCTTACTTATTCATTTGAAAACCCCAAAATGTTATTTAATTTGTTAGTACAGAAATACATTTGAAGTCTACGTTATATGAAGATAACTCAAGTAGTTACATATGAGAACATAGCAAATATGTTATATGTTACATTATCATCTAATCATCCATAATAAGAGGTTTTTTTCCTCTTCCCATTCATGTAAATCTACTCTTCTGATTCATTATTAATCATAGTTCATGTGGTTATTGGTTGTAAAATGTTCATGACAAGATTTCTTATGTTACAGTGAGTTAATGTGATCTGTACTGTAGTGCATGTTTGTGACAGGACAATGTAGAAACTTACTTAGCTTCAGAATAATACTGCTGGCTATACATTATAGTATTATACCTAATACTATATATTAATAGGTATAGATATAAATATACATGTAAACTAGTATCTTTCTGGTTTAACATTTGAAGCTCTAGTAAAATTAAAGGTCTACGAACTTGTTCTCCAAAACAGATGTGGTTTTTCATGGCATTAGTTTTGATCTGAAGGGTGATTATTTAACTTCATGGTAACATTTGTAAAATAGGATTAAAGAGATTATGATCTTTGTAACACATAAACAGGCAGTATCAGTTATATAAGATTTAACTGAAGAAATGTGAAAGATTTATTTTGGAAGTACAGATCACATGAGAGAATATAACAAATTCTGACTATCCTACTGGACAGCAGTACTGGGGGAATAATCTGAGCAGGAGTAGTAGAGCTACTGCGTATTAGACTGAACATCAATCAACAGCATAGCACAAAAAAAGGGCAATGATATATGAATGTTGTGCATACTAACAAGAGGAGTATTTATAAAAGCTTGTAGATTTCTGTCCCAGGGAGTGGTTTCCTTTGTGTTTCAACTGGGATAATGGGTTTATATGTTGGATTCTTTATGATCAGGTAAAATGAATTTAAGAGCAAGAGTTATTCTTGGTAGAAGAATTTTGCAAAATTGCATGTATATTAAGGTCAATAACTTGCAAAAGAAAAGAAAACTGTTCTTTGGTTTTATTTTTTGTTTGTGTTTTTTATTAAGCAAAAGTTTACATGTTTATATTAGTTTTTAGGAGAAGGAGGAATTGTTTCTGCTCATCTTATATGTTATAAATAATGGCTAGTGTAACAGGCATGTTTCTTCTAGGGGGAACAAGACTGAGGGCAAACGTAAGTTTCTGCCAACATGTAAGCAGATGTTAGAAAGGAGATAATGGTGAATTATTTTCATAACTCTGTGAGGACAGAAATGCTAGAGAAGAGAAAATTCAGGTTGAATCTTAACAAAAAAACCCCAATCAAAATAATTTTATTAAAGATATTTGCTAAATAACAATATTTAGAATTATAAAAGTCATGACTAGACATTGGGGAGATTCTTGAAACATTGAGTGGTTTGGGAATCATTATAGACAAGATTTGGGAGCTCTGACTTTTTGCAATGTGGGGCTGCTACCCTGCAGTTAGCTGCATTCGTGGTTCTGCTACGTCGTCTTTGTGACTAGCCCCCTCATATAGCACTCTGAAAAACAAGGACTGCCGGTGTTACTACTACTGATGGGAAAAGTGGGTAATGAACTTCTTGGCACTGCCTTTCTTTCTTTCAACCTTATTGCATGGGTTGAATGGGCCTAAGATAAAAAAATAAGAAACGCAAAGCCAGAGTGTGGAGATCATGTTTATCTTCTTTTTGATACTCCCTTTGCAGAGAGCTTCCCTTTTTCAGGAACTTTTGATAAAGCTGAAGAAAAGGAGAGAAAGAGTAGAGGTGAAGAAAACACACTACACTACACTGTACAAGGAGCCCTGTGCAGCCCTTCTCACTGAGAAAATTCAAATAGAATTTATAGCAAGAAAGACTTTCCCGTGATAACCCATTCATTGGTGGGTTTTGCCAGAGTTCTTCATTAACAATGTATCTGCCCAAACTGTGGAATTCAAAAAGATACGGTCATCTCTATTCTTTTTAATTTATAATGCAGCTTTAAGGGCAACAAGTTTGAGATGACCAAAGCTTTGCTGTTTTTCACTGTTAACATGAAGTTCAGTTTGTCTTTTTTTCAGCTGTAGTACAAAATCAGCTGCCTGTTTGGAGAGCTCTTCAGTACAGCTTGCCCACTCGCTTTGTTCTAATTTGGTTATGTACAAAAATGTTTCTTCCTTAAGCCATACTAATGTTGAATGTTTAATGAAGGAATCTGCATAAGAAGATGTGTATGATCTGAGCGGCCTTGCAGTTTCAATTTCTCTCAAATCATGCAGACAGTAATCTTTTACATTGGAATTTGTTGTGTTGCTCAGAGCCACAAGGGAAGAGCCTGCTTGAGCTATTGACAGACGAGTATTTTTGCCACTTTATTTGTATCTTTTTGTAACCCCACTTTTTGATGGTGTTCCTTCCTGCTCTTACCTCAAGGCATGAAAGAAAAAGATATTTTGAGAAATGCTTTTGCTGTCCCCTTGCTGCCCCTGGCAGAGTTAATCCAGCCATCCTGCTGTGTTTATAGAGCCTGTTCTCTCCCACCCACAGTGCTTCCTCCTCACAGATTAAGAGTCAAAGTACAGCATGATGCCGGCACTGCCTATGATGTATGATTCTGCTCTGCCATGGTCACCATTGCTTTAAGGTAATAGCATTGCTACTGTTGTGATAGCATAAAGGGTATGAATGAAGCAAGGATATAAGGAGGAACTAATAGGTTTTTTTAAGCCATACCAAGTAGCTGGAAAGTGGACAAGATTTGGGGTTCAGAATCTGACAAACATCCTTGCAGTCTGAACCAAATGTTGGTTAGACAAAATTGCCCTTAATTTATTTTAGTTATGCTAATCGATAGGACTAGCTGAAAGAAACAGTAGATTACTATAGCTGCAGTTGAGATTAATTGGTATCTTTTACACACATGGTAGCTTCTTCCAGTTGTTGTTAAAGGATGAGATTGATGATGGGTGAAGAGGGGCTGAAACCTGAGGAGAGGGACTGGTGGCATTTATTTCAAGCCGTGATTTTTTTCCAGAACCTGTAGTAATTGTTTTAATGAGTTTAATTGCGTAGTTGTTTAATGAGCAAAGATTGCAAGCCAGGATAGTATAAGACAACTGAGAAAATAAATTGATAGAGAAATTTTTATTATTTTTATGCTAAGGTTGTATATGATGCCATGTGCTATACTGAGATTCTCAGTCATTCAAAGTTTATTCTTTTGTGGAGTGTCCTTGCTGACAGAAAAGTAATGGAATTGGTCAGCTGGCTGTTGCTGCAGAGCAGGTAGAGTGGTACATCTTTACATCACATCATATATGTAGGTGTTTATTTCCTGTAGTAATGAAATTATAATCTTGATAGAGGTGACATCCGTGGACTGCACATAACACATGGTACCCAGAATAGAGTCAACGGCACCTATACTAGCACATCACAAAATGTGTTTTACTTCATGCAGTGTGCCAAATGCTGTCAAAGAAAAAGGCATGGCTGAGGCTAAGTAGCCCCTCTGCAGTAGTGTCATGGTTTAGCCCCAGCTGGCAGCTAAGTACCACACAGGTAGTTGCTCACTCCCTCCGTTCCCTCCCCCAGTGGGATGGGGAGGAGAGTTGGAAAAAGGTAAAACCCATAGGTTAAGATAAGAACATTTTCAATAACTGAAATAAAGTGAAATGTAATAATAATAATAGAGAAAAGAAGGAGAGGAATAAAACCCAAGAAACACAAATGATGCACAAAACAGTGCTCACTCCCCACTGACTGGCCCAGCCTGTCCTGAGGAGTGACTGGTGGCATCCAGCCAACATCTCGCCAGCTGATATACTGGACAGGATGTTCTATGGTATGGAATATACCTTTGGCTAGTTTGGGTCAGCTGTCTTGGCTTTGCTTCCTCCCAGCTTCTTTGGCAGCACCTCACTGGCAGAGTATGAGAAACTGAAAAGTCCTTGACTTAGGGTAATCTCAATTTAGCAACAACTAAAACGTCCCTGTGCTCTCAACATTATTCTCAGACTAAAGCCAAAACACAGCACTGTACAAGCTACTAGAAGCTTGTAGAAGAAAATTACTAGAAGAAAATTACTAGAAGAAAATTACTAGAAGAAAATTAACTCTATCCCAACTGACACCAGGGCAAGTAGGGTGAATCCACACTGATTACTGGTAAGACAGAAACAGTTGTGAGAAGAAAAACATCTTTCATTAAATGGCTACCCTGTCTCTGCCAGATTTGCTCCAGTCCTTGGGGAGAAAATGGTAGACACCTGACAGACAAACTAGAAAACTAGTAACTGCTGACTACTAAAATCCATAGGCCCAAAGACCGTAGTTTCTCTTTAAATGTTGGTGTTCGGGTTCTTTACAGATTTATTTTTTTTATGCCCTCTTCTTTTGGGCGTCCATTGTAAAAGGAGCTGCAGTTTCACTGGTGGATGCATTTCCTGTTTGGTTTGCAGCGCTGTAAGCACAAGCAGCTGCTAAAAATGAGATTTCCACCCCTTTCTCTTTCCCCCATCCTTCACCGTACTTTCTGACCATTTACTTATGTCAGTATTAGCTTTTCTGTGGTCAAGTAAGGAAGCAGATGAGGACCTTCCTTACACAGGCCCTACAGAGAACTTCTCCCTGTCCTCCTCCCAGGTCTCTTTTTAAGGTGGATGGGATCCCTGGAGCAAGATCCCTGGGAGGTTGCTCTGCTGCAGCTGCTCCTGCTGTGCAGCCCAGCACCCCTCCTGTTGGAACAAATCCTGGTGTTTTCTTCTGCAGATCTTCTTCTAAGGAAGCATTTCCATGCAGTTTTCACAAGACTTATGGGACAATTAACCTGTACTTTGTCAGTGAATTGGGATGAGTTGTGTCCTTAGATAATGCTATCAGTTTATACTAGTAAAGTATTTACATTGCCAGTGATAGCTTTTGTAGCAAAGGCTGCAAACACTTTTCACATTTTTATCTTTATGATACTTTTACAGTTCTTCCCTTAAAACAGAGGATAAATATTAATACTAGCAGTAGAATAGTAATACATGATCGAATTTGTAACTCCGGAATGTTTAATACTTCAGGGGATAAGGGTATTTTGGATTGCTGTATGTGGTGTCTTGTGCCAGTCATTCCATAGCACAGCCTGAATGCAAGCCGTAGGTAGCTTCTGGGTGTAGAATTGGCTTGAACTAGAGATTCAAGGGTGGAGCCCATGCTTTCAATGTGAATGTTTTACGATACAGAAAAATAATTTTACTAAACTGAAAATACTTTAGTGCAATAAAAATCAGGTCTTTGTGCATACAGCTAGTAACTGGCAAATGCACTAGTAAACTGAATGTGTTCAGACTAACATCTCTTAATAACATTTGTTCTGATCCTTGGTCCAGGTTCTCCTGTCCCGTATTTGGCTTTTCTTTCTGTATTTTTTCGGCAGTCATTATGTATCTAAAAGATGTTGACAGTTTAAAAAAACAACACATAGAAGGACCTCCGTTAAATTCTAGTATTAGAAGGAGATATTTAATGCCTCCCTAGGTTTTTCATTATTTTTACTGCCTTTTTTATCAGACTATATAATTACATGATATAGAAATAATTCTGAATCCTAATATATTAATATCTGTATAATTAACTGATCTTATTCTCATATGACAGAGTTTACCTTTTTATGACTGCATTGGTTATAACTGTGAGCTACATTAATCTGCATTTTCACTCCAAGCAATGAATGGCTGTTTGCTTCTTCTGATATGAAATCATTCATTATAGTATGGTATTAGAAGGCTTTAGAAAAAAAAAAAGCTATTTATTTAGTAGACAAATGTCCCACTCTTTAAAAGGCCTTGAACGTTGTTTATTTTTTCCCTTTTCCTTAGAATTAAATCCGTGATGAAATTTAATCAAGATCAGAAAAAGGATCAATGTTAGAGCTGTTAAAATTTTCTATGGAGATTGGTATCTCCTATTATTACACAAGCTGTACTTCACACTTGTATACAGATTAATGTGGTTTGCTGATAATTGTGTATTAAAAACAGATAAATAAATGATTAGCTCATTATGAAATGTTTTGTAGTACCAGAAACTTTAATTAAAATTCATCTGATGTGTATGTAATCCTGGAAAATGCTGTGGGATAACATATTGCCACTGCTACTGCTCTCTCATAGTGCTGTATGATTAACATTGAAGACCTCACAAAGGTTGGCCAGGAATAATATTCCTGGTGTCTATGACCACACATTTCCAAACCTGATCTGAACCAGTGACTAGATCTGTTATTAATTCAACACGCACGTGGAAATGCATGTCACCAGTGGAGGGAACAGTCTAAAAAGTCTATCCACTAGGACTCAATTTGGAAATATATTCCACCTTTCAAAGTGCCCAATATTTTCTCCACTTGCTGCCTGTGAAAACAGAAGGAATGTTTTCGCTTTATGTACACACCTGCTTAGTGCTTGGTATTTTTCACATAGGTAATGTTTTCAGCTTTGTCTCTCAGAATACATAAACATTATTGTAATAATCTTTGAGTTTGTATGTATAACAGTGTCCTGGGTTCAGCAGTAGCAGTCATTTTCCTCCTTCTTGGTAGCTGGTGCAGTGCTGTGTTTTGACTTTCAGCCTGGGAACAGAGCTGATAAAAAATGATGTTTTGGTTTGGCCAAGGACTTTGTGAACCTCATGCTCTGCCACGGAGGAGGGGAAGCCAGGAGGAAGCAGAGACAGGACACCTGACCTAAACTGACCAAAGAGGTATTCCATACCACAGCACGTCATGCCCAGGAGGTAACTGGGAGTTACCTGGAAGGGCTGGTGGACTGCAGGGTTGGAGGAGGTATCGGTCGGTGCTTGGTCGGGCTGGGGGGGCAAGTTATCGGTTGGCTGGTGATGTATTCTCTTCCCTTGTTATTTCCTTTATCATTGTTATTATTGGTGGTAGCAGTTGTGGTTTGTGTTATACCTTAGTTACTAAACTGTTCTTATCTCAACCTGTGGGAGTTGCATTCTTTTTGATTCTCCTCTCCATCCCTCTGGGAGTAGGGGGAGGGCAAGAAGGGAGGGAAGTGAGTGAATAAGCTGTCTGGCTGGGTTTGAACCACCACAGTGCTTTTTGGTGCCCAACGTGGGGCCAGTGGGCCCAGTGGACTAGATACTTGCCCATACTGTCCCACACACCCTGCCACTCATGACTGTCCAGCTTTGGGAAAAATCTCCTGGTCCCCCTATATCATCGTCTAACCCCAGACAAGACCCAAACCTGACTCCGCTTAACTTTTGAGATCAGACTAAATGGTGGTGGGTAAAACACAGTCTGTATGTGTGCCAACATGCTGATCCCCATCACAATCAGCAGGCAGGTCCCAAGGATACCCAAAGGCCATTCAAAACCTTCAGAACTCTCACCCGATGCTGCTGTACTTGTCACTGGGGCTGGTGTAGCTGCTGTACTTGTCACTGGGGCTGGTGTAGCTGCTGTCACTGGGGCTTGTAGCCTTGTCACTGGGGCTCTCCTTGCCGGCCTCCCATCAGCTTCTCTTTTCCTGAGTCCAGTTCTTCCTCCTCTGCCTTGCTGGGAAATGCTCCGTGGTCTCCTGCATCCTCCTGGGGCTCGGCGGGCGGCTTCCGGGGAATGCTCTCGGCCGTCACTGGGCTCGGCTCCTCCGCCGCCTTCTCCCGCTGCTCTGCAGCCGCCTCCTTCCGCTCCTCGACCGCCCCGACCTCCTCCACCGGCAGCCGTCCCCTCGCGGCCTCCGGCCCAGGTCCCGCCGCCGCTTGGTCCTCGGGGCCGCTCTCCCGGGCCGCTTCAGCAGCCGCCGGCTGCCGAGGCCGCCCCCCCCTCGGCTCCCCGCGGCCTCACGAAGACGGAGGCGAGGACGAGGGCCCGGACGGTGAAGAGCAGCCGGACGGCCAGGTACAAGTCCACGGCCACGTCCGTCTCGCCTTGCTGCTGGAGCCCGCCCGTATTACAAGTGATTGCCATAAGGCACAGTGAGACAAGAACCTTAGCCCAGGCCCCACACTTGATAAACACTAACACAGCAAATACCGGCTCTAAGTAATGTACTGCATTCTGAAACTCTGAGATCAAGAGGAACAACTCTGAGAGCCAAATCAGCATTGTGACGAGTGACTATTAATCCGGTCAGATCTGTTGTTATCTCAACCCTTCGTGCCCCACACTGGGTGCCAAAAAGCACTGGGGTGATCCAAACCCAGCCAGCCAGCTTGTTCACTCACTTCCGCCCTTCTTGCTTTCCCCCTACTCCCGGAGGGACGGAGAGGAGAATCGAAAAGAATGCAACTCCCACGGGTTGAGATAAGAACAGTTTAGTAACTAAGGTATAACACAGATCACTACTGCTACCACCAATGATAACAGTGATAAAGGAAATAACAAGGGAAGAGAATACAACACCTCAGCACCAGCCAACCGATAACTCGGCCCCCCCAGCAAGACCAAGCTCTGACTGATACCTCCTCCAACCCTGCAGTCTCCCAGCCCTTCCGGCTAACTCCCAGTTACATCCTGGGCATGACGTGCTGTGGTATGGAATACCTCTTTGGTCAGTTTGGGTCAGGTGTCCTGTCTCTGCTTCCTCCTGGCTCCCCCTCCTCCCTGGCAGATCATGAGGCTCACAAAGTCCTTGGCCAAACCAAAACATCCTTGTTATCAGCTCTGTTCCCGAGCTGAAAGTCAAAACACAGCACTGCACCAGCTACCAAGAAGGAAGAAAATGACTGCTACTGCTGAACCCAGGACAAACAGACTTTTAGGATTTCTGATTTATGGGGTATTGAGCATTGCGTAATAAAAATGCACATATGTAATATTTGTCATTACATCTGAGACTTGCAAAATCATTAAACTGTGATTTATTTTTTCAATTTATTTTTTAAAGGCCATGGATTTAACTTCTTTTTTCATTAAAAATTTGTTTTTAAATAGCAGTTCAGCATGTAGCCTCAGCAGGTAACGTGGCCAGGTCTTATTTCATTGTGTTTTCCTCATTTTTCTTAGTGAAAAATTAATGTTTCTCCGCTGAAATATTGAGGGTTATCAATTACAAGCACAAAATTGCCATTACATTTTTTTTCCTCTTTAGTGGAGCTAAAAGTACTAGCACCTGATATTTTCAGTCAGCCAATTCTTAAACTAATGAGAAATTGGAAAACAGTTTCTTTTTTTTGTTTTGGAAAACAAAACATGATAAAAATAAGAACTTCTGCAAAAAATAATGAATTCTAACTCACCTGAATCTGACCTGGGGTGGTAATGGCTGAGCAGCATTTTAACACCACTGCTGTGACAGCATGTAATGTGCAGCAGTGCAGCTCAGAGTGTAACAACCTGGGATTAAAAATTACTCTTACTTGGAGAATACTCTTGCCTTTGACTTCTTGATACCATTAAACTGGAGATCTGGAACTAAATTATATATCTGGTGTGGGGGAACACACCAAACAAACATCAGTTCCTCATGATAATATATAGAAATGGGGCTTACTAGGCAGCCATCTGTCTTTGTGAAATGCTGTCATCAAGACAACAGACATCTGTTTCCAGTTGGGTAATTAATTCAGGGCAATAATGGTGCATATTTCATATCATTATGATATGAAATTGTAAGTCTCTTGCAAGACTCTTTGTAGGCATAAGAAACAATTGGTTCCACTGCAGTTGAGGAAACCAGGAAAGTCTTGCATCTAGCACAGTTGGAGCAAGTCTCTGACCTGCAGGGTCCTTTGGCGCCTCTCTGTTTTCCTGTGCCTGTGCTTTGCTGCGAAGTCAGGGCTCTATAGGAAAATCCCTGGCCTGATAAAAATGGCAACGGTTTGTGATAATTTAGGGTTGGAAGGAATCAGTAGCTGCAGTCAGGATGAAAAAGAGCATAAAGCATCCGTATGTGAAAAATTCAACAGATGTTTAATATGGTTTGGACTGGATTTGGCTGTGTCTGGTAAGCCACTGGGCATTCAATATCACAGCTGACTCAGGCATATTTATATTTCAAAATATCCCAATTATTACAGTATGTAATCTTGGTCAGTATGTGGGGCATAGGGTTTTTTTTTGCCTTTTTTTGCTTGGTTAGTTTTTTTTTTTTAATTGTTATTCACTGACAGCAGTTCTGTGGATAGTATTTGTAAACATTTTGAACAGTTGTCCATGCTGGGAATTTGTATAACAAGTGTATTAATCATTTTTCAAATTTTCACTGACACCAACTCTGATGATCAGGTGAGGTGCAGTGGTTGGTATGGGCTCACTTCCTGTGTATTCTGGGCAGTGCTGTGCTTTAGGATAAAGCCCTATGGGGTGTCATTGTGGCAGCAAAAGACTAATCAGTATATCCTTCACGCACAGTTCCAGATAGCCTGGAATTTATTCCTATATGACCAGCAGTAAGATGGTTAATAAAATTGAATTTAGCTAGCCTTTTGAGCTCTTTGCTTGCAGAAATAGGAAGATCACACCTTGTTGGCATGTATTTGCTATTTTTTCCTTCTTAAATTCTGAATTGTCTGATGCTGCTACCAGAGAATCATTAGTACTATTTTGATCACTCTCTAGTTTGTGGCTAATTCCCAGTGTCTGATGGCTGCTACACGTTTAGTCCAGACCACTTGCACTGTTACAGTTCTTCCGTTAGCCCATACAGTTAACTTTTCAGGTTATCACAAAAGAAAGAAAATTTATACCTTGAATTTCAGTAATCTTTAGAATACTGATTTTAAACGGGGAAGGAGGGGAGGGAGTGGAAAAATTATAAAAATACGGTATTGGGTCATATTGTTCAATCACAAGAAAAGATCAGGCAGAAGAATGTTGCAGAAATAATGCTTAGTTTTAGATGGAATAACTTTTTAATTCCAGCATCTGCACATACACGGTCATCAGAGACTTACTGGACTACATGTGTTTGTTTTTTAGAATATCTGTCAACTAAGAAACCTAAATGCAAAGTGTAAAATTGGTTACATTTGTGGATTCCTTACATTTCCTAGTGGAATTTCATTTTGTATGCTAATAACTGGAGAATATGAATGTAAAAATATTATTAGGTTTGTGAACATGTGTAATTTCTTTGGACAAATGACTTGCCCTATTCTGCTTTAATTTATTACAGAACCAAATGTAAGTGAATATATGTGATGGAGTTGTATTATTTTTGTCTCAGGTATCCTACTGTTGGTGTGGAAAGTGGCATGTCATGTAAATGCCTTTTTTTTTTTTTTTGTCCCAGTAACAGAATCACAGGTTGTGGAGGGCCTTAGGCTACACTGAATAGTTTCTTGACATGTAGCTGATTCCTGCAGCAACACTGCAAAGCTCATTTCACTGTCATATATTGAGTAGGCTACAACCCATTTGACAAAATGCTTCACTATGAAGCACAAGTGCACTGTATTGGCTGTCGGTATAGTTCAGTGTTGTGTTCACTGTTATCAGGTATGTAGAAAATATTCCTGGGGATGTAACCTGTGGGCTAAAGAAGTGCAAGACTTCTAATAGTTACCTGATACACAGCATTATGATATTTCTAAGATACTGCTTTAGGCAACTTTACCATTGCACTCTGTTGACCTATATTTGTGATATTTGACATTTTTCATAAATACTGTCAAGGGTAATCCATCACGGAACAAGTTTTCAGAGTTTCAGGGTGTTTGTTAAACTCTGATAACTAAAATATAGAAGTGTTTCAGAAAACAGTATTTTATATTTCTAAGTTGTGAAACAGGTTTTCTAAGTAAGAAAATTACTATGGGGTCCATTTCCAGAAGAATACAGCCGTCCTCAGTTAACAAGAATATGTGGTGCAGATGGGACTGGGCTACAGCTGCCTTTTGGCTGAGGACCATATGTTTCTGTAGGTTGCATCTTTAAATCCCTACCACTTCTGATTTAGGGTGACCACTATTTTAACGGGAAGACTAAATGTCAAATAAGCTTAGCAGTGCTTATGGTGTTTAAAGATCTGTATTGCTTTCAAATTGAGCACAGTTTTTGAAATAAAATAGCCGTTTAGACCCATCTGCTGACCTCCTATGTGCCAAGTCCCTCAATACTTCTGTCCTTTTCTCTCCTGTTCAACAGCTGTTAAGTCAAAGAGAATTGCTTTGTGTGGTTTGATACAGCTAATAAGGCAGTCAGAGCATCAAGGAGCTTGAAACAACGTGAGAACTATAGCTTGACTTAAAAATCTCTGGATAAATGTTCTTGATGATTGGGAAGGACAGAGAAATAAGCAAGTTCATTGAAGTGAATTACCTGAGTAACGCTTAAAGCGGCTGTAGTTCATTCCTGTGTTTCATATAGTTAAATACAGAGACAAACTGTGCACCCTTCTGTTTAACATTCAATGTAAACTAAACACATAACTGTCTCCTGCATGCCTCTGGCATTTTTGTGTGTGCTGTGCTGTCTCAGCTTCACTTGTGCTTCTCCAGATTTAGACTAATAAGGAAGCACACAGCAGGCTTGTGGGACTCTGCGGCTTGGGTCTGCAACAGCCCAGTAAGCTGCCTCTCCAAGGAAGGCCTCAGTCTCTTCCATGTCGTAGCCCATTACTTAATATATGCAGGCAGACAAGATGTTCTTTATGTTCAACAATATCAGACAATACAGAAGCATCCAACAGAGGAAGTGTGGACCAATTCACATGCCTGTGGATGGGCAGGAGTTCACCCACCATAATAATGACAGCATGTTGCTCCACTGTATCCTGAGATAGTGGATCTAAGAGATGTCATAGAGGAGTTGTTGGGGTTTAGGTTCTGTTTATTCTCATGAGTGGTAGCTCTTAGTGGTACTGCTTAAACTGAGATAATTGTTCACTTAAAGAGCATTTTCAGGGCTTTTTGGGGAATATTACTTTTTCTAGGTTGAGTGAGAAATTCCTCTCTACTGAAGGGTGTTGACACATGGTGGTCCTAAATATAGTGGGAAGTACTGTCTTCTGAGTGGGAATGGAGGCAGCTCTGGTGTATGAAACCATATATACAGTCTGGAAGAGTTACATGAGGACATGATTCTGTAGAGCAGAGGTTTGCTTCTACAATTAGGGCATTGTAACCATGAAACAATAGCAACAAAATATGATTTTTTTTTTTCCATTAATGTTTGATTTTACAACTTGCTGCTTCTGCCCTCTCTCTTTTCCTGAGAGCAGTTGTGGTTTTGTATGTGGCAGGGACACAGAGAGATACAAGTGGGGAGTGGTTGCAGTAAATTCAGTACACCTTTTTTTGGTATTCTTGGAGTCTGGACAAGCACAGTGTATTTGAATCTGTCCACTGACAGTCACATTTGCGTGCAACAGAGATTTTTTTCCTTGCATCTGATAGAAGTAATACACCTCCAGGACGAAGTTTGTACATCCTGTGTTTCTTATGCAAGGATGATTCTACATGATAATTCAAACTGTATGTGTCATTCAGAGATTACCTGTGAAAGGCATGGTGAATTGAATTAAAAGTGCTAACATTTATTCACTGTGAGTTTCCTTTTCTCCCTTCTTGCCTTCTCTAAGCATTTGCTGGCTATTACTCACTCCCTTTCTCATCTATCCTGTGAATCCTCTTAATCCTCATCATTCACTGTTTGCCTGCACCTCTGCATTTCCTTCTCCAGTCTCTTTCTCCCTCTCCCTTGTTTTTGCTCCATCTCTGCTACCTTCTCTTCCTGTTTCATTTTCCTTTCCTCTTTATTAATTTTTGATTATTTTTTTTTTTCCAGTTTTCCTCATCTATACCTGCTTTGGTTTCTTCCTTCATTCTGCAGGGTTTTTCCTCTGATTTTGCCTCTCGTTTTCTCAGCTGACTGCCTTGCCCTGCTCTCTGTCTGCTTAGCCTGTGTAGTGGACTAGTTAAAAAGGTTAAGAAGAAAATGGCTTCACTCTGAATAGGTCTTCATTTAATGATTGCAATGTGTTCTTTTTAACAAGGTATTTTTTGTTATTATTTCAGGTCTTAAAAATTAGCTTGATTGGCCACCGGAAGCGTGTTCTGGCATCTTTGGGAGACAGGCTTCACGAAGATCCTCCTCAGAAACCACCTCGGTCAATAACCCTCAGGGTGAGTCCCCTGGAAAATTTGTTTGCATTTCTCAAAAAGTCAGCAAGCATTTCACAAGTCACGTGAAAACAACAGCTACTTTGGGTGGGCTTCAGCTTACTTCATCTCTGAAGCTTACAATGTAGACACCTTAGGCTGACCTATTCAGTCGCTGCATATAGCCAACGGAGATAAATTGTCATTTGTACAGTGTGATTCACCTGACCTGTTTCAGATGTCTACCTTAGGATGAAATAAGTAGTGTCTTAGAAGTCCCCACTTACCTTTTCTGCTTAAGAAATTAGCTCAGGACTAGGTGTGTGCAAGCTGCACATCTACATTTGTCCCCAGGCATCCCAGCCCACCTGATCAATATTGCAGGAGGAGAGTTACCATTTTCTTTTCATGTTTCCAAACGCTTACACTTACTTTTCAGACATACAGTTCATGCTTTCTTTAAGGAGAGCTTCTTGAAGTTGCTGAGATACAAATGTCATTAAGATGTTTCTGTGTATGGAGTTTCATGTTGTTTTTAATTTTCATTTGTATTCCCTCTTTTAGAAACGTTGCAATATCCCTGTGATTTTTCCACACTTGACCAGATTTAACCTTCTCTTGTTACACCACAAACACTGGGTTTCTCCTATCCAGTGCCTTTGTCTCTTTACTGTCTGTTACCCTTACTGAGTTGTGTTCTGATGAACCTTTGTTCTCGCCAAGGGAGTTCATATCATCAGTTTTTATTTTGATAATTTAGGTCAAACCTTTTGCATTTGATTGGATCTGATTATTTTCATGGGGCTGGCATTTCTGACTGGAATCTCATTTGGGACTAAATTTCAAAATGTCAGAGTGTCCGTGCTCCCAAGTAATATTTCCTGGTATAAAGAGAAATAGAGAAAGACAGAATGAGGGCTTATTTTTACATACGCTTCTAATTTCTGTGACCAGATTGTTTTCACTGCGTATTCTGAGATTTCACATAAAGATGTTTTAATCCCCTGCCCCAAATTCAGCCTATTCCTAATGCCATTTTGAAAAAGGTCTCGCAAAACTGTAGCATTCTGCTCTCAGGCACTTTGCACAAATGTGGATGTTTTCCTTGTATTTTATGTGTTATGTGAATAATTCCTGATGCATGGCAGGTGTTAAAACACTCCCAGGAAAGAGGAGTCATTTGGAAATACACATTTTTGCTCAGTACTTTCAGTGCTTTGGACTGGGGAATTAGTTCCTCTTCAGCAGGTGGGAAAGTTTCCACAGCTCATGCTATTATTGGTTGGCACTGTATATTATCAGTTAATAGTGAAAAGGAAAACGAATTTCCTCCATCTGTAGTCAAAAAGATAAAAGGTATTCTGCTGCTCCGCTGCTAGGGCTACTGATGCGGGCAAGCGCTAAATGTCATTCATCACCTCATGGTATTGGAGTCTTTACAGAGAATCCTAAAGAGGAGGACATGGATTTGGATTAAGGTTTTCTTTCCCATCAACTGCTACTTTGCCATTTCACACAAAACAAAGCGATAGTATTTAATCTGTAGTTTGCAATAATTTTTAGCTTGAAAATTGGTTTAAATAAACTATCTAATGCTTCAAATAGAAGATTGATTTATAATAAATCATAGAATGGTTCGGATTGAAAGAGATTTTAAAGATCATCTAGGTCCAGTTCCCCTGCCACGGGCAGAGACAACTTTCACTAGAGCAGTAGAAGAAGATCATTTGTTGTTTAAAATGTCTGCTTTTAAGGTCTCAAGATCAACCTAAAGCATGGGTGGCACTTCATCTTTTTTGACTCTTTAAAATATTTTAGAGGAAAAAATTATCAAATATTGAGGAAAAGCAACAAAGATTATAAATATCCACAAAATATGTTATTCCCACAATAACTGTATACAAAAGAAAAGTTATTTTTATTTCAAAGTCATATACTCAAAGTTAGAAAATGCTGGGTCTTGGGTTACCTGTACAATCTTGCAGCCTGGGGAAGGATTTCTTAAGCTCCCCTCCAGTTCTGACCTATGTAGTTCCAGCTTTACATGACTAGCAGGATTGAGAGGTGAAAATGAAGCAGGTTTTAATAGTTAAATATATGGTCAGGCATCCTGCAGAGCATGTGCCTGTGCATTTGCGACAGGATGGAAACATGATATGATTATCTGGTGACTAACAGTAGGACGGTACTGAGGCCATGATAGCACCTGCACAGGCATCCATTCCTGGTCTGCTGATTTGTTAAGGAGATGAGAAAGTGGGCATGGAGTGAGGAAGTGGAATGAGGGAAGAATGGGAGAGAGACTCATGATTAAAGGAATAGCTGTACCTGTGAAAATACAGATTTACACCTGCTTTTGCTACAAAGCCTCTGGATAACACTTAGTAACTTATTTAGGTAATTGCCTCATAAACAGTCACTAACTGTACATTACCAACATTCTACATATTTGACTGGAGTCTAGAGTCTGATTTATACAAGTGCTGAGCACACAGTCCTGCAAATTAGGTCAATAGAAGCAAAGTTTTGAATAAAAGCACTTGGAAAAACAGGCAATAAATATTGTAATCGGGCATCCAAAGTGACTTACATTTTTTAACCTTTGGCTGTGTGTCTTGGGTCCCCCACACAAAAGTGGTAATTAGAAATGCCAGAAGTCAGAGGGTGTGGTGAAAATAAATTGATTGACATTTGTAAAGCACTATGAGTATCACGAAAATGACGATATTAGTCATCCTATCTTCAGAGCAGGGTTTGAATAGAGTTTAGGGAAGGGGCTTGGGGCCATGAAATGAGGTGAGAATAAAATACTGACTACACAATAACTAATGATAACACAGTGCTGACTATATGACAACATGCTGCACAGTTGAGGATCCATCTGTGCTGTGAAGGACGACTTTGAGAAAATAGCATAAAATCATAAAATTACATACTGTTCCATAATGCAGAGGCACTGTAATTCTTTTATTTCTTGACTCTGTAATTCTTATCTGTATTGCCTTGCCAGCAATCTTCCAATATAGATCTCTGAGTGAATTTCCTCTTTACATGCAGTTTGATAAAATATGAAAAGCTCGATGAGAGCTGGAACCTGTATGTCCATTCATTTCACGGTCATTTGTAACTTTGATGCATTGGTGACTCTATCAGTCTACTCAAAGTGGGTGAATCATGATTCAGAGCGGAGAGAGGTTACCTACCTGGTTGGAGCAGTAGATAACAGTCATTATAAAAGATCTCATTTGGAGCCTCTGTACTCAGGTTATTTTCAGGGCAGAAGCATCTGCACCATCTAGTCAGGCCCGTGGAGGGTAGGTTTTAGATGTTGTGCCTCACCAAACCTGCTGAGCATGTGCAGATGACAGCTTTTCTGAAGCTTTTAACTGGGCCAAATGTAGGTGGATTTTTGTGAAGGAGGGAAAAAGACTATTCCTAAGAGGAAAACACTCCTTTTTTTGCCCTGGGAAGTGTCAAGTGCTTGTCTCAGATTATACAAAAGCTAGAGAATTTAGAAATTAAAAAAAAAACAAAACAACAACCACAAAAAAAAAAAAACAAAACCAAAAACCACAACAAAAACCCCAACACAACAAAAACCACCCACAACAGTTAATTGAAAGTTGCTAAGTGACTATACATCCCTGATTTTAGTTAACCAAATGATAAATTCAGATGCATTACTGTGATTGTAAGGAATAATGTCACATAGACTCCTACACTTCAAATATTAACATCAGATGTTACTATCACTTGAACACATGCAGCGAACTGCAACTTCCCTTTCCATTTGAAAGACATCACAGCTCTCTGGTTTCTTACACCAGATCTTGTTTCTTAACAGCATGGAATAAAGTACCTTGATGCTTTTCACAATTAGGTTTGCTCCAAGGTAATAATGCATGAAATATCCACTTTAATTCTTTCTTTAAAGGCAGGTCTTTATACCCTCCGTCCACACTGGAGCAGGTCTTTTCGTACTCTAGTTCAGGTCCTTTCTTGTTGTTCAGTGTTGAAATACAGTATTACAGCAGTAGGTAATTTATACAAGTTCTGCACTTTGCAAACACACTTCTGGGTGCATTCTGCCTCCAAAGAACTTACTATCAGAGAAATCTAGTGTCAGATAAATTGAGCCCAGTGGGATTGGAACTAGATGATCTTAAGGTCCTTTCCAGCCTTAATCATTCAGTGATTCTATGAGAGAAAACTGATTTCCTGTGCAGTTGCAATGACAGTGTTTTACAGTCTGCACTGGGGTGGCATGCATGTAGACTGGCTGGCCAGTTCACCATAGCTCTGCTCCTGCTGATTGCAGTCTCCAAGACAGTGGAGCCGGGCACCGATGTTTGTAATTGGTGTTTGAACAACTGATGTGATGTGCACGAGAATAAGTGTTGCCAAACATACATACTGTGGCTGGATGTGAGCGGAGTGGTGGCAGATCCTCATAACAAGTATGATCAGGAGGACATGTTTAGCTGTTTATTATGTAGAATTCATGTATCATTTCACTGCGGTATTTGCACACTGCCTGATAGAAGGTCACAGTTCAGCACAGATTACAAGAAAAGCCTTGTAAAATATTTGTACTCTGCAGCTTTCATGCATTCTAGGAATCGTTATTTAGCTTGTTTCTGATACCCAGTACTTCAAGTTAAATGAGTGTTCTGCGAGACCTATAAAAATGGCAAACGAAGTGTCTCTATTTTGTAAACATTCATGCATTGCTTTTTTTCCAGCCAGAGATGTTGCTAGAGTTCAAATCACTTTCAAATCACTTTCACCGCTCAGAGTGGCTGCTCAAAAGTGGTGAGAATGTATTTCATCTTACAAATAGCTAGTGCTAAATCAAGGCTTTATTTGGGCCTTGACAAAAAGTAACTCACTGTTTTATCTATCTAGCAGGCCTAGAAGGGAGAATATATTACACAGGGAGGCTTTAGAGAGGAAATTTGCCACTAGTTGATGTAAATCGTGAATTATTTTTCCTTCCACATGGGCTCTGCACATTAGGTAGGAAAACTCAGAAGTCCATCCATGGTAACCTCTATTTCAGATATTGCTCCTTAATTTTTTTAGTAAGAATCATTCAAATAAATATACTTTTAAATGTGTGGTTTGAAGTCACCAGTATGCTGTTACACTGCATTTTTCTCCTCTCTGCCCAGGAACCCAGTGGTAACCACACTCCTCCTCAGTTGTCTCCATCACTTAGCCAAAGCACGTTCACTACTGGTGGCTCCCTGGACGTTCCCCACATTATCATGCAGGGTGATGCAAGGAGAAGAAGAAATGAAAACTATTTTGATGATATTCCCCGGTCAAAGCTGGAGAGGCAGATGGCACAGGTAGGATTAAAACGATGCCATTAAGAGGCTGCGCCTTGCTGCAATTGCTTACAGCTAAACCTAACCCTAGCTGTGGGTCATATGTGAAGGGTGAACTGTAAACTACAAAGATTAACAATTTTTCCAAGCTGTCTGTTCCAGTTCTCCATAGTTCAAATAGTGTAAGTTGGTGTGTGGTTTCTCCTGAGAGGCAGAGTTTTGGGGGTGTTTAGATGGAGGCTGAGATGAAGGTGCCTTCAGTGTACCAGAGTATGCAGACTCCCACCAGCACTGACTCTGCCTCTCGTTTCTGTAAGAAGGTGCAGATTCCTCAATTTCTGAGCAACCTAGATAAAAACAAGCTGACATCAGTTCACTGCCAGAAACTTGGAGGACTTGGAGGACAGTAATTGCTGCATTTATTAATGGAGAGGGTCAGCATTCTGCTAAACTTTGTGATCTGGGGATATATCTTGAGTGTTTAAAAAAAGATTTAACAATGCAACAATTTAGTTCAGCATCGCAACAGCACTAGACTCAACTGGATGCTAAATCAAGCTGTTCATAAAAGAAAGCCTTCATCTCCAATTTTTTTTCACCCCAACAGAAAAAGAGTACTGTTAATTTCAAGTCAAGCATACACTGGCAAGCATGATGTCTTGAACAGTTATAAATGGCAGTAAAGTTAAGCTTGGACAGCCTGTTGCTGAAAATGCTTAAGGATGAACTCAGCTGTTTTTTGGTGCTGCGTATGATGAAATACAGACAGGTCTTAAGCCAAGCTGTGCTTTGCAGTGTGTGTTGGAAATAAGGCTTTGATTTGCTGTGAGAAGCAGATGGGCAGCCAGTGCGGTTCCTGGAGCGACTCACTCCACGAAGGAGCAGGTTGCTACATGCTGCCCTGTGAGGCTTCCCAATGGTTCTCTGCCTGCCACAGCCCAAAATAGAGCCTCTATCAAAAATTCAGCCTCAAAATGGAGAACACTATGCAAATAACTGTGTTACAATGAACAAAAGGCTGCAGTCTGTTAGCTAATTGCATGAACAAGAAAAAGTAATTAAATAAACAAGCAAAACAAGGTGCCGCTGTTACCTGGGAACACAGAAACAAATTGAATTCCATTTGTTCAGAGGATATTTCTGGGGAGGTGAAATTGCATTTGGTTGGGTGGGGTTATTTCCATGCCTTTCCTTAATCTCCTAATTTTCTGCTGAATAATTTTATTGTACAAAATTAAGGGGAAAGTTGCCTAGTGAATGATCTTGTTTTCAAACTGAAGTCTGCTAGGCTTTTGTGGCAAGAACACAAAAGTCCAGCAGGGAAAAGCCCAGTTCTTAGCATGAAAAGATTTCTTTGAAGGTCATGAAATTTAGGTGTTTGAGCATGAAATACACACTTCCTTATGGCTGAGTAGACTGCTTCATGTACTTAGTTCATTTTATCACTTGGTTCACAAATCCCTATTCTCACTTCCTCTATTAGTCACTAACATTGAATTCTTCCTGTCTCCTTTTCACTCTTTTATTTTCATGTTGGAAGTCCTGATATTCCCAAGAGGTATGATACACTCTCATATATGGCCCTTGGAGATTTTCTTTGGGCTTTTAAAAACTGCTTTTCTAGAAGGACTGTGATATGTTGTATACCCAAAGAGAAAACTGAGCAGTTAGTATTTGCACCACTTTAAAATCAATTAAGTGCTGGGATTTTTTTTTTTTTTTTGTGGGAGTGTGTACCCACTGAATGAATTACTTCAGTGCCTTCTCTCTAACTTTCACAGTGGAATATAGCAGTCATCCTTTGGGACTCCAAAGGGGAAAACTGATTCAGATGAAATCCAGAAAATGGTGTTTTGTGTTAGTCCCTGAACTCCAATCTGTTTGGAGTCTTTCTCAGCTCTGCCCCCAAATTCTATACTCCTGATGTATGTAAAATTCCCTTTGACTTTAATGGGAAAGTCAATGACTCCCTCTGGTGATCATTCTCACTAAATTGGACTCACCCCGTTAAGAGGCTAATCAGGGATTTATTCAACCATTCTAGGCCAAAAATAGAGTTTTAAATTTATTTTTTGCAATATGTGCTTTGGTAAAATGAACTATGTTTCCTTCAATCTTTTCCCCCAAAGACCCTTCGAAATTAAAGGTAAAATAATGGTTTCTGGAAAATAAAGGAAATCCAACTGATTGTTATCCTGAGCCTTCAGTTCCATGGGATTTTTATCTAGCAACTTCCTCCTTGCAGTTTGCAGGTTCCTTTGGCTTAAGTCAGATCAACCGTAACTTCTGAGGAGATACTAGTCCAGCTTTCCAGTAGAATACTTCTCACAAACAGAATGATCTAAAGGGATTATTGGAATTGCTTTGAAATTATTCTTTGTCCAACCATTTCTTTGCTAGGCTGTTTGCATGCCACTGTATGAATCTGCATGTTTATTGGATGCTGCAGTAGAGAGACGTGCATAAAGATACTTCTGATGTTGTGATTTTCTCAAAGGGTCTTAGGTGTGTTCTTGATGATGATATTACTGAGTACTGTTATGGCCTTGAAGAGAGAGGCAGCATGGTATTGAGAGTTTATTCATGGTATTGCTTTCATGAACTTGATTTTATTTTAGAAATGTTAAGGTAATACTATTTTAGCCTCAATTTAAAATCTAAAATCTGAAGATATTTTGAGAAAATGGTGAGATCTGATGTTTCTGTCTTTACTACGGCCTGTGTTTTCACTAAACTTTTTATGTGGAAATCATCAAGCATGTTGATCTTTGTATCAGATACTAACTAGTGTTTGTTACAACAATGAGCACATCAGTTTAAATCTGTTTTCCTCTGATCTGCTAAATGGGTTTAAACAGTTCTCTTAACTATAATAAAATCTGCTTGTAAATAATACAACACTTGGTTTCCTGGAGGAAGCACTGATTTAAATGTACTTAATGTGGGTGGTTTTGTCTCAAGGCTAGTATGTAGCTTCATTCACTGGCAGACTGTTTGTGACATAAGAGGGGAAAGTCCTAATGTAAGCAGTACATGTAACCAGTTTAGATTCCCCACTGAAATAGGTTTGGTTGTCCAATTCTCCAGTTGGTCATACAACTTTGAAAGTCTCTGATGTCTGGTTGGATAAATCAGAACTGCCAAAAAGGTGATAAAGAAGGTTGTGAAAGGGTTTCTTTTCCAAAAGAGAAAAAAGAAATCCAGAAAGGATTGAGTAGTCTGAGTCATCTTTGACTGTAGATGTTTGATTCTGAACCTCTAAACCATAGAATAATATGATCAAATTAGCGTAGTTTAAAATAGCAGAGGTAACTCTTAAGATTACCTAATCCTTTTAAATAGAACTGAAATCATATAGGCAAAGACTGAGGACTTCGAAACCAAAATCAGTAGGAGGAGTCCCACTAAAGGTATTGGGTTCTTTATTTACCCCTGAAATCATGGAAGGTGGGGGAAATATATTTGTGGGGAAGAGCTTTGGAGGTTAAAAGGAAGCATAGATAAGTTCATTAAAATACATTAATAAAAAAAAAAAAAAGTCAGGTCTTTAGGATTTGTAATTCTCCAGCCAGTAGAGAAACTTTAGGTACTAGCAGCAAGCATATCCCAGACTGCCAGCCCTGAGGCTGTTGCTATTGTCCCAGCCAGTGACCTAAGGTGCTTGTAGCCACTGTGGTCCATAAGGCCTATTGCTGTGGTGTTCAGAGCACTGCACCCTGACCAGGAGCAAGGGACAGAAGCATCCTCCCTGTGGCTGATGGGCAGAGAGATGCAGGAAACACCTCTGCCCACGCTGGTCAGTGCAGGAGCAGAGCTGGGTTAGGCATCACCCGGATGCTGACACATGCTCTCCCCATGTGCCTCTTCAGGGCTCTGGGAAAAGCTCCAGGCTGTGCCTGCCTGTGGGAGAAGACACTGGTAATGAGTCAGAGTAAGCTGTCTGGTAGGATAAACCTAGTCATGGCCCATATGGGTGGCACCCTAGTGGGCTGTGATGAAAGGAAGAGATCCTCTAAGATGTCAGAGAGCTGGAGAAGTTATTCACAAAGGCTGGCAAGAGGAGTTCTTTCCCAGAGATGCTGAACCCAGGCTTAATTTTGAAAGCCTTTCTGGGTTCTTTGGTCCCTTGGTCTGAGGGCTCTCACTGCTGGTTTTTCTTCTTTTTTGTTTGTTTTGGTTTTGTTTTTTTTTCCCTGCAACACAAGATAGCTTAAATGTAAGATTTTAATGACTGGGTAGTAAGTTTGAAGTAAAGCTATCCTGATTGTTTGTATTCTGCCTTGTAACATTATTTCATGAGATAATTTTTCATGGCAGGATTAGGATTGATATGCAGGAGACAATTTTTTAAACAGAGTTAGTACTAGAGGATACAGATCTTTATCTACAATAGAGGAAAAGTGTAATAAAAGCAAGAGACAGAATTAGCAAAGGCTGATTCATTAAAAAAAAAAGAAATAATTTTGATGCTTTCTGAAGTAATACCTTCAACTCATTAATATCTTCCAAATACTTCACGGACACTAATGCATTCATATTTCCAGTGCAGTGTGGGTCTATATGATTTAAAATCACGTTTTCCATTTTGCAGCTAAGAAAACTGAGGTACAGGGATGTTGCAGGCTGGCTGAAATGTCACTAAGTTTGACATAGCCAAAACCAAAACTCCTGTCTCCGAGGACCCACCTTGAGTTCTTTTAACTTTTAACCACAGTATGGCATTTTTTTATTTGCTCGTTTCCTGTTTGGATATTTTTTTTATTTTTTTTATTTTTTGTCTCCTTCTCTACTTTGGAAGGATTTAAAGATCACAGCGAATGAAGGAAAATATGACCCTCAGAATATTGGTATGTAAAATGAGATTATCTAAGAAGCAATGAAGAATGGGTTTTATCAAGGGTTGAAATTACCAATGAAATAACAGAATCCTTTACTAGTAGATTTAAGAAGGAATAAATGCAAAAATACAGTTGTCTAGATTATTTTCTAAGGTTTCTTACTTCCATTCTTTATAAGCATAAAGCAGTATCTATTGTGAGGATGAATAGACAGCCCTTTTAAAGACAAGTTTGTAAAATCCAGACAAAATCCTCTAAGGTTCATATTTTATGTGCATTTTATTTTTAATACACAAAGATGACTGAACTATGACAACCTTTAATTTGACATCAAAAGTACGTAACTCACTCTATTGCATAGTATAGATGTTACTGACAGTTGTCTTATTAATTCATATAGATACTAATGCCATAGAGGGCTGTATCTTGAGCTGTAAATTTCAGCAAACTTTCATCTGTAAAACCATTTTGTACTGTGTATTTAATGGACAAGTAAACTGATAAAGACACTGTGAAAAATCTAAGTAATTTCTGCCTGAACAGAAAAATACTTTTTTTTTTTTTTTTAGAATGTTATAGAAGCTAGCATTTAGAAATAAAGTTTTGTGATGTTAATCATACCTACATGCTGCTTCAGCATATGGAACTAAGGGAGTTGCTTCTATATTTGGTGTTAATGATCCAAACTGAAGCCATAAATACTACACCAAGAAGAGAACAGATGTTCCTTCAAGATGGGGACAGATGTTCTTTATTAATTTACTGTTTTTCACACTCAGTCTTGTGAACAAGAAGCCCTACATTGGAAAGATTGTATGAAAGCTGAATTTTAATATCTAACATTGATATTTTTTAGCTGCTGGAAATAAGTACTTAGACTTTAGTGTGCTCTTCTGAATAAGCCATTTTTTTTTTGTTGCTGTGGGTGTTTGGGGAGCTAAAATGTAGGTGTATTACCTAATATTCAGAGACCAAAGTCTCATCATCTTTACTGGTGGTATTTGTCCAGAAGTTTGTACTGTCTGTCCAGGGCTAAAAGCCTGGGGTGCACTTGTAGCTGGCAGCACCAGCAGAAGAGGTGATGTCCATCACAAGCAACTTGGCTGCTCAGCAGGGGACATGGGGCCAGAGCTGCAGCTGTAAACTGCACCTGCAGGAGCTCAGCAGGGCAGCTGTAGCCTTAGCAAGCCACTTGGAAGATCCTTAGTCCATCCTCCCCAGCGGGAACTCGGCTCCTGGTTGCTGAATCAAAATCAAATGAGAACTGCCTGCCTGTAAGAAAAGATGGCCATTGCATTAAGGAAGGTGTCAGCTGTTTGAGAAAGAAGCACAGCTGTGTTATTAGTCTTTTCTCTTTAGAGAAAAATGTGCAAATCATGGCCCTGCATGGAGCAGGAGGTGGAGGTGCATGGGACCTTGAGCACTGACACTGGTGTGGGATGAGGCTTTGCTTCTTGCCCTGCCATGGGCTGGAAGAGACAGTCTTTGCAGGCTCACTGTGGTCCTGGGCCAGTCATCTCCCTTCATGGGGTGTGCTCGCCATGGCATGCACTTTCTTGTGAAACCTTGCTGGATGCATTGACATGGAGAGGGGTGTCACTGCTCATGCCACTGCCTGCCTTCAACGAAGCCGTGCCAAGATGGACAGTGATTTTCTGGAAATCTTCATGTAAAGTATTTTCGGGAGAAGCAAAGTAATATACCAATGTACTTATTGTAATAAGAAGTGGTATTTCTGGTTTCTGCTTCTCTAAAAGAAATACTGATTTCAAATTTCACTCTTTGTCTCTAAGGATCTTGGTTTCAAAGGAGGATCTGTGATCATTCCTGCTGGTAAGGCAAGTTCTCCCCAGAGCTTTGGGAACATTCAGGGAAGCAGCAGCCATTGAGACAGCACAACTGCTCTCCCACGGTCCTAAAACATTTGGAGTGATGATTACAGAAGGGGCCAGACAGCCCCATTCATCCGGTTTTCATTTGTTTCTTTCAGCTGTTACACCTTTAAAGATTGTTCAGCATGCCAAGAGTGATTTTTCTGGGATTTGATCCAAATTTCTGAAGCTAGACTGAATTACAGCTAGCTAGTTAGGTAATGTGCATCAGAGGGAGTGGGGTTTGCTGCTATTTCTCTCTTTCCCTCCTGTGCCTCACTGGAGATGCAGCACCAAGAGGCGTGAGCGATTTCCCAAGGCTCAGCCCAGTGGTGAGACACAGAAGATGAGGCAGTGGGGGAATAAGCCAGGTGGTTATGTTCAGCAGCTCCTGTTCTCCCTGTGCACCAGCTCTGCAACATGGAAGTGCAAGAGAGGGCAGCCGTTCTAAGGAGAGGTGGAGAAAGCAACAGAAGTCTCCAACAGTGTCTACTCAGACCAACTCAGGGGTGAATAGACCATTGGGACCCTGTAACCAGCTCCAAGCCCTGGTGGTTTCTAGGCTTCTGGTTATTGTTACTGCCTCCTGGATTCCCTCAGTCTGCCTCCATCCTTTTTGCAGTGCAGTTGCTAATACTGGATGCTGCCCTGTATGAGACCTCACTGGTAGCTGCCCCATATGGCAGAAAGATTCCTTCCCATGTGTTAGAATATGCTGCTTTTATTAAATACCTGGGAGTTTTTATTTAGGAGAGGGCAATTTAGCAAAGGACCACCCAAGATGGCTGGGGGCTGGATCAGCAGCCCTCTAAGGAGAGGCTGGGTGACCAGGGCTGGCAGGAGAAGAGGCATCTTTGCATACTGAAGTGAAAGAGGAGAGGCACTGACTGGATGCCAAGAGAAACTTCTTCCCCAGGAGGACAGGCAAGTAGCGGAACAGGTTGCTCACAGAGGCTGTCCAGTCTCGATCTTGGAGGTTTTCAAGATCTGACTGGATGAAGCCCTGAGCAACCTGATCCCATCTCACAGCTGCTCCTGCTTCAAGCTGGGGTTAGAATGGAAACTTGCTCCCTTGCAGCCTGAATTATCCTGTGATTTATTTACTTATCCTTTTGCAGGACTGCTATGTTCAAAGTTGAAGTATACTAAAACTTCCAGATCTTCTTGTGTCCTCTCCCCACCTCCCTCTTAAATTGTTCTGCTAATTTATTTGCTATTTTACTTGTGTAAAAGTCTTACAATTCCAAGGAATACTCTTGGCTTACTGAATTTCATTTGACTGGTTTCTGTAGTTCATCAAATCCATTTTCAGTTCTTAACCCATTCTTAAATTATCTCTCACTTCTGGATCCTGCCTAGAGAGCCTGAGCACTCCTCCAAGCCGTGGCATGGAGCAGGTCATTTCAGATCTCCTCAGCTTGTTCCAGTCCAGGTGTGCTTAAATACTGATAGTTATTCTCTAACTGTTCACTTCAACTTCTTGTGCATTTTGATTCAGGCTAGTTTGTATATGGGGCATGTCATGTGTTGCTGCATCAGGAGTCACATAGTCAGTGTTCAAGTCCTGCTGTGCTTCTCCTTGCTGCTGCTGATTTAGTCATCCAGTTTTCCAACAAAGGAAGGAAATTCGATCTGAGATGATTCATACTGAACAACCTTATTATGAACATCTTGAATTTCCCTTGGCCCATAGAAGCTGTCTCAGTTAACACGTTAGGCAATATTATGCTCTTTCTTTGTGATTCTTGGAAAGATATACATAGGTGCAGATATATACACACATGCACATATTCCAAAGTGTTTATTTCAGGTGGCCAATATCAGAAGGCTTCATAGGCCACAAGGACCAGGGGATGGTGACTGGGTTTCTAAATATTTTTAATAACTTGCTGGTCCCTGTGGTTAGGCTGGCTATAATCTTCTGAATCTTGCTTTTCTCCTATCTTAAACATTCTTTTAGCCCCTCTTTGGTCCTTTCATTATGTTCTGTGACTTTCTGAGGCTAATTGCTCCTAGCTTAGGTAAATCATTAACATCTCCTGAAGTGCCAGTGAGTTCAGTGAGGTGTGCTGAATACATCAGGACTGCCTTTCACCCAGCTTCTTCTGCATAGGCTGTCCAGGTATTGCTTTCCTCTCCCTAGAAAATATGTAATTTCCGTGATTACTCTTACTGGTTTGTGATCACTTTCAGTACAGTTATTCTGTTTTCAGATTATGAACCAAGTCTTCCCTGATTCACTTTATGAAACACCAGGTTGTCTCCAACATAGCCCACAACCTTGAAGACCTGTATATGTACTGTTCTACAGCTTTTCCAGTAAACATATGAGTGATTAGAAAGACTTGAAGCAGGTGGAAATGTGCAAACACTTTGTAGCATGCTTGGCTACTGACTTCACTATAAGTGTCTGAAGTAATTAAACCATATTGTCTTCTGTCATGATGGAAATTAGCCAGAACAGTAAGAAATATTTTTACATGAATGTTTTCTTGAAGTCAAGTAGGTTAAGTTAAATAAACAAGAGAAGTGTAAATGTCCTTAAACAATTCTTTTTAAAGACAGTCATAAAGTGATTGGGAGACTATGTCAGAATGGTGGGAAGAGAAGGGAGATGGATGAGAGGGGAGCAGGTAATACAAAGCTTCACCTCCCTCCCTCTCATACTGTTAACCACCCACCTGTATCATGGGTAGCAGATGGCAGGAGCTGTGCACTGCAAGCCATTTCTTTCCCCCCTTTCTTTGCCCCTCCTGCCCATCAGAGTTGTGTCCCATGGTGATTAGATGGGGGAATCATAGAATCATAGAATGGTTGAGGTTGGAAGGGACCTTAAAGAACATCTAGTTCCAACTCTCCTGCCATGGGCAGGGACACCTTCCACTAGACCAGGTTGCTCAAAGCCCCATGTAACCTGGCCTTGAATGCTTCCCGGGATGGGGCAGCTACAACTTCTCTGGGCAACCTATGCCAGTGTCTCATCGCCCTCACAGTAAACAATTTTTTCCTAATGTCTAATTTAACTCTACCCTCTGTCAGTTTAAAGCCATCAAAATCCTTCATGCATGGGACATCTGTAGTTATCACAGGAACAGTATCATGATAGCAGGATCTTGCTGTGATATTACTTGCAAGCATTTATCTTTTGGGAAGTATAAATGCATGTTTGATACTAATCAGGCAATAGCTGATGCCATTTTTTTGATGCTATTTACCATAATACCTGGGAAAATGTTTTTTGTTAAACTCTTTTTCATAGAACCTCTGTGTCACTTAATACCAAGTGCCCAAGCGTATTTCTGTTTATTACGGTGGAAGTGCAGGCACAGATTGAATTCTTTTCCTTTTCTTTGAGGGCATATGTTTTGGGAGCTCAATATGATGAGTGTTTGAAGCTTAATCCCCATTCTCCCTCCTACTGCCTATTTACTGGCCTCAGATACTCACTTAACCTTTTTCCTTTCCCTGTTTTTTTCCTCTTCAGCACGCGGGTACGCAACTTTAAGTAATTCTCCTGAGGATTTCATAATTCATTAAAAAGTGTTAGCACTTTGAAGACATAAAATATGTATCTAGTAAATGCTAAATATTTTTACAGTGGTGCAAGGAAAATGTTGGTTTCTGAATTTGAATTCATTACCTTCTATAAAATTAATGTTCCTTCTGTACTGCATTTCAGTACCTTAGTCATTCAAACATTAATGAGTGCAGAACTGACTAAGGAGTTTTGCACTGCTGCCCTTGTGACTGGGCACTCATACAGTTGCAAGAAATTCTCAGTCTCTGCTGGTTCACTTGATTTATTATTGATTTAATAAATCAAGTCACCTATATTTAAGGATGATTTAGCTTAAGCCTTGATCCTCCAAATAACTCTGGAGGTAGGCCTGTGTGATGGGGGCAGTTCACTTAACAGTCCTTGGAGCAGACACCTGGAACCAGAACTTGTCTCTCACAGGTGAGTACTCCAAACATCTGCTTTTATGTACTCTTCTTTCTCCAAAGAATTAAAAACAAAAATTAGGACTGCATTTATAAAAGGAGTTGAAGACAGCCTGTCTTCTGCTGCTTTAACCTGTGAAAGAGGAAGGTGAAATAGATAGGTATGAATTCCCTCAGAGGCCATCAAGACCTCACAGTTTTTGGGTGAGTGCTCTAGCCCCTGAGTTTATGTTTAGGAGAAGATGAGCTGGGGGGGCAGGGACAGTGTGGGTACCATTGGCATGTATGAGGAAGGACTGATTCCCTGCCCTCCTTTTAAATGAAGCAACTTAAAGCTTGCGTACATGTTTACTGCAGTGTCACATAACCTGTTCCTGAGTTAGCACCAAAGCAGCTGACCAATGTATCCAGTGTATTTATACGTTAGGTGCTGCAGCACGGTAAGGCTGCTGTTGCAGCATCGCTGTCAGTGGCAGCAGCCCCGGCACTCTGCTAGGAGAGCCCTGCACACCTCTGCTGTGCTGGGACAGGCATTGTCTCTTGGCTGTCATGGTTTAAACCCAGCTGACAACTCAGTACCACACAGCCATTTGCCCACCCCCTCTCCTTTCCCCCTAGGTGGGATGAGGTGGAGAATTGAAGAATGTAAACCCTATGGTTTGAGATTAGAACAGTTTAATAATTGAAACAAAGTAAAATATAATGATAATAGAAATAATACCACTAACAGCAATACTGGTAATAATAATAGGGAGCAACCTAGAAAAAAGAAAATTAAGAAAACCCAAGTGATGCACAATACAATCACTCACCACACACTGACTGATACCCAGCCTGACCTGAGAAGCAGCTTGGCCCTTCTGAGTAACTCTACCTAGTCTATATATTGAGCATGACATGCTGTGGTATGGAATATCCGTTTAGCTAGTTCAGGTTGGGTGTCCTAGCTGTGCTCCCTCCCAGCTTCTCGTGTGCCCCTCCTCACTGGCAGAGCATGAGACTGAAAAGTCCTTGATCAGAGTAAGTGCTATTTAACAACAACTAAAACATCAGTGTGTTTTCAGCATTGTTCTCAGACTAAAGCCAAAACACAGCACTGCACCAGCTACTAGGAAGAAAAATAACTCTGTTCCATCCGAAACCAGGACACCAGCTGATTCACCTGAGGCACCACACTACTCCCTAAAGGCTAGTCCTTGGAAGGGGCAGGATTTAAGGATACGCCTTTTTCTCCAGAATATCAAGATGGTGAGCACCAGCTGTATAATATGATGGCATTACAGCAACTGTGTGCCAGCACTGGGGAGAACTAAAATATCTGTAACACACGTTATCATGCTGCCTTACCTTACTCCTTTCAGGACCACAGCAAGTGTGTCCAAATAGCACTACATTATGTTTTCCTGATTACCAGATGCTTGGGGATGCTGCACCTGGCATGGAAATTTGTTCTCTTTTACTCTTCTCTTGAAAAGCAGAGGCACAATCTCCTGCCATGGACTCCCATTCAGGAATCCTGCCCCCTGCCCCAGGCAAACAAAAATAGGCGTCACATCCATGGGCATGATCAGAACATCCAGAAGTCAGTTTGCTTGACATACAGAAAAAAGGGTCATTAGTGCCAACTAGTGCAATGTTCTAATAATGGCACAGCAGAGGAGTGGTTGCTACTGGTCTTGCACTGAGAGTAGGTGTTCGTCACATGGAGGAGGACTGTTTTGTAGCAAGTTGCAGAGGATGAGATAGAAGACTGTGAGCCAAAGTCAAAGTTTTTATTAGCTAATGCTATCAAAATGAGCCCTGCACATCATGAAGAAGCAAATAACTTCAAAAACAAAATGAGGGAGAAGAAATTAACCGGATAGGGGAAAGTGTAAGAATTAACTGAAGCTGTAGGAAGGGATGCATGCTCATCCATTACAGATCATGAAGGAAATAAGGGACGATTAACAACATTAGGCTGCCACCAGCCTGTCTGGCAGCGCTCAGTAGTCAGTCCAGAGGATGCCAGCCTGCCCTGACAGAAACAAGGTGATAACCTAGTCTGTCACTCCCCAAGCAGCTAAGTTTCAGGCTACAAAAGGTAAGAGCAAGAGCCATATTTTTAAAAACAGTTGCACTTCTTTGAGCATCGGTGCTAAAATCCTGCTGCTGCTGCTAAGAACTGGGAATGCACATTCTTGCTGTTGTTAAATAACTGATATTAATTGCTATCTATTCTGGATGTGGCAGTTGCATTTTTCAAGTGTGTTTATTGCCTTTGTTTGCTGCCTGCCGAAGATACTGTGGGCAGATCCTACATCTGATGCTTTGTTTTAGTTGCCTGGCTACTGTAAAATGTTATCTTAGCTTTTGCTGAGGTGTCACAGATGCTTTCTTGATGAGTGCCCAAACAAGGAAATATGTAAAAGATGCTGGCTCTGCTTGCCAAGTTCTGTTGCTTTTGCTAGAGATGCTACAGTATGCTTACTTGGCTTCGCTACTACGGACTATCTGTACTATAATGTAGAAGGTGGACTGAAACCTTTCATTTATACAGCAGGGTCATGGTCAGTGCCAAAGGTAATACTAATCTGTATCTCTGTATGCAAAGGAACTGTTTTTGGAAGGCGGTGTTGGGCAACTGCTTCACTTAGCTGCAATACGTTCTTTTCTGGTAATTGCTACAAAGAAAACTTGTTTTTCCTGTTGACTGTATTGCCAAATTTTTCTCTTCCTCTCTCCCTGTGAAAGTTTCCAACAGAAAGAGGCTCAGATCTCAAAACTTAATTGGGATGTTAACTTCAAACTTCTTCCCTACCAAAACCTGAAAGTAACCAGTATTTCTTCTGCGCTCTGCATTTTCTGTTTATGCCTACATAACTTTATCTCCTTACATCACCAGCACTTCTGACTAAATTGTTTCCTTGTACTCACAGTCTGAAACCTCTTCTAAAGTCTCTGAATAAGCTTTGTTTCCTTCCAGTCAGTCCAAAAATATTTTGTCACCAAATAAATAAAAAACTACTTTTAACAGCTGTTTTATTTCCTTCTTTGCTATTGTTGCAAGCCTTTTCTTAATTATTCTTGCCTTTTGGCAGTTGCAGTGCATTAATATTTACAAGATGAGATGTAGTTTTCTGTTTATATTAGCAGTCCTCGGTCTGTGAGATCTGGACCAACCAGAATGCAGGATATCCTTTCTCATCGATTCATCAGGTTCATAATGTAAGATACAGTGATAAATGGCTATGTTGTCACTCTATGGATGTACAGTCTGTTGCCGTGGTGTTATCTACGGGTGTCATGTCACTGAAATGGCAAAAAAAGTTCGTAACTTGTCCGCCCTCTTTTGGGATTATGTGTGCGTGCATTCATGTATCGTGCCATGTGGCTAGCATATGTTGGCTGTATGGTGTACATACAGGATGGGGGGATTGCCAGCAGCAGTCTTGCTCAGGGGGAGCTTTGACTTCTCTTCACAATATTTCATTTGCTCACTTTTCCAAAGCGAGAAACCGTGTAAACAGCTCGGTTTGCACAGTTTCACCCCCACAATGTGTTGTGCTGCCCTTTCTGTGTTAACCTATAGGCTTTGCCTAGCTGGGGAACACGCCATGTTTGCAGAGGCACTTTTGGGGAATTAGAGGTAATACTGATGCTGCTCTGAATTTTCATCACTTCTGTGACAGTCACGTGTGCTGTGCACGTGAGAGCAAATCTGGTGATCTGTGCTGCAGCATGGTAAGGGCGACAGCCTGTCATTCAGCAGAGTATATCAGAGGAACTCTAGATTTCTCCTAATTTGTGCCATATGACTGCTTCCTTGGAGTATCTCTCTCAGAGAGGGGCTGTTTTGGCTACTGAGCTTTAGAAGCTTTTAAAATGTAAGTATGCCGTGAACCTGCTTCCATTATTTCAAAAGCCAAAGATACAAGGAGCTAAGAAAAGTTTCTCTTGCTCTAGGAATTAAAATGTACATAAATAAAGAGGATTTGGCTGGTCCACAGAACATTTACAATTCTTACAGGGAGAAAATTACTGATTTCTCAGGCAGAAGCGTTGTATCTATGTGTGCTCCAATTTATTGTTGTCATGGTGACTAATTCATGTTACCATAACTAGGCATGAGGCTTTAACAGGTGAAAAGTTAGATGATGTGGTCCTTCTTAAAAATGACTATATTCAACCACTCAAAACCAGGCCTTTCTTTTTTTTCTTTTTTCCTGCAGCATGGAGGGTTTTTAACTTGACATTTTTATAAGAAGATGAGGCAGGTGTTAGGTTTTATAAAAGTTGATTTGAGATCACTTGTTTACATATTAAAGATACCTCTTCATCCTTGTCTTTACTATGAGCCAAATTCAATTGTCAGAGAATGGGATGAGAGAGAAAAATGTGCAACAATTGTAAAAAATTACCTAACAACAATAATCCACTTCTGTAACTCATTTGACATCAAGCATCTGACCCTTTCTAGAGCACATCTGCCCATTTTCAGTGTTATGAAGGACTGCAAGAGCATGAGATACTGTTTTTTTTAGGCTGTTTCCTTTATGGTTAAAAGTTGTCACTGTAAAAGAATTGAATCTTTATCACTCTGGCACCTGACTTGAGACCATTTTGTGATTGTTAATTCTTTATCTGCAAAATGTGGAGCAAAAAAAATCTTCTTTCTCGAGCTGACTGAAGCCAAAGAGAGGAAAGGCAGTGGTTAAAGGCATGGGAGGTTAGAATACTAAAACACGGGCAGTACAGCAAAAGCCACGTGATAAATTGCACAGCTGTCTGATGAGCTGTAAAGTTAGATGAGGAATAAATTATCTTTTGCCTTTCTACTTCATCGGAGAGATAAAAATCTTCGTACATATATTGTGTCATAAAAAATACATAAGCTTAAATGTTTGTTTTTTATAATTGCTAATTAAATATTCAAACCAGAAAATCCTTATCCGAGCATACCTATTTTTAAAAATCAAATCAAACATCATAGTTAGTTCTGCACAGTAATTTGTGAACATTTCTATACTGCTTTAAAGTGTTTTAGATGCTTAGGAAGGTCCTGAATCTCAGAATGTCAGCCATGAGTTGTACCAAACAGATTCCTCACATTTAGAATTGCTAGTATTTCATATTTTTCTACTCCAGACTTGAGACTTGTTGTTTCAAGTCTTCTGTAGGTCAAAGATGTTCCTACTTTATATTTTACCTGAAGTTAATTGCCATGATCACATCCTAAATTGAGAAGTTACAGTACCTGACTTGAGTCAGTCCACCGAGGAACAGCTTTTTTGCCTGTAGAGGTTTTTAGGCCCAGATTTATGAAAGTAGTTTCCTCTCTAAATCTTTTCTAAAAGCCTTTTTTCCCTTAAAAGAATAAAGATAATGTGTGGGGAGTACGTAGTAAGAATTAAACTTCTAACCATCTTCCTGGATCTGGGCTTTAGAGACTGCTCTGTTCTATCTCAGTCTAAGTAGGTAATGAATACTAGCAATAGTTTGGTTTAAAAATCTGAGGAGTTTGGTAAGAAACAAAAGGAAAGGAGACCAAAAGCCACTTCTACTGAATATTAAAAAACACTTCTGATACAGTTAAAAAAATTTATGTCTATGTATAACATGTCTTCTTCAACTATCATTATAACCTATACCTATGATGTTTAATTTTATGCAGCATTTCTTAGTAGCTGCTCCCTCTGCAAGTCACACTGAAATGCACAAAAGGTCTCTCAGTGCAGAAATCCTATATCTCTGCATTGCCTTAACCCCAGCTGTATTGTGTGTTTAGATCATCCACTTGTATAGCAGTCTTATAAATTCTGTCTTGTCTAATTTAAAAAGAGTAGGTACTAGAATGATTGTATATATTTATAGAGCAAATACAAACAAATATACAAACAAATACAAACAAATGGTCTCCAAACAATCCCTCTCCAACTGACTCATACACTAGTTTTATTAGCCTAGTGGAAGATTATTTCTCATTTTTTCATGATTATTGCTTCCTAGCTCTTTTATAAAATTGAACCAATATGAGATTAATCAGGGATCCTCTTTTTACTGCCCTTCATTGACAGAAAGAAGCAATGCAGTTCTTCATGTTTTTAATATCTTCCATACAAAAGAGAATCAAAATGTAAAATGATGTACTCATTTTATTCCTTATGTACCCTGCTTAATTTGTCAGTATTGTCCATTTTCTGCATGCAAGGACAGTCACCTGCACAGCAGTGCAACAAAAGGGTTTGAAGCACCACTCAGTGTTGGTACTACCCAGAATCACTTGTTCTGTAGAAATTCTAGTCCCACTTATGGCCATCTCCATGTTTCCTTGGTGGAAAGACCAGTGGTTAAAAGATACACTTTTATAGCTTTTTTTTTCCTGGAGTTACTCCTGTTCCGTCATAATAACCTTTTGCTAAATAGATAGGATATACCTTCTGCTTCCTCACACAGAACATGTAGGAGTGTTTCTTTATTAGGAAAAAAAAAAAAGGAGGCTATATCAAATTGTCTGTTAGCTATTACCTTGAACAGTTCATGAAAAACAGTTGAGCACACTCTTAGAATGTGTCATGGGTTCAATCCATATTGTAGTCAAATACAAACTCCACTAACAAGGATGCAGATGCTTTCCCATTGTAAAATGATGGAAACCTTATTAATAAGGAGAACTGCTTCTTAAACAAATGAAATTTCCACTTCAGATTAAATATGATAGAAGGATAGAAGGTGGTCAGAAGTATTCATTTCTATGGATACAGTATGCCACAAATTGGAGCAATTGCTCCTGCTACTTTCCTTTAAAAATTTGAGGTTGAAGTCATATCCATAGCATATAGGGAACTTAACTAGGTAAAATAGAAATTACAGTACTGTATATTTTGTAGGTGTGCTAATAGTGCCAATATTAACTGCATTTGACTTGTTTTATGATGTTCCCTTGCTTGAAGTTACCATATTGGCAGGGTAATGTTGATGTTTCCAGATTTATCTCTTGCTTTTCATTGCAGAGTTGTGCAAATGCGTGTCATTTCATTATTTTGTGACACATGAAAATGATGTACTTGTTTTGTTTACTCTGTCCTGATTTAATTAGTAGGATGTGATAGTTTGCCAGACTTTTGAATGTCTTCAGTAAGATTTTTTCATGTGTTTTTGATGCTTAACTTCTTTTTGCTTTAAAAGTCTTAAATTCTAGCCATATTCTGTGTGAAATGCTGATGACAATTCCTTGCCAGCTTTAACACATATTTTAACAACATGGCATGCATAGAAAATACACAGAGATAAGTGCAGGTAAAGAAAGAAGTAGCATGATCCAAATTGAAATAATCAAATAGGACAGGGTAAAAGAGTTTGAGAGAAAACAGGCAGAGGAGGAAAAAGGATAAGGAGGCAGAAATCTGATCCCCAAAAGACAGATAGGAAGGACAGGGGAATTCAGAGACAGACAGGAACAGACCAGACAGGATAGGGGAGAAGTGGGGCTGGTGGTAAAGGGAAGGAGACTTGGGAAGAGGAGAACTCCATCCACAGGTCATTTTCTCTTAAAGTGAGCTGATGCTGATTTGGCAGCATCCCAGTTGAAGAGAGAGCATGGGCACATATGAACCAAAAGTAGGAGAGATTGCAGTTAAAAAATAAATAAACAATCTCAAAATAATAGCTGTTTTTGCAAGGGCCTTCAAGGTGGGAGGAGTCCCCAAGGGCCCAGTGGTCAGTCCAGGTCCAATAAAGCCATGTCCAAAAATAGGCAATGGCAGGCAAGACCCAGACCAGCACAACCATGCTGGGGGTATTCCTGTACCAATGCCTGTGTTGGCTCTTTTTGGAAGGGAGAAGAGTGTCCTGCAAAGGGATTTGGTAAACCGCAGTCCTACCCTTGTTCTCTGAGAGCTTTGAGGACAAAGGGGAGATGACAGCTCAGGAAGGCAATCAATCACCTGTATCAATGAGAATGATGGATATGGAAGGGCAATGTTAGTAGCTCTACAATAAGACATCAAGAGAAGGTGTTCAAAGCAAATATTTGTAAAGAGATTAAAGAATACCTGTGTTTGAAGAATGTGCAGTAAGTTTTCAGATCAAAGCAAAGTTGAAGTTATTTAGTCATTTAGTAAAGTTAGTTATCGATTATATGTGCTGGGGTAATGGAACACTTTTTAACAGCGTAGAAGAGCTTGTAAAACATGTAGTGAAATTTGTGAATGGCATTTTTGTGTATCTCATTGCTTTCATCCTCATATATGTATTGTAAACAGTTATTTTTAAAGAACGTTTCCAGAGCCTAATGATTTTATTCTCAAAGCAAATAGATTTAATTAAAGCCTCATTAAACACTACAGTAGATGACTTTGGATTATAAATTAAATCATGCAAAATGTTGTAGGAGTTGTGTTCCCTTATTTTAGTAACATGGCTCTATGTGTATAAAATAAATTATTGTTAATTGAGCACAACAATGGAGGGTTACTGTATAGTGAATTTGCCTGCAACTTCTCTTATATCTTGAACAACTATGATTTTCAGACAGGAGACTGGGGAGAGCCTTCCATTACCTTGAGACCTCCAAATGAAGCCACAGCATCAACGCCTGTACAATATTGGCAACATCATCCAGAGAAACTCATTTTCCAGTCATGTGATTATAAAGCATTTGTAAGTGTTGATAAATTTAGTGGTTTGACTTGGGGTAGATATATTAACCTTAGATTTTGATGGACTGAGTTTTTTTCATTTGTAATATTTTTTCAGTGTATTGTACTAAATAAGAAACAAGAATGCACAGTACTTTTTGATACGAATTTTGTGAAATATTGCAGTCTGTGTAGCAACAGCCTTAAAGAAATGCTCTATGAATAAGTGGCTAAGTGTCATAGAAGTGGCAGTGAGAGCAAACACCCCTACTTGTAATCTGTCACAAATCCCTTTCTGTGGTTGTCCCTGGACAGTAACTAGCACCTCTGCCTTCCTCAGCAAGTCACAGCCAAGGTCCAGTTCATCTGCTCTCAGTTTTGCTCTCCTCCTGTGAAGCACTTCAAACTGAAAAGGAAACTCAGTGATTTATAATTCCTTAAATATTTTTCATAGTTTGCAGTAAAATGAACAGGTTTATCACACCTGTGTGCCTCTTATCTCATTGCTTGATCCAGCAGTAAATTCACAATCAGATGTAACCTTTGTAGTAGATTGGAAGGCGTGTGGATGACAGAGATGAAGTTGGGATGACCAGGAATATTCAGGTTACTGGTGATGAAGGAAACACCTTCCTTTCTTAAGGAGCATGTACCAGTCTATTGTCTCAGCTCCCTGAGCTGTATTGGCCTCAGCTTTAAAACCCTGGCTTGGATGTTATAATGAGGGCAGCTTTCATTGTATGGTGCATCACTCAGTTAAACTGTTGGATGCCCTCTGCCTTGCTCCCACATGCTCTGGGTCTTTCAGAAGGAACATTTCCAAAAGCACAGCAAGTCAAAAGACAGCAAAATTCCTAGAATTCTCAATTTTTCTGGTAACTAAATTGGGCAGTACTTCTGTGATTTGTTTGTCTGTTACACAGTCCACCCTGAGAAACATTTCTGAATGCTAGCAGCTGAGGCAGGGACTGGAGCTGCCAGTCTCTTCCTGTTGTTCTGCCATGAGCTTTTTTGCCCTGGTGCCTGACCAGCTGGTAGCTTTCAAGGAAATACCAGTTTGTTGTGCTGTAGTCCATTAAAAAAGAAAATAAAGGAATTGTGTCCTTCCCAGAGAAGACTGAGGCTGCCAAAGGTGGTAGACAGCAGGATCTGGGGAAATGTATAGTCCAATTCAATATGCTTTTGTTTAATTTTCTATTTTCAGAACTTGCTTTAAATTCATTTCTCTTCTCCAAGGGCAATACTAACCCATCCCATCAAATTAATGCCCAAAGCCCTGTTCATGTCACCGCTGGGCCCCCAGCTGGACTTGCAGCTGCTTAGTTTATGAATCTTCATAGGAATGCCCTTCATTCCTTTCTGCTTGTGCTTACCTGGCAGTGTTGGTGTTGCTTACCCTTACATTTATAATGCCCTGTAAAGTTTCTCAACATTACCATCAATTAGCATGTTGGCTGCTGTCTACATTGAAATATTTATGCATTTTCTTGCAGGTCAGAAACCCCTGCAGTACTCAGTGTGAACTGAAGGCTTTAAAGAAAATATCTCAGTTTAGGTCAGGAGACTGGAGATGAACCAGTATACTTTCTGTTTTGTCACAGCTTGTATTCAGCTGTAACTGAAGTTATTTTTGATAAGTTCTTGTTTAAGGTGAAGCTGGTTCATGACCTGGTTGAGTCAGCTTAATCTGTTCCTAAGGGGAGTCAGTGTGGTGGAATGAGAGGGATCAGGCATTGGTGGTGGTCTGCAGCATCCTCTAAGAAGAGGCTCCTGCCCTTGGCACTTTTCCTCCTCCTGCAGTCTACCTGCCCCATTCTCACCAGAGGCAGGACTTCTCTTCAGCTCCTGTGTTGCTCGCTTCCAAATGAAGACTTGAGAGAAGCCATGGCATTGCGCTGCAGTGAGAATGCAAAAAGACACCTCTGTGCCTGGGGAGAAGACAAGGGGTGGCTTGCTCTCCCCTTTCTGCAGTTAAGCCAGAGTTGCATGAGACAGAAATACGGAAACATCCTGTTTACTCAGAGCTATATGAGCATGTGCACATCCATAAATGCACATGCCTGAAGTATCTCTAGGAGAAATGCAAGCATGGCTCTCACACAGCCCTGTTAGCAGTAACAAGACCACCCGAGAACAGCAGGGATGATGCAGCCAGCTCCATCCCTGAAGGAGCAGTGCCATTCAGTCATGGTATAGACAGGTCCTGAGACCTCAGAGGAATAAATCCAGAGGACAGAGCCCACTGTCACAGTGCAGGAGGGCTCAAACTGTACATGCCAGCAAGTGACAGAGTGAGGAAGAGACAGGTAGGAAAGTGGATGTGTCAGTGAGGCACTCACTGCGCCTCGTGTACCCTCAGAGATGAGCAGGCTTCTCAGAGAGCACAGTGGCTTTCATCACGCTGAGCCAGGACCAGCACCGACACCCTGCTGCTTCCTCTCACCCAGCCCTCACTCAGATCAGTGAAGGCTTCCAAATAATAGTTCAGGGTCAGCCTTTTCTTAGGAAGAAATAATGGCTTAAACTAGTTTTCAGTTCAGATTTATTTCCTCTGTTTGTTGCCATCAGGCTCTGTTATTTGCACATAAATTAGTTACAGATTGAGTACACAGAGGTTAACATCGCTGCTGCCCTTCACATCCATGTGACTGCACACATAGCAATATGAGTTTGGCAGATGGAAGCTAAAAAAAGCAAATTCTCATTTTGTTTTACTCAAACGCCTTTTTTTAAGATGGGATCTGTAGTGTTTCCTTGTTGTTTGAGTCACTACAGTGGTAAGCTAGAAGACTTTCAGATATTGTTTCAAAGGGCTCCATCTGATTCACTACACTTGTTGCTGTGCATTCCTGTTTCATAGGCTGATTAACACACTGGTTTAAATGATTTATCAGAGAACTGCAAAGTAAAAAAAAAATCTATAGCAATATATTAATTTGCTGCTACCACTATGATTTTTAGGCATTTTTAGTGCATTTGTGCAGATGTTTGTTTGTTCTGGAATTCTAAATTAAGTTTAATGGATTTTTATCTTAGTATTTAGGTTCTATGCTGGTAAAAGAGTTAAGAGGCACAGAGTCAACACAGGATGCCTGTGCAAAGATGAGGGTAAGTTAATAAGCCTATTCCTTTCTTTATCATCATAATATTAAATACTATCAACTTGTGATTACATGTACTGTGCCCTTTTTGCTTTTATAATGTTCTGTTGCCCATTTGTTTCTCATTGTCCTTGCATTTACTTTGGTGTTCAGTAGGAAGTCTCCTCTGCCTTTTATCAAGTAGTACCAAAATGTAAAGGCAGATTTTTATTTTTATTTTTTATTTTTATTTTGCATTTTTTATGTAAGAGAAAACCATACTGTGTGCATTATGTTTTCTCTTGAATCTTAAACTATGTTTCCACACACTTTAAATGTGCCCATATCATGTTGCTTTTACAAAAAGAATTTGTAGCTCACATATGATAACTACATTGAATTTATTATGTGAAAATACGTACTGGTAAATATATTAGTATGTTACCAAAGCTATTGTTTTTTGCATATGGTCAACTCCTACCGTCACGTAACCCTATGGATGCTTTTACTCACATGAGTATTCCCACTAATTATGAGTTACTTACATGCTTATTGATTGAAGGATGAAAAGAGATCTAATTCAGTTTCACCTGGTGGTGGAAAAGCATTTAGGCTTCCTTCGAACTGGTAAGAAGATATTTTTCTATGGCTCTGGCTCATAGAAAATTCCAATGAGGCTTAGTCTGTCTCCAAGAAACATACTGCTGGTGTAAACTCAGAACAAGCCACAGGCCAGCTACATGATTTACTCCCAACTGTAGCAAGAATGCACCTGTTCATGGAGACGGTGAACATATTATGGTCCGTCATGATTAATTAATGAAGAATATAATTGGTAATCTACCAAGTGTGTAAAATTACATAGAAGAATGAGTGAAATTCTTTCTTATGTGGATCATAAATCCTTTTTGCAAGATGCCTCTGAGCATTAGACATAGCATTCAGATCAATTAGAAAGCTGGAAGATGTGTAAAATTCATGCAATCAGACAGCCATTTCCTACTGGTTACATATCTGCAGCATACAGACTTTTGTATAAGCTGTTCTAGCCAAAGGTTGGCTGTAATTCACACTTACTAGATTGCCTGAGATCTGTAGCTTTTCAGTTAATTACATGCTAATCATTCTTCACCTAGGCTTAAATTCCTCTGGAAAAAAAACCCAACAGCTTGACACAGAAGGAGCTACAGTCACATATGTGTGTTCTGGGGCATTAATTGAAGCTGCTAGCACACCACCTTCCAATCCAGTTTTCAAACTGTCAGCCTTAGCAGTTCAAATTTTCAGGCGTATGCCTATGCAGATCTTAGGGCAGAATTTGACACCGTAAGTAGCATATGACAAATCAGTAAGTTTTCTGACTGAACTAAGAAGCTTAACATCAAAAAAAGTCTCTCTAAATAATTTATAGGCATTTTAAGATATTTTTAAAGCGATATATTTGGCAAATTTAAATTATATACCTGAAGAAATGTTTGAAAACAAATTTAAAATACATTTTTTTCTGTAAAAATAATGGAGTTGCATAGTAATCTGTAGTGCTGTATATATTATATGGTGATGGGATTTATATACATTTATTTTTTACATTCTCTTTTGAAACCATTGTGCTGTGAGAATGTTTATTTTCTGTTTTGAGGAGTGTTTATTGCAAAGAGGTTTGAATAAAGCAGGTTTTTAATCAGGATTTCATCTATTCTTTCTATGTAGTCATTTTAGCCATACTGTTATTCAAGTCAGAAACAAAAAGCATTGACTTAATGGGAGCAGATTATTATTTTAACATAAGCTTCCCAGCAAGAATTATGTTCATTTGTGTGTATGAATTGGGAGTCCAGGCTGTCCTAAGTAATCCTGAAGTTTTCCTGTGATGTGCTTAATTGTATTTAAGTACCAGTGGGTTGTTGTTGAAAATGTGGCTTCTTTTATAGTTACATTTTACTTTAAATGCACTGAAAGAGACATTTCACACAATGAAAAAAAGCGAAAACCTAGCTATATTAATTTGACTGCTTCTCAAGTACTGAATTTTGTCCACTTGTCAAGTATCTTTAGAGGTAGTAAAATTTTTACATAGAGGTAGTAAGACTTTTACATCGGGTTGTACTAACGTGATGGAACATTTTTTAATTTTAGTATTTTACTTGGTTTTCCATTTATATATTTCAAATCTATAGCATGCTGCAATCTGAAACATGCTGGGAGGGAGTATGTCGCATATAACCTTGTACCACTTTCAGATTTTTTAATCTTTCTGAAGCCAGCCACATAATGCTTTTTAAGGAGAAGGTATTAAAATCAGGTACCTAAGTTTTTTAACCTAATGCTGCTCAAAAAAGGGTTTATATTCACTGGATGCCTTCCAGTCAACAGATGCACAAGGACAAAAGAAGTCTATCAGTGAAAAAAAGTATCTTGATATTCCCTAATCATCCATAGATACAGAGAAACAACAAGATGACATTTGCTGACTGCAGATCCCTCATTGTTAGTTGTAGAAGCTTCCTGTGCTTTCAGTTACTGCAATTGATGGTTTTGGTTCTCAGGCGAAGTGTCATGTGGATACCCCTCACATCTCTCCACAGTGGGGCCTGCAGCAGCCTCCTTATCTTATAACTTAAGAGTGAAGGGAGATCCTAAACCTCCTATAATGAAAAACATAAAAAATAAAAAGGAAACAAAAAACCCACCAAACCTGGGAAGTTCTGTCTTAATAACTCTTCTTGGCTATCCACTCTGCTTCTCAGCATTGTGCAGCCGTGTGCTCCAGCAGGGCAAATGATGAATTTGTTTGGAGAAAATCATGCAGATGCAATAGATTGAGCTCAGCACGGTGGTCAAGGTTATGCATTCTTTTCGTTCCCACCGAAATTACAGATTTTTGCAGCCATCCAAAATTATGGATGTTTGGCAAGAACTGTGTCTGTTAGAAGGATTATACTTTGGTTTTCCATTCACATATTTGTGCTCCAAAGATGGATTTGTATTTTATGGTTTCCTATTTGTTTCCAGCTATTTTCTCTCACAAACTCCCTCCCCAGTTGACAGCAGTTTCTCCTTATCTCCGTTCCCACCTGCTGTAAACTGACCTTTGCAACTTGGAGATTAAATCTTGCTGTCCTGGTCAGTATGGATTCATTAATTATGTTTGAGAAATGCCTTCAGAAACTTAAGATCTTTCAACTTTCTCAGCACGGAATAGGAAATATTACAAGTTTTGTTTTCAGTCAGATTACTGCCTTCACTTCAAATTGCCATAGGAACACAGAGTGAAAATAAAATGTGTTTACATTAAAATAAAGAAAAGGAATAAAGTTTAATTGGAGCTAGGAAGAAACATGTTCAGTACAGTCAACTCCATCTGGCATTTACACATCTGAATGTCTTGACCGGGTATGAAGGGGACAGTTTTATACTTACTGGCATGAGTACAGCAGCAAGGTGGGCTCTTTCCTTGCAGTAATATTAAATCACTAATGTTGCATACACCAATTGCACAGTCTGAACCAATCAGATATATCCTGCAGCAGTAGGGAACATAGGTTTTGCTCTTGGAGCCTAACACCTTCCGGAATATTATGTATCTTTCTTAAAGGTTTTCTCGTTAGAATAAAGGTTCTTACATTTCAAGTCAAAGTTCGGAGAAACCAGCAACATAATTCTATTCATAAAGCAGGTGTTTAAATATCTTGCTGACTTAAGACTGAAAGTTGGAATTGTTACAAAATCTGCAGATAAAGCAGAGGTAACCCCTTCACTGAAAATAGGCAGGGTCTGAGGCATTCATTCCTCATATAAAGAAGGATGACCTAGATATAGATGTCAGTCTCCTTGTTTCTGCTAATCCCTTTCTACTTTTCAATCTCCCTTTAGTTTCTCCCCTCAAAAGTAGAAGTGTCCTGCTCAAATACTCTATTTGAGAATTCACAGTCTTCAGTCTCTGTTCTCATGGGACTTGTAGCTCTGTCTCACTCATGTGGCCAGTGCTTCTGGGGAGCCAGCAGTGGAACAGGCACATGGATATTATTCAAAAGGAAAAGAGAACTGGTGGGACATCTAGAAGATGTTCAGTCCTTATGCACATCCACATCATGCCATCCCATGTTCTTCAGAGGATTGTATGTCCTTGAGCTCTGTGGCTAAAAGGAATCCAAGGTGCAGGAGGGATGTGCTGCCCTTTCCACAGCAGATAAGTGCAAACAGATACGGCAAAAGCAAAAAAACTTCTTTCTCAAGTAGATGAGTTGCAGGTGTATCCCCAGTGCAATGCTTATGTTAATGATGTAGCTTGGAGGCATTCACTAATTGTAGGGAAGTAAACAGTCTTGTACCACAGGGGCTACAGATGCTATCTTATTCCAAGAGGTATTAAATTATGTCAGTGATGCATTTTGAAGACTTTCTGTAAGTGTTACAAGTCAGATTTCAAAAATGGCTTCAAAACTAACTGGTCAAATGTGAATTTTGATTTTTTTATTTCAATTTCATTTCATGTGTGATCTTGTCAGAGTGATTCACTCAAACAGAACTGTTTAATGAGGCTTCATAAGCTTTAAATAAATAACAGACTTATGGGCAGATAATAGTAGGTGACAGCAATATGTATTTTGAAATGTGCAGTCTGATGCTATTTAGAATTAATAGTTGCTACCAGTATGAAAAAATGTTCAGATTCTCATACTGAAGTGGAGTCCAGTACATAATTGAATAGAAAACTTACCAGTTACAGTCTTCAGATAGCTATTAAAAAACAATGTAGGACAAAATTAGCGATTAATTTGCAAAGGTAAAAAGCCGAGATGAAAACTTAAGATATTACAGGTTTATAAACTTCTACCCAGAAGTTATGTATGGATTTGTTAGTGACTTGGCATAGTTGAATAGTGGTTTTTTTTACCGTGTATTTGAAAGATCAAGTATAATTACATATTCAGTAAAACCTAAAAATTAACATGGGTTCATTTTTGACACTGTATGAAAGCTGAGTAGTCCAGTTCTAAATGTGCATATAAGTACATGAAAGTGGCCAGTGTGGCAAAGTAGTGCAACAGTATGTCAAGTATGTCAAGTGAATGTGTGAGCGTCTTACTTGGACACCATTCTATGTGTGCTCCTTAATTTCTTATTCAGCTGCTTCGTGTGTGTGTGTCTGCACTGTGTTTTGTACACTAGAGGAGTGTTTAAAACTGTTGGATTAGTGCTCTCAGTTCTGCACAGAGCAAAGTATTGCAGTACAATCTTGTCTTGAAAGGTTTAAAGGCCCTTTAGAGTTGTATTTGCATGTATTTGCTTTTTAAAAATAAAAATAAAGCTAGTTTATATTGCTTTATTCATAGAACAAAGTTCTCTGCTTCTTAAACTATTGTTGATTACCTTGATTTGTTAGGCACACTGGCTGGGTGGATCTCAGTTGGATTTTAGTTTGTATTCTAAGTAAGTCCGGCACAGCCTTTAACTCAAAATCAAAATACAGGTGGAAATGCTTTACCCACTTAAGACAATTTGTAGTACTATACTCTGGAACTCTGTTTAGAGTCTGCTTGCAAGTGGGGTGGGATTTTTCCGTGAAACTAAATTGATAAACATGACGAGAAGCAAGCACTTGCTCTCTCTGTGGTACCACTGTGCTCTTGCATACCTTTAGGCTAGTTTCAAACAGAGGAATTGGGAGCAGCCCTGTTCAATGCTATTCAGGGTTTTGGCACTGTCCTGCCTAATGGTAGCAGTGGGTTTAGATGTAAACTCAGAAGGGAATTAAATCCAGACCTTTATTGTAAAAGCAAGCACTGTAATAACTAGACAATTACACAGCAGACACCTTTCACCTCTTTTCACTGGATGGATCTGCATTCTGGGTGCTGAGGACATGAAGCAGCTTTGTCGCAGCAGCTGTATTAAAGTACAGGCGAGCCTGCTGTTACTGTTGTTCTTTATTGTGTAGAAGAGGCTCTGTGTCTTTTGCAGGGGATCTGGGAAGTTGAACGTAAGTCATGTTAGATTTTGGATGGTGATGCTTTCTTCCATCTTCCTGTGTCTGAAGGAAGCTTTGTGGTTCTTGAGTTATGCAGGGCCTACTTTAACACAGTCAGAAGTAGGACCACAGCTCAGTCTCTCTGGCATTGCACTGTGCAGCATTATGACTCCTCACTGCAGGAGCATTGTACCTGAGGAGACAGAGCATGCACATCTGTCCTTGTGTAGGCACTGGCAACGAGCCTAGAGTATGCTTGCTGTTCAACCAAATGATTCTCCTAAAGAAGTATCTTAAAACAAAGAGACAAAGTTATGGTCACAAATGATGGAGTTCATAGGAACTATGACCAGTTCCAGGCTAGTGAGCACTTGCCCAAAGACAGGGCCCTGTCACTATGATTGCTTCTACATGAGATAAAATCTAATTCTGCTACTATGGTATGAACATGCCTTGGAGCATTAGACCATATGTCAGCATGCACATGACATCCAATGCCAGCCTTCAGCTGTGGCTCCTATAACTTTGGCTCAAGTCCGCATGCTTCCCATAGAGGCACCAGATGGACAAGAATGTTTTGTTATCTCATCATGTCCTCGTGGAATTGATATGGTGGCTAGGACCTGAAAAGCCCATGGAAAGGGAATACTGACTCCTGTGTCCCACCTTCTTAGATTCTGGTCACAGGCACAGGCAGAGATGCCCACTTGGCCTGCACAGAGGTGTGAAATGTCTGACCATGAAAGCTGTGGTACTTCATCTCAGCATCCTAGAATTTAGAGCCAAAGCACTTACAGTGCCTTAGTGAATGGTTTTCATATTGTATCCCTGAAAACTCACATTACACATTCTGGCAGCCACCTCCTCCTTTAAAAAGAAAAGAACAACAAGCAAATAGGATGAGCTCACCATGACAACTCAGAACTGTTCAAGTCTGGAAACTGCTTGGAAATAATAATTATATGGTGGACTTCAGTTACTGTATCACTGAGAATCGAGCAGGGGGAATAGAGCTGTTTGTTTTTCATGATAGCACTGTCATTATAACAAAGGATGTTATTGCACTGCCCAACTGTTTGTTGCAGTGGGGGTACAAGTGCAGAATTGTTTCCTAAAATCATGTTTCTACACTGGAGTACAGTCTTCCAGAGCACCTTTGCACAAATCCTGGGGTTTGTATGGTTTGCCAGCTGATAAGGGACATTGCTCTTTTCCAGCTGAGACAGTTTGGCTTAATAAATTACAAATGTCCATCAGTCTCTGATTCATTTCCTAGTTTGCCAGGTAAAATTTAATAGTATCTTGATGAGCTATTTCACTCAGATACAGTCTTCTAGCAGTTCACAACCTTGATTAAATACTAAAGATCAGGTCTGCTCTAGATAAAGCCAGGTGAATGTGGAGCAGACAAGGAAGATGATTAAATTACAAACCTACTGGTCTAGAGAAAGAGGACTCCCAGATGGTCAGTACAGTGTGGCCTTGCAACAGTAAGCTTCACCTTTATGGCAAATGGAAGATAGAGCAAATTAGACCAAAAAGCTATAATAAATTAACTTAGTAGCCGTGTTTGTATAGCATGTTGGAGGAGAAAAGGAATTTTGCTGCTAAGGAGGCAAGGAAGAAGATAATTACAATAATCAAAATAGGAGACAAAGAGCTCCTGAGGGTAGCTGTCGGGATAGAAAGAAAGGACAAAAGTTGGATGATTGCTGGGTTGCCAGATGATTAAAGTGATGTTGACATATTTGTGAATATTTTGTCTGGTTATGAGCATATGCGGGGTATATTGCTTGTTATTCTGATAGATGTATGTACTGCAGCTTCTGTAGAGTCACTGTCGTGCTTTCTGTGCATTGAATTTTGTGAAAAGGCTCATTTAAGATCTATTATAGACATACACACACACACACAGGTATGTACTTGCTCTGCTTTTGGCAGGGATACCATTTCTTCTTCCACGCAGTTCAGAGTCATGCAAATCAGATTAGTGTCTTCCTTCAGATTTTATTAAGATTCTTCAGGATGTTTTACCATTTAAGCTTTCATTTTTTGAACAGTGCCTAGTGTCCTGGGTAAAAAAAGCTTTCTCTGGGATAAACTGACGCTTGTTGTCTTGAGTCACTTGTCATTTGATCCTGAGAGATACAACAGTCCTCTCTATTGCATGGATGCGTGGGGCTCTCCTTGAAATATTAATTAGAGGTTTTAGCCTTCATGGCATGGACACTAATTGCAGAATGTAGCTGGATCTGTAGCTTTGAATTTTATGCTGGCAAATTTGGAGTCTCATTTGATTCTGGAAGGAACAAGAGCTGATAAGGGGACTTGATTACAGGTTTTTTTCCTTTGAGCTTTTGTTTGTTTTGCTCTCTAGTGTTGGCATCACCTGTTTTTCAGACTTTTTTTTTTTTTCTCAGAAACAGTCTGTGTTTTTAACCTTATATTTGTGCTGTTTCCTTTTCCTTGAAAAATATAAACCCTCCGCTGCTCATTTTGTTCAGCTGCTCTAATGATCTTTCTGGCTGCCACTTCTAGACCTTTCATTGTGTTTACACTCTCATTCTGTGGGCTGATATTTATTCATATTTAGCTGTAACTGACCTCACACTTTCTTCTCAAGAAAATGTTTGATTGACCTCTTCGATTGTTTGCAGATACTCCCATGAGTGAGTGCTATTTGAATGTTACCTATCTACTTTATTTATCTACAGCAGTTTTGTACAGAATAGTCTGGTCATTGCCCTCCACCTTAAAAGAATTCAAATCAGCTGTAAACTATTATGTCCATATTTGTTTTGTTTGTTGGTTGGTTTTGGGGTTAGTTTAGTAAATTTGATCTGTAAACTAATCAACAGATTTTTTCTGCAGAGAACTTAAATCTATCCCAAATATTTGCCCAGTCTGCTCAGCAGGAAATATCATTGCTGTGTGCATTATGTTGATGGCACACAGAAATAGATTAGCATAAAAGAAAAAATAGCCATATAGGAAGACATGAACTGGAGGTAGGAGAACCTGGCACTGAGGGAATGCAGAGTAAGCCTCAGTGCTAATTCATGGATAAAGCAGCTTTCAGTAGCAGCCGCACTCAAAAAACTGTAGACGGCCAGTCATGACAGGATACAGTGTTGGACTGACAGATTGACTGGCAGGGATATCTTGTGTCACAAATACAACTGCAAGAACGCAAGAGAGTGAAATATTTCTAAATGACAAGTAATTGCAGCAAAAAAACAGTACTGGGAGAAGTACCGCAGTATTGGTTTTTACACCTAGGAAGAGCAGGAAAAGAAGAGGGGAGGCAGGGATGATCTTAAACAGATGCATTTTGGGAAACCCCTGATTGCATTACTGGTCTTTTTAAGCCTGGCAAATTTATTTCATTCTCTTCCTGTTGTGCTAGGGAAAATGAGAATTTTTACCATCCTTGCAATAAACTGTAAAGATCTTAGTCTTGTAACTACAAAGCAGCTATTTCAGAATCCCAGAGCATAGCCAGCTCAAGAAACAGTCAGACATTTTGATAAGTACCTTTTGTTTGACTTCCTTATTTTGACAGGAGAAAGAGCATTGGTCTTGCAATGCAACACAACTCTAACAACATCTTCATTTTGATTCCAGAAGTCTACAGAACAAATGAAGAAAGTACCAACCATTGTCCTGTCTGTCTCTTACAAGGGAGTCAAATTTATTGATGCAACGAATAAGGTATGTGTAATTATTCAATATTGGCTTCTATTACTCTCAAATGCGAATACGAGACTGGCTCACTAAGAGCACCAGTACAGAGAGTGAACAGAGTTGCACTTTGTGTTTTCCTCTCTTTTTCATCTTCTTTCCAAAATGGATATAATGTCATTGTCATTCTCCAGAAACTCGGTCTGGAGGACGAGTAAGGCAGCTTTAATGGCTCATTTGATGAACAGTGTCCAACCTTCTGTCATTAAAAAGCAAGCTTATCACAAAAGACATTTGGCAGTGACCCTCTGTTGAATCCTTTATCATATTCTTCCCTATACAGTTCCTTAAATATACAGAAAATATATGCAATTTGTTCAATAATAATGTAATTGGGGGGAGGGGAGAAGGGGGAGAAAAGATGCCTCGATGAAGAATAAAGATGCAAAGTTATCTACAGGGCCAGCCATTTTAAAAATAAGAAACATGGGCCTTGAATGTTCTTTTCAAATGTCAGAGCCTCTCTTAGAGCTGTTTTCCTGGTACTAGCCAACTGACCCCCTGAACTGCAGCAGCTTCTTAACGGTTGTTATTCCTTTTTTGTTTTCATCTTCCTATGTGGCAATGTCCCTGTGCTTTGGTTCTTACATTTTAAAATACATCCAGCATCTTTTAAAAATGAATAAAGGGGGAAACAGAGAGATCAGAGAACTCATTGATGGATACAGCAGTGGGTTATTGTTTAGCCAAAGTAAAATGTACAAGCTCTGTATGCAGGTGTAAAGTAATGCATTAATTTCTCTTCTTCGGATGTCTAAAATGGCAAGAAAATGCAATCCATGCTGATGCTTGCATGTGAATAGAAGAAAAATTACCTTTTCTATTATGTGACTAAAACTCACTAAAAACAATAAGAAAAATAAATCTGACAACCCAGCTACCTGACCAGGTTAATAATGTATATAACTCCTTTGTGTTGCTGAACATTCAGACCACATGATACATCTAATCCAGTATCCATCCAGCTTGCCAAATAAGTCAATTTTTAAAGGTGTTTAACTAGAACTGAGTTTTAAGTGAAGGAATAAAAGCAGTTTTTTGAACTTCTGGTAGAGTTTGGAAGCCGTATCTAGGGTTAGAAGATGGCATGAAAGAGAAAGGTGAAATCACTATTATGTCAGATATTGGCATATTTGCCGGAGCAGAGAGGCCAGGGATTCCTGTCAGCTCCTTTTGATTCCATTGATTCAAAACTGAGCTTCTACAACCCTCATTTCCTTTATGTTCTCTGATGTGCAGGGCACAAATCAGGACATTGCAATGCTGTTAGCTCTAACTTGAATAAGGCTGTTTTCAGCTCTTAAATCTCTGTGGTATAAAGGATGTAACTTCAGTGTTCATAGCTTTAAAAAAAGAATACATCAAGAGAACAAAAGGAACTTCCAGTATCTCTTTGCACAGTGCATATAATCTTATATAAGACGGAAACTTGAAAGAAGTTTGGCAAATTGCATTAGCTTTAGACCAGTCCCACTGAAATCCTGTGCCTAATAGTGCAATAGATGTATCTGATGGAGGTAAATAATGCCACAGTGTTTTTTCTCAAGTGGTAGATTGCTTTCTCTCCAGTTCAAAATCTGCACTGCCTTTCCCTTCTGTAAAAACCAGGTAATAGCCTGCAACTCTCCCGGAAGCATTGTTATCATCCTTGTCCACAGTGTGCTGTACCCAATTCCTTCAAGACCCAAAACAGATTAGCACTAAGGTGAGATCCTATTCAGACTTGTACTGCTTCCATATGAGCTTATAGTTGACAACGCTGGGCACCACTTAGCAATAAATGCATACTTTTTAATGACAAAAAATAGCTAGCAGTTATGTGCTTGAAAACTCAGCTCTCATGGCTGTTCATCCTTTTCCTTTCTGCCACCAAGCTAAGACTTTATATTCTGAGTCATAGCAGGCAAAAGCTTCAGGTGACAAAGAGGCCCTGACCTCATTCCACGACAGCTATTTCAGTGGCTCCTTGAAGCTTGGCATGACACCACTCTGACATGACACCATTTCTTTGCAAGTGAGGCCAGAAAGAAATTGCTGCTTAGGAAAAAGCAGACTTGCAGGATTTTCTCATGGGTCACAGCTAACCCTAACTTCTGGGTGATTTCTGCCAGGAGGGACGTTGGCTGACACAAGATAGGCAAGCAAAAGCAAGGCTGCTTAGTAAAACACTGATCTCTCCAAGGTATTTCCTTGGCAGAACCACACTCGACTTTCAGCTTCCCTGCTTTTCGAGAAGCGCCTGAGGTTTCTCTTGCCAAACTGAGTGACAATTTTTAGAACAACGGCTGTACAGTGACAGTCAATGCCTGAGGAGTGTTCCCAGAACAGTGAGCTGGTTCACAGCCTTGTAATTTCCACAGAGTAAGACTGTGGGTCTACTGGAGTAATGACCCTAGGAAACAGTAAGCACATGCACTGAAGACATGTTTAGTTTTGAAAGGAGATCACAGAGGGTATCCTATAAAAGCTAGGGAAAAGCTCAGTTTCACTACTCGTTTTCATCCAGAAGATTTAGTTTAGGTATACTTTATTTTATTCACAACAAACTTAATTTGGGTATGTTTCCAAACTCCACTTGCTTTAAAGTGAAAACATTAAAATAATCTCTGAGAGTTTTGATTCAAGTGCAAAGCCCTGTATCAACCCCAAGTCACTTAGGAAAAATTTCAGCATAGCATAGCAGAGCTCCATTCACATACGCTGCATAAATTCAAGTGATTACTTTGTGGCTCATGATTTGGCATAAATACTTAACGTGATTTTAAGACTTTCCAAGCTTTAATTATTTCTGCTTTCTAAACTACAGTGTTCCCAATACAACATCAGTGACTGTATTATAGCTATATCTGTGGTTATCTAAATCCCTGGGCTTGGTTTAATTGTAATTCGCATCAAAATCTTTATTCAGAGTAAAAGTTATCAATTTGAGAACAAAGAAAATAAAATGCTTAATGTAACATAAAAAGTCAGTGATTGTTAAGCAGAGATTATACGTGTCATTATAAATTAGCATGTATTGAAACATAAGTACTCTTTTTGTCATTTCAGTGAATAATGCATCAAACAGAAACAATCAAGTATGTTGCAACAATTTAAGATTAAGAGGATTATTTCATTTCCTCAGTAACAGTTTCCTTGTCTCTTTTTTTTTTTCTGTAATTTGAAATTTGGAATGCTTTTTATTAAGATTTTTCCTAAGGCGTGTTTTCCTTAAGTAGATATATTGATATGTCTTTTCAAAACCTTGACACCTATATGCAAGAGGGAAAGTTTCCATTTAGCACATGAAAGAAGATATGGCAAAGCATCTTAACTGATTTAGTTTTATACATTTCCTGTTCCTTATAATTTAAAAAAAGAAAAGAGAGAGAGAGAAGGAAGCAAGAAAGTGGGAAAGAAAAGAGAGGGGTGAGGGAGAGCCAGAGATTGTTTTAACTTGGACAGATGCCACTAAGGCAGCAGCAAACAGTGGCTCTGGGAGGGACTGGGACATGACAGATGTCACATGTTCTCTGGTGCAATAGCGATGTCGTGCTGCAGGAGGCTTGTTCATTTTGGGGTTTTGTGGAAAAGCTACAGCCAGCAGGGCCACAATTCAGAAAAGCTCATATAAACTAAGTGCTAAGTAAATTCATATCCAGTGAATCATTCTGTTTAAATAAATCGTTTGAAATGGTTGTGTTGCTGAAGCAAGGCCTAATCATAAGCCACTCTGCAGTATCTTCTTCTCTGGCTTCATGGTTCCTTTGGCCTGCACACAGTAATTACATATGAGCAATTTATGTAATGAATATTCATAATTTTCTCCAAAGCTTTAAGACAGCTTTTTTTTCTTTATTTCATCGGACAGACATGCCCCACCTGTATCTCAGTAGTGTGCTATAGCTTACATTGGCTGTTGCAAGTAGTGTTGCTCGGTGCATGAATGGTTTCATTTTTCTACATCTTTCTTGCAGGATGCTGTTGGCAGTAAGCGGAGAAAAGTTGCCAGATCCTTTCTGTAGTTATCTTTTTACTAAGCAGAAGCCTTTTGAGAGCTCTGGGTTTCAATTATGTAAATCTTTGGTGGTTTTATCTCTTGCAAAAGTATACTTGGAAAAGTATAGCTGAAATTTGTCAAACAACATGTGTAAAAACTGGGATATTGAGCCTGTTAGGTTTCACCAGATTCTGTCTGTCAGTGGACTGAAACAGTGTCATGGAGTGATCATTATACAGAAAACCAGCAGCATCATAAGATGCTCATTTAGTGCTTTGAAACTGCTTTTACGGTGGTGTGCCAGGAAAGATGTCTCTTTGTCAGAGGATCCTGAATAAACTGCGCAAAACTCAACCAGATTTGTAGGGAGACTGTAGAATGTAATTGTTTCCTATCAGATTATTGGCAATTCTGGATATCATGGGAGAGAGTCAAAATTTCAGTGATCAATGTAAGATCACACATGGGGTGTGTTAAATCTCTTCTTACTAAGAAACTTTTGAAATACTTCAGTAAAGCAGTTGAACATAAATGTAAATCTAAACCCACACCTTTTACAACTCTTTTAAATTTAATTCCTAAATTGATTGAAAATATTTTTTTTAAACAGAATATTATTGCTGAGCATGAAATCCGTAACATTTCGTGTGCTGCACAAGACCCTGAAGACCTTTCTACATTTGCGTACATCACTAAAGACTTGAAGACTAATCACCACTACTGCCATGTATTCACTGCGTTTGATGTGGTCAGTTTATAGAAGATACTTCATTTAATAATTCTTTGTAATAGTATTTTAATTCTATTGAAATATTTTCAGGTATATGGGGGTTAATGGAAGGTGTCATTCATTTACCACGTGAAAAGTCTTATCTACTATGGGATAGTAAAAAGACATTTCTGGAGAAGAGAAAATATTTTCTTTGATACTGTCTCATTTGCCATCTGAAACAACTCACCTCTGTAATCTCAGCTGTTGACTGTAAACTTGGCAAGTAGCATTTCATACATCTTGACATATAGTTCTTCTAACATGATCTGTAGCCTTCCAAGAAATTTGTAACAAGCAGGTTTGGCCACCAATTCCGATATCTGAGTGCAAACCAAGTAAACGAATCAGAATGTGCATTATACACAGTGTTCAATCTTGCTAACAGGTAGGTTCAAGATCTAGCTTGAATTATGTTTGCAGGCAGTCTCGTGTTTTTAACTGCACTGTACTCGTGGTGGTGGTAACATCCCACCTTCACAAAACAGACGTGGGCTGCCTTTTTGGAACAGAGGTGAGATGTTACCACCGTGATTCCTTCAGATTTCTTACCTTGCTGTACTGACTTTTAGTGTTTCAGTGTTAAGCTGGATCAGTCCCAAAAACTCGAAACATCTCTCTAAATATTGTTTAGACTTTTTGACAATATATTGGATGAACTGTAAGACTGAAGCTTCCGCTGCAAATGTGTAGAGAATATATGACAAGTTTTCTGTTTGCTTTAACCAGAGAACTAAAACACTTACAGATCTGACAGAGACCACACAAGTAGCTAATTACATATCTCAAGATTTCCTAGGAATATTTGGCTACCCCACTGAAACATTTGAAACATCTGTGATAACAGAGATCTGCGTATTTGCTTGTGTTCTTGTGTAAGTTTACCCCTGTAACTACCAACAGATTATTTGTTGTTATTATTATAGGGTCCCTCTGTTCTGTTCTGCTCTCCTCTCTATCATGTCAGTTGGAGTTTTAGCTTAACAAATAATGCAGATACAGATTTTGGGAAAATTTTATTTTAGCAGCACATTTACCTTTGCAAAAAGATAGCCTTTGTTTTGAAAATAGCAAATTAATGCTTTAATCCTTTACTTCCTGGTTCAAATCTTCTTGTCTAAAAATCTCAAAAATATTATTTCAGCAGAAGTCCTTACAGCTCCTGATATTTTAATGGAAAATGACTAAGTTCTTCCTACATTTATGCTTCTCAGGTGGTGATGCACAGGCTGATACAGTTTCAAGAAATCATGAACACATCAGTTGTTAGTCACTCTTGCTGTTCCAGCTAAATTTGATGAAATAAGTAGTGGCTCTGATTTTTTAGGACTAAGAGGATTTATTGTCCAAAACTTTCAGGAATGCTTTCCCTCTAAGTTAAGCACAAGATAAATTCAAGATGCTATTAAAACTTTAAAATCATTCAATAAGAAAATATTTTAATATAGTATCATGTGTGTGAAGTCTTGAAACATGCTTACAGGAATATAAATGCACTAAATCAAAGAGATCAGAGATGTCTGAACTGAGGCGTTTTGTTTGGGACTGGGGAAATAGTCAACACTGCAGAGCAACTGCTCTGAGAGAGTTTAAACAGTAAGATGTACAGAAAGGGAGATTTAAAGGAATTTTAGCATTTTGGTTCAGTGCTTTTGTTGTTTCAATTCTCTGCTGACATTTTAGTGTCCACAGGGAGTAGAAAGAACTTCAAAATTTTGTTAAAAATAGAGATTGTGGTTGACAAGATGTTACATTATATAGCTTTCAGCAATAAGTGAATCAGCTGAAATTAGACTGATGGAGGTTATTATTTCTCCTGATCTATTTAAGTACTTGTTAATGCTTTCAATTTACTGCTGTTTCATTTATAGGATTAATAATCAAGCACAAACGTAAACCCAGGTATAGTAGATGAAATTCATTTTCTTCTTGCTTTGCAAGGAAAGAATAGCTATCCAGGAATAATTACAACATTTTGTTCACTTCCTGTACCTTAGGAGGAACATTTAATACCCCAAGCACTTTAGCTATTTTAAGCAATACAGAAACTTTAATGTCTAACTAACTGTCTTGACTTAGTTTTCTCTTGCAACATAATCCTTAGTCGGGTGTTACCTACTCAGATACTCTTTTTGTGTTGTTTTATTTCTCAAGCTCTAGCACTTTTGATGCAAATACAAGCCCCCAAAACACTAGCTAGATATGTGGAATGCAAGCATACAGTACATTACATTTGCTGTTTAAAGTCTAAAACTGATCTTCAGTTAGCTAATAGAAACAATCCTACATGTCAGTCAATAGAGAGAAGTCATTAAGAAAAATAAGGTTTGAAACGGCAGAAATCCACAATAAAGTATAAAAAAGATTCATCTTAAATCATATATATTATGGTAATACAGTATATGCAATGGCACAAAAAAATTTTACTCTTTTAAGTCCTTCAGTTCCTCAGGAAATGTGGGCAAGAACAATTTTATTTTGCAGATAGGAAAGCATTTTATCATAGTGACATGTCAACCACTGATACATACAATCTGGGAGTGACTGTACATGTAAGTTGTCTATTCAGTGTTAGAATTCTATAATCAAAATTGAAAAAAAATGCAGAAAATTAAAGAATATTGAAGAGGACAAGGCTTGGGTGAAGAAGAGGATTTATTGTTCAATATTTGAAATCTGTTTGAGACTCATTCACTTATAAAGCAGCCCTAAACCGTAAGTGAAGGATTCCCTCTGGAGGGAACCATTGTCACAGTTCCTATACTAAATTCTGGTTCTTAGAGGGGAGACATCCAGAGTAATTTCCATCAGAGATTCCTGTATTGCCCAGTGAACCTATGAATAGAACATAGCTGGCAGTAAAAAAGTCAGTTAAGATGTAAGAAAGCAATTGGGCATTGGAATAGGTTGTCTGAGATAAGGCAGCTGAAAAATCCTGATTCAGACTTACACTGGCGTGCTACTGTAACATTACATGGCAAACAAGGCAGTTGACCTCAATTTCTCATCTCCCAAAAATTGTTGCTGAAGGGTTTTAGCTCACTGAAGGGTTTTAGCTCACTCCCTCTCCTTCTCTGCTGAGATGATCATGGAGCAGGACTCCAGCATTCTCAGTAGCACCACGGTCCTAAAAGTTTTGCCTACTTTCTAAGGAGCCTGGTGGAGTGCTGTAAAGGTCAGTGTCTTCCTCAGTCAGACCAGCAGGTCTACAGCTTATGTACTAAGCATCTTTCAGGGAGATAGATCTGTTTCCTTCCTTTTGCACCACATGTAAAAAAGTCAAATAGTCTCCTTGCTCCATCAGAATTTCCATAGTCAATTTAGTGGTTTGGTTTTCCACCCACATCCCCAAGGGACTCCTGCTCTTATCTCTCCAATACAGCACCTGCAAGAATCCATACCAACTCTAATCCTCATATTCCTCTCCCAGTACTTCAGATGAGAAATTCCTCAAACCAAACTTATTTACTTCTGGGTGTTTTAAAAATACAATTTTTCAGATAGTTCTTTTTTTTTAAATTTTACAAGGGACAATTTTAAAGCCCTCCTTGCCTCCACTTGCAGATTTCTCTTCAAGGCTCTACCGCAGTACACAATGTATAAAGTCTATGTACAAGTTCAGTTTACATTTCAAATATTGAACAGAACACTGGATGTTCCATTTTATTTGCTATATTTCAAATATTTATTAACCACAGAAACAGTTCCATGTTTCCTATGGCTTTCAGGCTCCAGGCAGGTCTGTTTTTTCATTTTACAGATTGCAAAAAGAAAACAAATCATAGTGGCTTCAGACGAGATGCAGGACCCAGACTGGATTTACGGCTCAGCATAGCAAACTCTCTGCTTGTCTCTACTCTTATCTCAAGAGCTTTCCAGGCCTGTGTCTCAGTGACATTTTTGTATGCCACACTGGATGGTGCATTTTCTTAGTCCCAGTAGTACTGCAGTCTGCATTTTCTTCAAGCCATTACCACACCGTCCTGTTGATGTATTCTTTAGTGATAGTAATAGCCACTGTAGACAATCCCATGGTGATATATTACACTGCCTTACTTTCATGACAGCTGATTAAGATGTCTTTAGAATAATATCTTTGTCCTACTAATAGATGTGCTCCATTTTAAATATTATTATTCTGTACATTTTTAACAATTATACTCTGTTGGTCTTAATTCCATAGCCAGCGTTCTGCTATAAGGCAGGGCACTTTATTATAGTCTCTTTAGTCTTTCATTTATTACTCCACTGGCAAACTGCATCCTCAGTGTTTCACTATCCTGGCCAGTCTCCATTATTTAAAAAGGAGATAATGCAGAGACTACTGATATCAAATTAGACAGACATTTTTATTTGGGAAGCTGTGAAACTTTGGTTAGCTTGCTGTTGTGACCACAGTCATAGCAGCTGAGAGTATATCCCAGTGGAGGAGTATAACTCTTCTGTCTGACCTAACAAAGCCCAGAGCTGGCACCTTCATAACAGTTCTTACAATGAGCCAAATGTGCTGAATTTAGCCTCTACTATCTCAGTATACATGTGTGATAACAAAAGGATGTAATTTCTTCACTGTTACTGTGAAATTGCAGTGTAGGACATGAAATAAAATGTCCTACATTTTACATTAACACATTAACTGTGTTTTGACAACTTAAGGGCAAATAGTGTGCTTCCAAGTGTCTTGTATTGCCTTCTGGCTTGTCGCAAACTCAACAGCTAGACTTGACTAGATAAACAGATACGTCATTTAAAATTATATGACAAATGTGGGAAATTTAAGGGATCGCCTAGTTTCAAAGCAATGCAGGATTGCTTCCAGCTGTGGACTACAGAGGTTGAGAAAGGAGAAGATAACTTCTGAATCGCATCAATGATGTGTGAATTGTTCTAAGGAGACCATAGGACATAAAGTAGCGAGCCTGAAGGCTTGCATTTGCTTTGCAGGAGTTCCAAACTTTGTTGCAAATTGAGTAGCCTAGAAATAGGCTCTAGTAGGAGCCTAGAAATAAATGTACCAAAACAAACCCACAAACCGGAAAAAAAAAGTACCATAGAAATTCACTTGCAGTTTAGGTTAAGATCAGATTTGAAACTCACCGCTGCTCTTTCACTGATGTAAAACTGTGCTGAAAAACTATTTGTACCAGCCCCTTGGCTCCTCATTCATGCTTTATAAACCTTTCAACAGGTTTTGTTCCACATGAGAACTTAAAAGTATTCCACCGATACCACTAAACTTGTCTTGGTCTCAAGAACCTAACTTCTTTGGTCGTACACAGTAACCTACACACACACTTACCAAGAGTATTCTGACATGCCAGTTTGAGCTCAAACATTTTTACTCTAGAGGGAAAAAAAACACCACCACCCCCCCCCCCAAAAAAAAGAAACAAAACAAAACAACCCCCCTGCCCCGAAAAAAAAAACCCACAACTCCAAAAACATGGGAAGGTTTCCCCAGCACTTGAAACATGCATCTGACATAGAGCACTGACTTTCACGTGTGCATAGGTGGACTGCATCTGTGGAGCACACGGGGTTGGACTAGATGACCTTTGAAGCTCCTTTACAACCCAAACCATTCTATGATGCTATGTCATTTGCTTTTTGTCCTTTCGGAAGCACTGCGTAAATGCTGCATCCTCTTCCCATGCTGTTCAGTGAGAGTGCAGCACATCCCGAGGCAGGTGCCCAGGGTAGCAGCTCATCAGGCTGCTGGTTCTGGAGGAGGACAGGTCAGCAGAGGAGTTCTGAAACGGCAGCCCAGATGCAGTAGTGCAAGATGGGTGGGATCCTGAGAGCAGCAGATACTGAGCTGAAAAGGTGGGGATGAATGTACTTGTTCTAAAAAGAGATGACACACACTCACCCAATCCTGTTTTCATGCTTAGTGAGACATGGTTTTCAAGGTTTCTAGAATTAATTACTTTCAGTACAATAAATTACATTTAGTTTGGTTTTAATCAATGAGAAATCAAATGACAGACATAAATATTAGAGAGAGTAAGGAAGTCATTAGCAGCATGATTTTAATTATTTACATTACAAATCACTTCCTGTAGACAGTACTACTCCACTTCATGTATCTGATGATAATTCAGCCTCACTCTAATTTTAACTAACTGGTTTTGTCTTGTTTCAGAATTTAGCTTATGAAATCATCCTTACACTAGGACAAGCATTTGAGGTGGCCTATCAGCTTGCATTACAAGCACGAAAAGGGGGCCATTCTTCAACCCTCCCAGAGAGCTTTGAAAATAAACCCTCCAAACCTATTCCCAAACCACGTGTTAGTATTCGGAAGTCAGTGGTAAGTAAAAGGTAGTTGTGCATGCAAAAATAACAAAATTCAGCTCTACAGTTAAGAGTTGATATACTAGAAGCTGTAAAAATAAACATACCTGTTGAATGAGAGATGCTGCATGTCTCCGTTGTGCCTCCTCTGCTCATCAGCTGTCACTCTAGCACAGGTAGCCATTTCAAACAACTGCCCATTTCAGATCCTTCCAGATGTGCCATGGCGCTTTTAGTAATTACAGAGCTTTAACTGATTCAGTCTACTTCCAATGTATTGTGACTTTTTTAAGTGCTAAGGGTCACAGCAAATGCATACAACTAAAGCTCTGAGGTTCCATGGGCTTTCCTGATCTCCTGTCGAGAAATAAAACCTGCACCAAACTTGATTGGTACACAGTCACTGCATATGTATCCTAACCAAATTACAAATCCAAATCAATTTACAATTACCTTATCAATCAGACCAAGCAACTTCTTTTCTTACCTTTTTTGTTTAATTTTTGCCCCTTGGCTGACCTTCCTGTTCCAAAACTGGGATTTAATAGACTTTTTCTGTAGTTTCTCTGGAATCCCAAGCTCCTAAGAATCCAAGCTCATGGCACCCTACATATTAATTGCCTTTAAAGTGCCCTCCTGAAGTGTATAGATGACACAGAAATATTCTTTTATGGCAGATTTTTAAAACAATTATTAAATACATTATGAATTATGAATACAGGCATAAGACGATTTGGGAGGGAAAAGGCAAAAAATGACTGCACACTGTATCATATTCACTGGCTATAAAATGAGAACCATACTCTCTGATATTTAATGATTGGTTGAGAGGAAAGGGAAAATATGTGTGACTGTAGACTTTTGTCACCCATTACCACAGAAACTTCCTCCATAAAATTTTAAAATAGAACATTTCCTGATATCATCAACTGTCTCAGTAGCAAAAGGACTTCTCAGGATCAAGCATGGCTGTAATAAACTACAATGCCCTATAGCTTGGAGGTAGACATACCTCTGATCTAAATCGGAAGAAGAGGGCAACTGTGGGTACACGGGAGTGTAGACCACCACGCTTGCTGCTGCAGGACATTGTTGATACAGGATTTGTTCTGTATTCTATTAATCCAAAGAAAAAACTTTGCCAGAAATGCTGTGCACAGAGATGGTAACCCTGTATGTTTGCATTTAAAGCAGATAGATCCATCCGAACAAAAGACTCTTGCGAATCTGCCATGGATTGTTGAACCTGGACAGGAGGCCAAAAGAGGCATTAATACCAAGTATGAAACTACAATTTTCTGATACAAAACTGTCCCCCCTTCCTTGTTGTGCCTTGCACGCCAAGCAGTCACAGCACAGCCTTTCCTTTATGGCAACGTTTCAATCCAGCAGAGAGGAAGACTGCACTGTATGAGTGGCCTTGTAACTAACAAAAAAGGCTGACAGTCATTTCTGGTGATGTTCTTCTTCCTGCAGCACTGACAGAAGAATGACACTATATGAAGACTTTTAAAATTACAGTCCACAAGAGGAGTGAGAAACCTTATTTTTCACGCAGTTCTCCCTTGTGACGCTGCCACAGTGCTTTCTTTGATTTCTTATTTTAGAATTCTACTTTTTAAGAAATATAAAAAAACAAAAGGTCTCTAAACTAACACTAATGCTGCCTACGAGTAGAATATTTGATTGGTTTTTTATTTAAATCTTGGCAGTTTTTAATTGAAATAGAACCAGAATTAATAAATAGAGTATCTGTGAAACCACTGAATTCATTAATAATTACTGTGTTGAATAAAGAACTTATTGAAGTGACAAGAAATTAGGCACCCTGATTTCTGTATGCGCTGGTTTTATATGTAATCATCGGTGTCCTTTGATCCTCTACAGAAATAGGAACTTCTTGCATTGTAACAAAGGATCAGAGTTTTATGAATGGTTAGAAAAAGGTATTAATAATGCACAGAAAACATTTATTAGATATTTTTATGGAAGAGAAGTACTATAGGAAAACATGTGAATATTTATGGAAGGAAGCCAGATTAATTACAACAAATATTGTTTATTTTAAAGTTAAGTAAACCACTGCTATTGCAGCACTATGAAAAATGTAAAAGTTGTAGCATCAGTGCACTGGATGTTCCATGTGATCAGTCTGGAATGAAAGTGGAATGGTCGTTCTACTACACCTACATATAGTTTATGCAGTTCAACATTGCTATAGCCATGAATTCTGCTAGTATTTTTAAAACATAATCTCAGTGGTTCTAAATAAAGTCAAAACCATGGATTTTTGCTATCAAGATTTCTGTCACAGAAAGCTTGTTTGGAAGCGTGTTGATAAAATTCTACTGCAAAAACATTTTCTAAGTAAAAATAGCAAGAAAAAGAAAAAAATTCCAAAGTAATAAAAAAGTTTTAATGGAACAAAACAGTTAAGCATTTGCTTAATATTTGATTAAATAAGATTTACTTACCTTTTCTTTGAAGTGTTTTAAGTTTTTTAATGTCTGTGGAGTATTTGTATAATACCATGATGTATATTTATGTAGAACTGAAATTATAACAGTACAAATATCACTATAGGAGAAAAATGACATTTTAACGTATACTGTTCTATCCAGTCAAATCGTGAATCATTTTGAAGTTCATTATAGAGATATTGATAAATTGTGTGGTTGTCTTACTGTTTTTTTAATTATTATTTCATATCCAGCTGAGGTTTTCAGTTAGGATCATCAGTTGGTAAATTCCAAAAAATGGATAATCAAACTTGGTTTAAACCTGATCATTGTATATGGTTTAGTTAAACCTAATCATAGCGCTGAGTGATGACATACTTTTAATACATTATTCAATTTACTTGAACAAAATAGTTCCGTGTACATATTTTTGCCTATTCACTGTTGATAATGTATGTAGTCAACCGACAGGAAAAAAATAACACTAAAAATATGGTACCAAAAGGAAAATTGTATAGGAGAACAGTAAATAGTAGCCTCACTGCAACAAATACTTATGTAAATATGCTTGGGCTTCCAGTTATAAATTTTGTAATTTTGTCATTTATTTATATCCTATAAAAGCACACAAAATAAAATGAAGTTGTACAGTCCCAGTGCTTTGTGCATCATTTCTTCATTGCTAAAGGAAATAAGGGGCCTGATCTAAAGGATACTGACATCAGTGAAAGGTCCTCCCCTGTCCTTTCTCTGCTTTCACTGGGCTTTGGATCTTGTCCTGTGAAAACCCAGGCATTGCTATGGAGACAGTTTTGGTTTCGAATACAGATTTTGTTTACAGATGGCAAATACTTCATACTTTAAAGTCCTTAATTAACTAACTGGGTCTTTAGTACACTACTGAACTGCTGACTTACTGTGTTTAATCACACCCTATAAAGACTCACATAGGGAGTTATGTTAAAACACGTTAACTTTAGGCATCAAACGTACAAAGTCGCCAGATTTTCAGGGTATGAAACTGGGGCACCTCTTATGTAGCTGAGTGACCCCTAAAGCTACAGGATGAGACAGGAGCTGCAGCACAACTCTAAGTAGATGTAAGGGAAAGGAGTGAAACAACAGGAAGAACTGGCAACTTGCAGGAATTTGATCAAGGCTCATCAAAGAGATGTCAAGCAGTTAAGGTGGCACAGTAAGCAGCTGAACTTGTCTGAGAGAGAGAATTGGGGCAAAAGAGACTGAGGATGGCTAGCAAGGCTGATGAAAGATGAGACAGATGAAAGAGTGGTGGGGCAGGGAATGAACGTGATGAGAAAATTTTGGGGACACAGTGACGCAGTGAACAATTGGATCTCCCACAGCAGACAGAAGTTGAGACTGGAAAGAAGAATTAACAGGTACAAGGCACTTCTGTACTTGCAGAAACCTGACATTTTAGAGGGAAACATTTCCCTCACCAGTTGACACTGCTGCAAGCCAGATGGAGAGAAGTCCATGGGGTCCTCTCTGACACGGGCAGTGATTTCTTCAGATCTTAAGAAACTCCTGCAAACCCGCACTAACCCAGAGCAGTTACCTCTTGATCTTTAGTCTTGGTCAAGGTGACTTTCCATTCAATTTCCTATTATGCTGGAAGTGGACAGTAAGGGGACAATGATCAGTCTTAAGAATGAAGGTATGGAAAAAGCCAGACATCTCCAAAAGATCAGAAAATTAGGAAATTTGCTATTTTTGACCTCTACACTCAAGGTAAGATGGAAGCAGAGGCAGTCAAGGAGAGTATGTGAAGAAATGGAGCATTTGGATGTTGTAAAACCAGGAGTTAATTGCAACAACTGCCTTAAGTGGGAGGGTAGAGAACAGGAAAGAGAGATGATACAGAAGTAGGTTGCATTTGACATTGAGAAGATAAGGAAGTTGGAATCAAAGTGAGGTAAGTGTGGGTAACAAAGGATTTTGAGAATTATTTGGGTAATGAGGTCTCTAATATGCAAGGTAGAAAAGCTGCTGGGAAAAAGCTTAAAGACTGGAGAAACTCCAGTGGGAATTTTGTGTGGTGGACATGGAGGGTTTCCTAAAGCAGATGTTGCATTTCAGACTCAACATAGTGACTCCTTCAGCCTGGTCTGGTGTTTATTAATAGCCAGAAGAGCTACAGCTTACAGCTGACAGGAAAAGACACTCAGCATATCTGGTTCTGGTATTCCACCAATAAGTTTATGAGAAGCTGCCTCTCCTTCAGAACAACAGTGTTACACATGCCTTGCAGTTTGAAGCCAACACCTTAGCATCAAAAACTGGCAAGGCCATAAAATCACCATTGAGAAGAGAATTATCAGGTCATGAAAAAGGTTGTGCCCATCCTTTTGAAAAGAAAGCAGCATACTAGACAACTAATAAACTTTCACATCCAAATGTGATAGTTCATAGCTTCCATCCTAGGTTTAGGCAGTTTGTGCCATGTGCAGAACTGTCATTTAATTTTGCCCTAGATTTCTTTCAGTATGTGTTGTTTAGCTGTCCTGCTTCACACTTCACTAGAAGATGATGTCTTAAGTTGTCATCAAGACAACAGTCTAGAAATAGTAACTTCAACTGTGCCCAAACTACCAGCCCAAAGAACAACTGACTCTATGGAGGAACTGTGTGGCAGTAACAAGCATGTAAGTGAAAGACATGGCATAAGAATTAGAGACACTATTTAGATGGTGGGCATTTACCCACCCACTTAGTAGGGATATCCATTATCTCATATAAAAAAGACCAGCTGAGGGGAGTCAGAGAATAAAAGACTCTTAACTTGCTAGAAATATTGACAGGATTTTCCGCTCACTGGAAGGCACAAGAGGATAATGCTCAGGCTTCTACTGAAAAGCTCCACAACTGCTTAGTTCTCTATAACTTCTTTAAGTGAACCAACTTCTTTGTTGAACTAGCAAACTGACCATACTACTATAAAGTCCACTTTTGAATACACTGGTTCTAGTTAATTTTCACACCTGTGAGATGATAACCCAAGCTAGACAGAGGCTGATCACAAGCTCAGCTAACTGAAACAAACACACAAGATTGATTTGCAGCCAGAGTTCACACTAGAACATAGATTTTGTGGATGATATCCTTCCTACTGACTGGACAGTCACACTCATCCTCATTACAAACCTGAATGCAACCAGCCCAAATGCTGCTGTTCTACTGAAAAGGCAGAAAAGGCAAGAAAAAGGCCTATGGTTTTCACCTTTCAGGAAAGATGTGCTGTAAATGCAGGAATGGGAAACAGCACCTCTTTCCCTGGCTCCCGCTCTTATACAATACCATAAAGAAATTTCTCTTCAGTCCTACTTTATATGCATTTGCTAGTAGCACATCTTTTATCCTTCCACTGTGGAAGTCACGTACATAAATATCTTTGAGAATGTGGCTCTGGGTAAAGTGGAAACAACTAGACAGATGAAAATGCCATCAGGTATGTAAATGAAACAAAATTCTCTCTCTTTACTCTTGCCACTAACAGCTTGGAAAAGAAAACTATCTTTGTATCAATCTAAAAAGCCGAATTCAAAACATTTTACAAAGGCTTGATATAAAAAGCAAAGCTTAGATAGAAACTGAGGGCCTTAGACTTCTTCCAAAAACAGGGAAAATACATCTCGGATTTAACATCGTAAGCTCACTTAATTGTAAGATACAAACCTTTTTATGATTTCTTTAGAACACGGCAATTCCTATCTTCAAGTCATTAGAAGAGCTGCTCAAATTCTCCAGATCCTCTTCCAAAGCTAAATGTATTATACTAATAAAATCCTATTAAAAAAACAAAAATTCACATACAATGCTGAAGATGGGTCAGTGCTTGAGAGAGCATGTCCAAATTTCAAGGCAGTATATTCATTATCATCTTTTCTAAACACTTAATAAAGAATACAGAAAGAGTGAGACAAAGGAAATGGAAATACGCTCAGAGCAGAGAATACCTAAACAGCATTAAATTTATCCTATAGTGACACCATGAGGAAAAAAGACTACACTAATTTCACAAATGCATTAGATGCAGTGCAGCCTTCATTCTTCTGCTTGTAACTGTTGGATAATGATAATTTGCAGGCTGCAGAATTAAGGGCTTGAGCATGTCTCTAAGCAAAAATATCCGAATGAATATAATTGAGGGTAGCACTACTTATTTCTTTAATTTTGTTGCAAAAATTAGTAGTATTTTTTTAAGTTACCTATATACGCTTACACTATTTTATATAGTCTGGAATATATCACTGTCGTGGTTCAAACCCAGCCAGCCAGCTTGTTCACTCACTCCCCCCCTTCTTGCCCTCCCCCTACTCCCAGAGGGATGGAGAGGAGAATCGAAAAGAATGCAACTCCCACAGGTTGAGATAAGAACAGTTTAGTAACTAAGGTATAACACAAATCACTACTGCTACCACCAATAATAACAATGATAAAGGAAATAACAAGGGAAGAGAATACAACATCTCACCGCAGCTGACCGATAACTTGCCCCCCCAGCCCGACCAAGCACCGACCGATACCTCCTCCAACCCTGCAGTCTCCCAGCCCTTCCGGCTAACTCCCAGTTACCTCCTGGGCATGACGTGCTGTGGTATGGAATACCTCTTTGGTCAGTTTGGGTCAGGTGTCCTGTCTCTGCTTCCTCCTGGCTTCCCCTCCTCCTGGCAGAGCATGAGGTTCACAAAGTCCTTGGACAAACCAAAACATTGCTATCAGTTCTGTTCCCAGGCCGAAAGTCAAAACACTGCACTGTACCAGCTACCAAGAAGGAGAAACATGACTGCTACTGCTGGACCCAGGACATTATCCACCCCTTATTCCATACCATTCACGTCGTGCTCAGATCCCAGATTTTCAATATCGCTCTTACAGATATATATACATCCACAGACACACACAGACAGAGAGAAAGGGGTCATTTCTTAGTGCATGGACCAATCCCTATAAACTTGCTGAGTTCATTCGGTCCATGATGTTGGGCTCCATCTCTTGTAACAGTCTTCCAGAGCAGGAGAGACTGTGTGCAGTGTTCACACTCGTGAATAACCTGGGCAATAGTGTCCATTGCTAAGTCCACCCCTCGATCATGAGTCCATCTCTGTGTTGCATCTCTGCTCTGATGGCCTGAAGTGCATTGGGCCCACCAGGCTCAAAATGATTCACTGTCCCCTTCAGCAGTTTCTGCAGCTTGTTGCTGGGGACTCCATACAGCTGCCTTCCATCTCCGACACTTCCAAAGCACTGGAGGGCCCAGTGGACTAGATACTCGCTCATACTGTCCCACACACCCTGCCACTCATCACTGTCCAGCCTTGGGGAAAATCTCCTGGTCCCCCATATCGTCGTCTAACCCCAGACAAGACCCAAACCTGACTCCGCTTAACTTTTGAGATCAGACTAAATGGCGGTGGGTAAAACACACGCTGTGTGTGTGCCAACATGCTGATCCCCATCACAATCAGCAGGCAGGTCCCAAGGATACCCAAAGGCCATTCAAACCCTTCAGAACTCTCACACGATGCTGCTGTACTTGTCACTGGGGCTGGTGTAGCTGCTGTGCTTGCCGGCTCTCCCACCGCCAGCTTCTCTTTTCCTGAGTCCAGCTCTTCCTCCTCTGCCTTGCTGGGAAATGCTCCGTGGTCTCCTGCATGCTCCTGGGGCTCGGCAGGCGGCTTCCGGGGAACGCTCTCGGCCGTCGCGGGGCTGGGCTCGGCCGCGGGGCTCGGCTCCTCCGCCGCCTTCTCCCGCTGCTTGGCAGCCGCCTCCTTCCGCTCCTCGACCGCCCCGACCTCCTCCACCGGCAGCCGTCCCCTCGCGGCCTCCGGCCCCGCTCCCGCCGCCGCTTGGTCCCGGGGGCAAACCTATTTCCCAGGCAGAAATCTAGTCACTGTATGACACAATCTACAATGAAACCGCACTAGGAAAACAAAACATGTTTTACCTGAAGGCATAGATCACCTGTGCGCAGTGCTGCACTTCCTAAAGCAGCCAATTTCATAGACTCATAGAACAGTTCGGGTTGGAAGGGACTTGAAAGCTCATCCAGTTCCAATTCCCCACCATAGGCAGGAACACCTTCCACTAGAGCAGGCTGCTCAAAGCCCCATCCAACCTGGCCTTGAACACCGTCAGGGGTGGAGCAGCCAGCCACAGCTTCTCTGGGTAACCTGTGCCAGTGTCTCACCACAAAGAACATAAACCCACATCAATCAGCAACACCTAGACACATTCTGTGATGTTCAGGATAGACTCTCCCATATAACCTTAAATCTGCCATTCCACTGTTTTAGTCAGGACTGACTTCAGGTCAATAGTTGCCTTGACCACTTCTTTCAAAACACGAGAATTATCATATTCACAATCCTTTAGAAATTTTTCATTTTTTCAAGGTGTGATTCAAAGGACACTTCATCTTATCCATCTCGGACATTGGCTATTTATTGTTTGGACCCGCCAATTCAAAATTCTTTAGTTTGAAAAAACGCATCCTTGCCCCTGTTAAGATTATAAATTTCCTGTCCCTGTGATTAATATACTCCAAATATATTGTCTTTCCAACATCATATTTCATAACTGTGTCACTGTGATCAATGAAATAAGCTGCTTTTTGTTAACTGCATAGGTTTAATACAAATGACCTCTCATTTACTTTGCCTACTGGTATTTCACTCATTGGTGTGCAAACCCGTATCAGTCACTTTCATGCTTTACTTTGCAATCTGCAATCTAAAATATCATAACCATCCCCTAACACATTTATCTATGTTTCACTGCATCTTCTACACCTCTTTTTTAATGGATGTCATATAAGATAACATCTTGTTCAGCAGGTTTGGTGGGTTCATGTCTTCAGCAAGAAGAGGGGTTCACATCTGTGGAACTGTAACTCCTTGAACCCTTTTCAATAATTCCCAGCTTGAACACATCCTACATTACATCCATGTTCCCATCTATGCCAAAAATAGTTTTGCTGGAATAATTCCAAATCTGTAACTCCCTGATCAAGGTGATACCCTGTTATACAAGGAATATGCAAGCAACATACAAATCGGTGACACTTGAAAAACTGCTAATCTTTACACCTTGAATTTAATTTCATAATTTGATTTCATAATCAAAATTTCATAAAGGTTTGCTTTTCAAGAACGTCTCCACTGATCCAAAGCCAAATGTGTGGGTGTTTTTCATCTCGCTGTAGTTGATTTAACTTGTAAAATGGAGACTTAACTTCCTTTCTATAGTTTCTTTCAATTACATAAACATTCCTGTGAGCAACTCGGTAAGAATTTATGACAGATTTAGAGCTGCCTGGTGATAATTTATGAGTACTTTATGTTAGCCTGATTACTGAAATGTTTGTTATATGGCTTTACTTGTTTAACATAGCAGAATCTGTCGGGAAAAAACAACTCTGAAAAGGAAAGATAGATTAAGGTACCCAGTTCTTAAGGATAAATGCCAGAATTATTTGAATATCCTATTCAAAATAGACTCTAAAACTGGCTTAGAGGAAGAAAAAGCAAAGTAGCAAAGTCAAAGAATCTGCAAGAGCAGAATTTGTGTTTCAAATGGAAAGCAAAAAGTGCTTAACTGTTAAAAATAAGTAGTTTCTGTCAGTCACTATACAACCATTACAGTTACACCTTTAACATGCCACTGCTACTGGAATATCTGTGCTACTGATCTCTGACTGCAGTCACTTAAATTGTCTTTACTTGCCCTGGGGGAGAAGTTTTGCAGTCCTCCTATTTGGACCAAGTCCTTGAGTTACAATACCCAATTGAGCTGTTCTCGCTTTGAAGTTTTGACTGTGTTTCCAATTTTTCCCTTCAAGGAATCTCAGCAGCCACGAAATTACTTAGAAATAGGAAAAAAATATCTCAGTCTGGTCATTTCAATAGGGAAAACCACTTTCTTTGAACTCAAATGTTGCACAGAACACATTCAAAACAGAAGACACCCAAGCTCAAAGCTGCTCACTAATTTCAACATCCAAACTTTGTTTTTGTGAGAAAGAAGAGTATATCAAAGTTAAGACCACTTTTATTTTCTGCTAAATTCTCAGAGTATTCACTGTGATCAAATTCTCATTTGCCAGATAGATTCTTGCTTAACAAAATGAACACATGGACAGATATATATCTTATAATGGTTTCTAGCCCATGACAGAACTCAAATAAGGAGCAAAGTAAGTGATGCAAACTAGAGGTAAAAGCCGTGTGAGCACTGTGGTTTAATTTTTGAAAAGCAGATCTAATTTGTATGAAAACTGAAATATATATGTCAGAAAATCATTTTTAGATATGATCTTTATTCCCCAGACTCACATTTTAGCATAAAAAAGCAAATGTAATGCAAAAAAGCACTTGTGTAACAGCTTGTTGGAGATCGTTGTTTTTTCACTAACACACACTGAAGAAACCAGAGAGATCCAGAACACAATTTGAGAAAATGCTTCATTCCACAAGGCCACTCTGGATAAAAGAAAGGATAGTGAGTGAAATACAACTTTGTTCCAGCAAATCTTCCCCTAGCATTATCAATACTAGAACCCTGAACAGTGGAAAAGCATTTGAAACATTTGAAAAACAGGTAGGCAGTAGTAACAAAGGACTAAATATGAGATGTAATAAGGGGTAAAGCAGAGAAACTGCAAAGTGTAAAAAGCTGCAGAGGTAATAGAACTTTAAAAGCAAAAATAGACCATAATTTCAAGACTTTTTTCCATGTCTACCACAACTGACATTTTAACCCTTTGAACAAAGATATTTTTTGAAAAAGGAGATAAACGAATCAAATTAGCTTTTAGCTTATTGCCATCTACTGCTTAACATATTTTTAACCAAATTTAAATGCTCGAGATAAACTGTGAAGAAAATTACAGGCCACATGTAGTTCAATTGAATTGTACCTGTCTCTGACAGGTATTCACTTGCAATCCTGCAGTGAAAAACACACTCTTCTTCCACAGATTCAGTTTGGCCACTTAAGCATCCTTCTTTTGAATGAACATGTACTCAGAAGATCTACCTCAATCCCAGTGCTTCAGACTATGAAAAAAATCAGCTGCTGAGTCAGAGCAGCAATTTAATAGCTGCATCCTTGATACTGTAGAAAGAAAAAATATTAGTATCTGCTCTATAATTTTTAGAGTGGACAAAAGCCACAACTGTTTGGCTTTGAGAAATTGAGAGTGCAACTTCTGCATGATGTTAAAAATATCTCTATAAATATATTGAAAATTCACATGCACTCAGGTGACCTTTTTTCATGCTATTGTTAAACATATATTCAAATAAAGGTAAAATTTAACCAACATTTAACATGTTAAACTCCTTGAAACTCTTCTTCCTCACATTTCCCAGTTCTGAAGTTCAAGTCACATATTGATGAGACCCCTTCCACACATTTCCTCCAATCTCTCATTTGTACAGCAGGAAATATAAAATGTGTAATTGCTATAGGGTAATGAATATAAGTGAACTCCACGGCACCTTGTAAGAAAACACACAAATACACTGCAAAAATTAGGAGCTACCAACTTGTGTATCTACACTATTGTCCAGATGCTGAGTGCTCAACACCAAGACATGACTATTGGCTTTAGAGTGGATTCTTTAAAACAAAATGTTTGATTTGTATTTAAAGACTGACTTCTCCTGGCATACACCTATGGCTGTTCATTCATCTATTCTCTACGAAAAAAAAAATCCAACCAATGAACCAACCAAAAAACAAGACCAAAACAAAACAAACACAAAACCAAAACAAAAAAAGGAACAAAACCCCGCACCACAAACTAAACACCTGTTAAAAAGACAAAACTCTAAGCATCTCCAAATCTTGCATTAAAAATATGCCACTCTTCTCATGCATTGTTGCAGCACTGTAAAAACAAAAGCATATTTTTCAGTGTTTCCTTAATCTTTTCTTCCTAAACTACTTCTGCCAAGGGGCTTATAAACAACATCCAATACTCATCATAGTATCAAAAGATGAATTTAAATGGCTCTAAATGGGAAGTGCGGACAGAAACATCCCTGCCATTGTGTCTCTTGGACTGGAAAACTTGATTTCAAAACACTGCAAGCCTATTAGCACTGAAATAAGAGCTTGAACCAGCAGGCTACAATGGCTTAGCACACATAAACCTGAATATTAATTCTAGTGACGAAGAGAAGTCTGGGCCAGTTATTGCTTTCTTTGGAGACAAATAATGTGATTTTCAGAATTATAGGAAATCCCTGTTCTCATGTTGTTTTCTAGTACTGGCTAAGTACATAAATGAAATTTGCTATACAAATAGTAAAGAACAATTAAAAGGGCCTACTGCTTTAGAAAAGAGGGAAATGTAAAATAGAATTTTTAAAAGGCATTTTAAATATTAAGCAGACTTTACATTATTTTATGTATTAGAAATAACACATACTTTAAGTAGCATTGTATCTACTCCTACACAGCTGGATTGGGTAAATTTGTCTCTGCTTCATTTTGAGTTATTTTAAACATCATGATTTTCAAAATTCATGTAGCTCATATGTTATTAGAGAACCTGAACAAAGCTAAAAAAATAATTAAAAAAGGATACAAATAAATTGAAAGAAGTAGATACAAGATGAAAAATACTACATAAACACAGTCTAATTGTGGTATCCTGAGTACTCAGATGATCCCTCTTCAGTACAGAACAAGAATCTGCTGTAGCCTGAAGGACTTGAATCTAACCATTCTCAGAGCACTTGTCATGCATACAGTTTGTGGTTTGTTAAATAGAAACAAGCACAGGAAGCTAATTTGTTCTGCAAACAGTCAGGCCTCAAGAGAGAAAAGAAACTGCCTATTGAATCACAGATACTTTCCGAGCAAACACAGCACTTAAATAGTTCAGCTAGTCCAACTATCACACAACTGTGCTATATCATGCAGACAAGAGAGAAGAAGTGCTGAAATTGTTGGTCACACACGCAGACAGAAAATACTACTCCTTCATATTCACTGGATCTTCTAGGATGCACCTTAACAGCCAAAAAAAAGACTAGTCTCAATATCTCATTGCATATTGGTAAAGCCAGTGATTGTGTCCCATTCCTTGTTTGAAAGAGCAAAGTGAAACTGAGCACAAAAATCACACTAGTGTTCCAAGTATCTGGCACACTCCCTGTTCTCCCAACACTAAGGTTCATTTAGCTTCTGCTCTTGAAATCACAACAGAAGTGAGGCATCCCAAGTACTCAGAGCTTCTATCACTTTCTATGAGCCCAAATAAATTTGTTTCTTTACAGTCGATGGAGGAGGAAACCAAAATGTGGGCAAATATACCCAGGTGTCGGCTGTCAGAGGGAAATACCAGAAAGCATCCCTCAGCTGCAAGGCTAACTTTTGCACTCCTTGGCATTGCCACCGCATCTCTTTTTGGTATGTAGGAGAAAAGGCAACTGAACAGTTAGGTATGGGGTTCATGTTCTACTGGCAATTGCAAGAACATACCTAAATTCTTGATGACCTGCTGGTAGTCTGGATTTACTGGCTTCCTGAAGATGGGGTGGAGTGGCCTCCCTGCAATATTTTGTTCTGGAAGAGCAGAAGAAACCACCTAAGTCAGACTGTTTTCTCAGCCTGTCTTTCCCCCTGAAACTGGCAAAGCCATCAACTTCTGTAAAACACCTTGGGAAAGCAGAGACAAGGACACAGACTCTGCCATAGCTAGATACAACCTGGGGAACTGGGTCCCATACAGAGACTTCACTAAATAAAAAAAAACTGAGGGGGGGTCAACAATTTGCACAGCATTCTGTAATATAGAGTTTAACTGCATCATTTTCTAGGGGTGAGAGAATAATTTTGGGGTGGAGGATGTTCCTCTACTGCCAACAGGTTAACCAGTTCCAGCTCTACCTACACACTCCATCACAACAAGAGATCTATAAACTTTAACATGGAAAAACCTCAGACAATTAAGTGCATTTCCAGTTGCAGTTCCATTTCAAATGACTGTGTAAGATAAGAGAGGGGGAAAGGGAATGATGTAGTTAAAAGGATTAGTACAATTCAAGGCAATATAAAGCATCCTCTTGAGCAGCTGTGTCACATATGGATAAAATTCCTTGTTGATAAACAAAAGAGAGAAAAGATTTGTGAAGGCACTACAGGTCTACTTGCCAAAGTGAAGAGACTCGAAACTTCTGCAGAAGCTGATAGGCATCATGAATAGGAAATGTACCTAAAAATTGTTTACACAAAAGCATATTATGATTTCAGTTAAAGAACTAGATAAAATTGGCAATGCTCATCAGCTAAATTTTAACGCAGGCTGATTCAATTTGATCTGGCATTACAAGAGATAATGGAAGCACTAATGTTCCATCTACATAAAAATTGCTTCTGGCCAAACTTTCTTTTGTTTTCTTCAAAATACATTTCACATCAAAGAGAACAACTAAACCAGATGACACAGCAGGACTCATTACGGTAAACTGCCTTAAGCTTCTTCAGTATTTTAAAGATGTGGCGGCCTTGGTTGGTCCCTATTTTAACAATTTTCCATTTAAATTGTCATCATATCTTGCAAATCAAATCTGTTGTTTGGCTCTTCAGACTCTCTCATCGCTATTTCTCTTCCACCTAAACTAAAAAAGGCCTACAGCCAACTCCATACATTAGCACATGAATGCAACCATCCTGACTCTATTAACACCACCTTCTATGAAGCACTCCTCAGTTTCAGGAATTAGAGCTGCTGTGCTGTTTTTCTTGCAGAGTAATTGAAGGATTGACTATTTATCTCACACTTCTTCAAGCTTTGTGCTACTTGCTTCCTACTTCAAAATTGAAATCGTCTATGAACTCTGCTCATCTACCATTCACTTTCTTCATTAAAACATGATCAGTTTTTCCTGTCAGAGTTTCATTAGCATTGTCACAAAAGGCAACTATCAGCCCTGATTCCTAACACGAAACATTTATCCTTATCTTTTTACCCAATTGGGTCTCTAAGTTCAGACCAACATGGTCCCATGCAACAAGAACAGCACAGCCTATGCAGTCAAAGGACATCGGCAGAGAGGAGATTCCTGCTCCTTAAAACTTTAGCTGTTCAGAGGGGGATGATAAGGTCTGTACAAACTAGACAGAAGCAACTCTGTCCTGAACATTGCACCACATATTCCAAGACTTCAGTTTCCTTTTGTTGGTTCATACTTCCACGCTTATATTTAATACTGTTGGTTACCTGTCAAAGTACTTTTGATGTAGTTTGTAAAACAACATTATGTTTAAATTGAAAATAAAAACACAATAGAAGATAATTTAAAAAACAGCACTCCCCCTCTCTCTTACCCTTTAAACAAAACAAAACAAAAAACCCAAACAAACAAAAAGCCCCAAAGAAAACAAAACAAAAATAGCCCGTAAGGACACTCAGGAAGTCAAATTTATTTACAGCTTTGGCCAGTACTGCCTGGGTTATCTTTATTGAATGCTGTACATACTCAGAATACAAAACATCGTATTTTTTCTATTGAATTCCTTCTCTTTAGATTTCTGCCAGCAGTACTTTGATTACACTGACCCATATTAAATAGCACCTTAGAAATGGTGGAATTTCAAGTTAAAAGAAGAGGAAAAGAAACAGTTGTCAAAACCAGGAAAATACCAAGAATGTATATTAAATCTTTTGAAATGCACACACACACACAAAAAAAACAACTTAGAACTTCATTATTCAGTACCAGTTGAGACTCTTATAATGTACTTTTTAGAATCAAGTACTTAGATGGAGTGTTCTACTGCCAAGTATAAAAATATGAAAATCATTATATTAATCCTTGTGCAGCTACTCATAACAGTTGAGAGGCAATTTGCTAGAACAAAACTGGATATCTAAGAAAAATTGTTATCTAATTATTCACAAAAGATATGTCAAGTATAATTAGTACAAAACATTTTTACCCCATGTTGAATCTATAAATAGACTATAAAAATTACAATTAAGAAAAAAATAATAATCACATATTATCAGGCAAGAGATCCCTGTTCATAGAATCTCATGTAAACAAAGCTGATGAAAGTAAAATGTATCCATTGTATAAACAATGCAAATTCCAAAAGAAAAAATGACTAAAATTCACATAATCTTATATTTTTCAATATATACCTTTTAAATATTTTCCATTCTTAGTTTAGCTGGTTAGCTGTATCCATCATTTGACGAGAAATACAGTACAATCTCTTCCACTTCAATTACAAAATCCTTTCAGATTTTGCCTTGAGAAAACAAGAGTCAAGATGTTCTCCTCAATAGGAATAGCTCATATGTGTTACAATGCACTTTTATCTTCACAAGGTTAGAAGCGTGAAGGTTCTTATTGCAAGTGGGAAGCACTATAAATCAGCTACTTGATTTGTTCTGAACATCAAGCACCAACATAACTAGTTTCATTTTTCAAACAACGGATGTCCCTGATTCTTTCCATTCTGTACTAAATGAAAATCATTGTATCGCAGTAAAAAAAAATGTTTTTGCATCTCACATAGCTCTGTTCATGGCTAGAGAACATTTAGCCATTAGTCATAGCACAAAGCAACATATCAAAGTATTAAATTCCTATTATTTCTTCACTGTTATTAATTTTAACTAATTTGAACAAATCTTAATATAATTTCCTTACAAAATTTGAAGCAATGTACTTAATACACAAATCAAGATTTAAGGATTATAATAATGCTTAACAAAACCACAATTACATGCAAGTTCATTTGAAAATACATGCATAAATGTACATAAATATACATAAAGACAACATGAACAATGAAATATAATTCACATCTTAATGAGTATCAAACATTTAGCACAATTTTCTTTCCATCTTAAAAAATGAATTATCTTTGCAGTGTTCAGCACATGAATCACATCTTCTGTAATACATAAAGAATACCAAGATTATCAACAGTCACATACACTTTGAAATTAGGGGACACACGTATTGACTTGAGGTTTGTTCCGTTTGTGTAGAAGGTCTGTAAGGATTCTCCAGTATTTACATTCCACCACTAAAAAAAAAGAAAAAAAGAACACACTTTCAGTTTGTTGAAGAATGCTTAGGATAAATTCTATCAACAGGCTTATGATGGCAAGCCCGGATGACTGCTTTTCCCAAAAACGTAGAATTAGAAATTAAACCCAAGCAATCTTCAGTAGAAAACATATAGGACCAGTTAGCAGAGAGGCGTAAGACTTTCAAACTTCAAAAAGACCAAAGCTGTTCAATTTCAAGAAAGCATACAAACCAATAAATTGAGGTACTGCCTCTTGCCTCACCACAAAATAGACTTAAACTGTAACATGCCCCAAATTTAAAAGATTATGCATTTTTATATAACCAAATGAATATATGAAACACATTGTCAGACAATATAACTGAAACTATGGTTTGATTCAGGAACTTGGCTGGATTCACAAGAGGATCAACCATTTACAATTTTGCTAGCAAGACAGACTTTTTTTCCAGTGATATCTCAATTTTTTTTTTATTTTTTTTTAAGATCTACAGTAAGCACCAATAACAAAGATACAGAGAAACCTTCCACCATCAGTTTGCTCCATGAATGTAGACTGAAATCTGAAATTTCAGATTTCTTGGAAAGACTGTAAACCAATGCAAAATGGAACCAAACGCAATCCAGCACAACGCTTTTACTTGACTGTTCCAATGCCCTCTATTCTTGCAAAATTTGAGTGCAGTAGAAAAATATCGAAACAGATTACCTTCAGCTTTGATCATCTATAAAAGGTGGTCTTACTACTTATTACTCACCTCATGAAATATGTAACACTACTGTTGTGTGCATAATACAGATTTACAACTACACAGTGATAATAATATAAAAATAACAAAAATCTGAAGCTAATAAGAATTGAATATATGGTGTTCAAAACCAAACTCCAAGTCTAAGTCTAAATTTGTATGAGACCTTTTCAGGGCGGTTTCAGATTTCAGAAGAAGTGAAAAGAGCTTAACAGTCATGAAAATTTAAGAGCTTTGTGTTCAGTAAAACATCTCAGGTTTCTTTCTTTGAATTAATCTGCATTTTCATTTAGAATTATCAGAACACTGCCATTTAATTAGGCATGTTTGGATATTTTATTGTTTAAAGGCTTACCTTAAGATAGCCTCCAGAGGACACAAGTATTTTACTGTCAGGTGAAAATGAGAGATCTGTTACCCAACCACCATGCGTTGGTTCTCCTTCGTCTACAGTAACTGGGGAGCAGGAGTGAACTAATGCACCTGTTAACATGTCCCAGATCTAAGAGAGGGAAGAGTATGGGTATAAGTAAACCTAAGGGGGAGGAAGGGGGGAAATCTCAAGTACAGAAAGCTGAAATGTATTTTTTTAATATTAGAGAACAAAACCATTGCAAATAAGCATTCTACTTGACGTGACAAAATAACCAGAATAAATTAATTCTCCTCTTAGAACTGTAATGTATATGGAGGATTTGATCATGCATGCAATTCACAGTAGAATTATTGGTAAATTATGTGAATCAGTTTCTCAGCATTCACAGGACATAAATCTATTAATACGGTTACAAACTAATCTCATGTGGCAAACTTTACTATTTTTGACTCCCAAATGTTCACCACAATGCTAACAAATTAGACAAACTGTGAAAACTTTTCTGTCTGAACTATCAATTGAATTGAAAAATAAACAGCAAGATTGAAGCAATACCCTTATTTCTCCTTTGTCATCTCCAGTGGCCAATAATTTGTTATTATGAGAGAAAGTACAGCACCGCACACAGGCTTCGTGACCTTTCAGCTCATGAAGAACAAATGGACTTTGAAAGCTCCATATCTAAATGGAAAACATTACAGAAAAGTGAAAAAGACAGTTCAAAATCATTAGTATTCAACTGTACTTAAGATGTTTTTATATATGTGCATACATGTGTGTGCATTTATGTATGTATTATATTGTAGTCTTTTTATCATCTGAATCACACAAGAAGGCATTTACTACCACATGCAAGTGTATTTTTTAACCTTGGAATATACTCTAATCAAACTGAGTCATTTACAAGAAAGTTTCAAGCTGTTCACAGAAAAAGAATTCATCAATCAGTTTAAAGCTAGATTTTAGAAAATATAACAGGACACTTTAAAAATCTAATGGAGCAGCCCCAGAATATTAAACAGTTTACTTTTTGCACTTTGCTTCCAAATGAGAATACCAGAACCTATGGACAGCACTTTCACTGGAAGTTCCAGAATTTTTTCTTAGTTTAGGCTTCCAAATTAAGATGTTACACTATTAATAAATCAATACAGAAAACTAAGCAAAGTGTTCTCCACAAATTTGTGCACTACATGTGCATTTTATTTGTACAGAAGTCACCAGGACAGCCTTAAGTTATATCCAAGATGAATACTGAAATAACAGTAATAGCTTTAGAAACATGTTCACAGATGCAGGAAATTTAATACTAAAAATACAACAGCATAGCTTAAATAATCACTAGTCACCTCAGAATTAAAGAAAATACAGCATATATTTCAGGACAAATAAACCATGATTTTTATCTGTGTACAGAAAGTAACCAACCTTTGCAGTTTTGTCAGCAGAAGTAGATGAAAATTTAGTACCATCAGGTGAAACAGCACAGGAAAGAACAGTGCCTCCATGGCAAGCAAAATCTTTTTCTGTGTTGCCAGTAGTGATATTCCAAACCTAACAAATAGACAAGAAAACAGGTTACTTCTGTAACACTGTAAAAAGGTTAACATACCTGCATCTTACACAAGAATATATAAGAGATAAACTCAACTACATAGTTCTAATATGGCAAATATTTTGTTGTACTTATTGGTATAGTTAAAATAAAAGACTGTAAACCTTACCAGAAACAGAAAATGCAAAATTGTGTCTTAAAAAGTCACCTCAGACTTTAGAATCAACTCAGTAAGATGTGTGGCAACACAAGGTGCAAAAATACCAAATGTTAGAAAAGATGGTGAAATGCATTGTGTGTGATTTGTCAATTCACAGCCTTTTATTTACCTTAACGGTTCCGTCAAATGACCAAGAAAGGAGTTTTGAATTTTCCAGAAGTCTAAAAGCCTTGATTGCTTCCTTGTGCCCTCTTAGAAACACACATTCATCCAATTGCCAATTCCATACCTAATCACAGAGATGGAATACTTTAAAAAAAAAAAAAATCCCAAACTTTTAATGGCAAAGATGAGAAGAATTAACTAATTGACTTTTAAGTCACAGGAATAATAAAAAGTTCGTATGGAGGCAGCAACTAATTATAATTAAAAGGTTAGATATTGAAGATATCCATAGGAGAGATGCTGAAGATTGAATATTAAATACTATGACATACTCAATCTATGAGAAAGTTCCCTATAATAAACACAATCTGATTCTCAAAGTGAATTTGATGCTTAAAATTTACTGGCAATTTAAAAATGAAAAGCAAATGAATAATTTTCTAGGCATCCCAGAAGTCTGGGGTTTTAAACCTTTGATTATTGCAACAGACTTCCATTATCTCACAAACCTCATATTATCCATACTTAAATTAACTTTATTTCATATTTCTAAAGCGTATTTTTAATGAAATGCCATTCTGCTTTGCATTTTTATAATAAAATGACACATTTTTAATTCAACTATTCACTGAAAGCTGAATAGGTTCTTGAAGTTTATTTTACAGAAGCTATTAAGTATCAATTTAAATTCCAATGATCTTACAGTTTTCAAATTAATGGATTTTCTGCAAAGTTCAGAAAGCAGAGGTGTTCAGACAACGCTGGAGGTTTAACTGAGACGCTGTCCACTAGAGGGAGCGGACGACTCAGAGGAAAACCAACCTGAAAAGGATCCCAAAGCCGATAAACTGATGAGCGGTCTGTACTGCTTAATTGACCACAGCGAGGGCACTCAAGCTAGCTTCAGATCGGATGCTGCTTAGGTTGCATGTATATCAGCAAGTAGGTAAAACACTGATATTGGAACGGATTTGGTGAGCAAAACAGTGCTGAGAACCAGCACTCACATGTGTTTTGGAGGCTTTATTTAAAACAGCTCAAATTTGGCTGTGTGCACTGAATGCTCATTAGCACCTGCAGCATGTGCTCTAGGTTTAGGAATTCTTTCAGTATGCCTGTAACTGCTCTGAAGTGCAAACTAAAGCACAGTACGCATGAATGACCAGAACATTCATTTCAGAAATGCATCCCAGAGGTGAGCTAAAATGCTAATATAGACACACCAGAATGCTTCACGGGTGCCTATCTACCCTGCTGAGAGGCAGAGCTGATTAATTTGAAACTGCATTAGTGCAGCCATTCTGTTTCTAGTTAGTATCTGTATTCAGGACTGGACTGGACTAGGTGGACACACTAACCTGCTCAGAGACAGGTCTTCATACCTCCTTTAGCAAGCCCACTGACAGACCTACCATGTATAGCCAGTTCTGGGTCTTATCACAGATCCTTTACTCATGCGATCACAACTGTGTTGAGTAACCTTTGAAAACTAACATTCCTTTCCCCATCTTACAGGAGTTGGTGCCTGTCATCCACAACATTAAAAATAGATATTGTGTAATACTCATTATCATGTAAGGTATAAATAGAGGCTACAGTTTCTACAGTCTTGCTGCAAGATGAAGCAATAGAGAATACAGTAGTCATTTACTAACTTTACATTATCTATAGTGTACATGATCTTTTAAAATAAATTGGAAATTATAACTTTATCTTTTTAAATATCTTCCAAACCTGTATAACTGCATCATGAGCACTTGAAATGAGAGTCTGATAATCAGATGTAAATTGACAATGCTGCACTGATGTCTTGTAGGCCTCCCGGGACTTTAGAACTTTCCCATCCAACAACTGTAATACCTTTAGAATGAAGAATGAAATAATTATATTTTACATACTTGAGGAAAAGGAAGAAAAGAACATCAAATTATTGTTTAAATAACATGGGATTGTGAAGATGTGATTCTCAGTCAATGGCCTGGAACAATAAAAAATTTATATTAGCTTAGTCCTTGATAAAATGAAATTCAGAGCTACATTATTAGCACTACCTTTAAATTACTGTCATTTAGACATCATTCACAAATGTAAAAACGTTGAAGTATTATATTGAAGAATATTATTGTACAAAGTTACTTAAGTGATATTTCTTTAAAAAGAAAAAGCACCAAGAAGGGTCTTCTGCTTTTTAAAAATCAATTTAGGATGTAATACCTTTATTGTTCCACTCTCCTGTCCAAAAGCTGCAAATTTAAGATCTTCACTTAAGCAACAGCAGGAAATGGGGGATTCTTGAGCTCCTGTCTGTATAATAACACTGTCTGTATTTCCATTGATAAGCTGCAAAATAGGAAGTTATTACAATATCTTTAAATTCAAACTTAATTAAAATATAGAGCTAAGAATGTTAAAGAGTGTGCCAATTTCAACTTTGAATTATAAAGACAAGTTATTTTCATAAACCAATTGCTTTGAAGGTTAGTGCAACTATCTTCATAGAATGCTCTCTGAACTGGACAAGTTTGCAAGAGGAAATTCATCTCTATATTAGAAGGCTTTTTAAAGTTTGTCTGACTAGAGGAAATAAAATACTACTCCCAAATTTCAAAAGCCATATAGTGAGCTCCACACTCAAATTTATTTACCTTGCCAGCCAGATTATACAACACATGCCAAATGGAGCATAAAATCCTTTAAGTGTATCCTCTAAGCATGACTTTAAATTTACTAGCACATATAATACACCAAAACTCAACTCGGTATCACTCTCAAATCAATTCCCAATTGGGGGAAGGAGGGAGAAGACAGAAGTCTTTAGAATACAATGATTTCCAAAGGTTTAGAAAGCTACCAGTGTGAAGTGTTTAAAAAATAACATACTGTAAATTGAAAGGTGACTAGAACCACAATTCTGAGAGATTACAAATTACATAGGGTAAAACACCACAACTGCAAGAAGGAATGCTTTTAGAGATGTGATAGCAGAGAAATATTGTTAAACTACAGTACACATGCTTAACCGCAATTTGTCTTTTCAGTCAATTTCTTTTCTTGTGCAAGGGTAAAAGAAAATCTATTTTCTTTCTAGAGTGGAGTCTTCTCTCATTACTATATTGCTACAGGATGTCAGAATATTGTTATTTAGGGTAGAAAATCTAAGCACCATTTCCTCTAGAAAATAGTTCAGGTAAAGTTACAACAGGGATATACTAATCACAAACAAACAGATCAGGTCTACTAATTCAAATGAGAGCCAGACTACAACATTACATAGTAGTTGCTACAGATTTTACAATTCAGGATGCCAAGCTCTCCTAAAGCTACTGGCAGACTTGGGCTCACACCTTTCATTCCCCCAACTTGAGATGATTGATTCAGCTATTACACAGCAGTTCTGAGCATCATGTACATGTGCTGTGTTAACACCTGGTCTATACATGCTGCACACATTACACATTGCTGTGCACATCTGAGCCACCCGGAGAGTCCACAGCTTCCCCAGTCATGAAAACAGTTCTGTTCCTCTGCATCCAGCTTCAGTTTTGACATCTGTGTGGAAATTTCCCCTCAAACTTAATTTTTTGCTTACTAAACTAGGCAGAATTTCTAGATATAAAAATGCTATCACACATTAGGAATTATCTGCTACAAATTGAAGTGTTGACAGCAATGGACAAGCAGTACTTGCAGTGCTTCCTCCATTTCCTGACATTCGCAGATGAAATTCAAAGGTATTAACATACTGAGAAATACAGCTTACTTGTAAATGCTTCTGATTGTAAATCGCCAAAATCATCACTTCATCATTGTGAAATATAACATCTAGTTCACTTTTTAGCACAGCATCAGAAGACTTGCATACCTTCTTTGTTTCCCAAATCTGTTGAAGAAAAAGTATTTCACTAACTTTATTAAAGAACAAAATACAAAACTGGCTGAGTAAGACTACTTGTAAGCCAAAGACTTATAAACTTACAAGTAACACTGAGTTTTAAAATTAGTGAAAATTATGTTTCTGCTATTTTCATTTACTAGGTAAGGTTATGCAATTACTATGGCGATTCCAATGGATGAAACAGAACTAATTTTTTTCAGGATGACTAGCTGACTCCCCTGTGTTTCGAGTCTATAGATATAAAGTCTACAATTTTCTAATCCAAAGCATAATGTTAAGATCCAATTACAAAAATTACCAAGTAGAGGTTTCTATACTTCAATTGCTTTCAAAATTTAAAGACTATAAGTGTTCAACTAGAAGAAAAAGAAAGGTTACTTTTGTAAACTATATTTCTGCTTTCACAGGTTTTAATGAGGCGTTACAATTATAGAAAACTATCCTGACTATTAACATGCAAATACATTTAACAATGAAAGCAACTTCAAGTGTGCTAGGATCCTTTAAAAAGTCACAATTTCTTATTTAAATAGTATCTAAAACAAAATAGGTTACAATTACTCTTGAACGGCTACTGGACTTCACAAATCCCATAGATATACAGTAAATTTATCTAAATAGTAAACAAAGTAAAAAAACAAGCTCATTTTACTGTATATCTAAATAATTTTGTAACAAATAACTAAATATATATTGGCTATAAGTGAACATAAATACTAAATATAACAATATATTATGTATATATTATATGTGACATTTTTATAAAAAACAACTCTGTAGATGTGTAATTTGATAATATAAATTCACTTTTTTCAGAATGGAAAGATGACATCTTACACGTATTGTCTGGTCATCAGATGATGTCAGAAATAAAGATCCATCTGGCGAAAATGTCACACAATGAACCCAGCTCATGTGTCCCCTGCAATATGCCACTTTTGATAAAGATTTAATATTCCATAACTACAATAAAAATATGAAAGAAGAATTCAAACGGATTTAGAATGTAAATTACAGGAAAACAATGCAAAACAAGAAGCAGTATACTTAATTACTATTTTTCTAGTATTTTCTTACTTCTCATTCTGAAGTCAGAGGTAATGAACTCTGCCTGATTATCACATTTTGGTGGACAAGGAAACGGAATCAGCAGCCTCTTTGACTGCTATAATTTTAAAGGGGGGGGGAAGCAAAAAAGAAGAAAAAAAAAAAAATCACTCACAGTGTAAAAAAATGCAAGTTCAACTTGACCCCCCCAAAAAAACAGGCAACAACAACAACAAAAAAAAGACAACCCCCAAATCCAAAACTAATAGTTGTACAGGCTTGCTGAAGCCATGCTAGTCCCAAAGTTACTCTAGATATTTCATTCCTTTTTAGTGAGTTTCCACATTCTTGTGGCACCATATGGTAGAGCTTGGTTTGTTCTAAGGAATACTCCTTAGAGTGAAAACAGTAACTTTAAATAAATTTAGTGGACTATTGTTTTTGTATAAACATGAGTTCTGTTGTCCAAAATGACATACAACTTTAAAACATTATTTCCCACCTTATATTTCATATACCAGAAGCGAATGAAAATTAGACAGAATGAAGTACATTGAAAGCCTGCTAATATAGCTACATTTCTTTCACCTCTGCATACAAGAAACTATTAAGACAAATGTAACATTTTACGTTACAAGTAGTTTTTCCAGGTATACTGTAGAAAAGACAATCACTTACCTCAACAGAACAGTGAGACAAAGCAACTGCTACTAACTCATCATCAGGACAAAAGTCACAGTATTGGATTGTACTGTGATAACTCATGATGACTTGTGTTAACAAATCCCATGTTTTAACACCAAAAAGCTGTGAACACAGACTCACAGTAGTTAGCACTCAGTTTGAGTAACTTCACTAGAGACAAACAGCTTGTATATTCAACAGTGCTCATTCTTGAATTTAGAAGGTATTCCTCTCAGTCAATGAGCTTGCTGGCCACATATTTTTACTTTACACACATTTAAAATCATGCATCTTATACGTGAAACATCTTAATGGACTAGAATTTTATCTTTAATCATAATTTCTAGGTAATTGAAACATACTACCAATATTTAATTGAAATATACTACCTCCAAAAAAATTATTCAAGTAAGGTACTTACCAAAAGCTTATTTTTGGCTACCACCAAAATCATGTCACCATTTCTGGACCAAGAGCAACATTTTACTAAAACTTCCACATCATCTGGTTGCTCATCTACATTCTTGAAGAAGTCTTTTATCTCAATACTTTTCAGTTCATTTGCTGAGCGTACTCCCCAAAGCTGCAGTAAAAAGTAAAGGAAATACACAAAACCTCTTTTCACCAATGTCGATACAGAATTCAACAGGGGAGAGCTAACTCCCAATCACTTCTAAGAAAGAACAGGGGTGGGGGTTAGAATATGAAAAAGAAAGCCTTTGCTACATTCCCTGGTCAAGAAAAAGCATTAGAATATTCACAAACCCAGAAGGCTTAGACAAAAAGAACTAAAAACCACAAACTGGAAAAAAAATAAACAAAACCCCAACAAAGGCTTACACTGTAGCAGAACCCTCTCCCTGTGTTCCCTCATTCCAGCTACAATCCTGTCTCAATATCTACTTAACAAAAGAATAAAACAAAAAAATAAACCTGCTCTGCAACTCTTTATTAAAAGTCCCCTCACCATAAGAAATGTGGCATACATTTAGCTTTGCACCTTAATTTCATTGAGGGACCTGCCAAAAATCTACTACTTCTGTTGTCTCCACTACAATTTTCCTTCTGAATAACAGCAGCTAAAGCAACTCTTCTTTCCTGATTTAGCAACAATACAGAAAAGTAACAAGTGTTTTAAGAACTGCAATTCTGAAATAGCGTAGTTCTGTTGCAACCAAAGGCAATAAAAAGAATACTTACATTCTAGGGAAAAACACATAAGCCTCTCAAGTCACTTCTAGTACATATATGAAAAATAACACATAGAAATTGCTTTTATGTTTACAGATGATTCATTGACAGAGATAACAGAACTTTCTATTAACCTAAAAACTTACTAATTTAAAACAAACAAGGTTCACACACACACATCCAGTTTTCTTAACAAAGTACATTAGAGGAAAAAAAGTAAAATGTGAAAAAGTGAAGGATTCAAACTGAAACTAGCTAGGATTTAGTTACAGGCACCCAACTTTTTTGCTGGTACTGGACAAGCCATCTTGCATTAATCTGGGACCATTAATCAAATGTTTCAGGATTTAATTCATTAAAGCTGATCATGCAGACACAAAGTTTTCTCACACATATTTTCTTATATATTTTATACCAAAAAAACCCCCAAAGCCATCATCAACACAAACACATGATTTTAAAATACACTCTGTACCTTTACTGTTCCATCTGTTGAGCAGCTAGCAACATATTCATCATCTGGTGAAAATCTACAGTGATTGACAGAATTTTCATGACCCATCATTGTATTTCTACAATACTTTTTGTTCAAATCCCAAATCTGCATGAGAAATAAACATATAAATATCATCATATTAAAGAACTATTCAAAGACAGACTGTTCATGCTCTTCTCAAAATCATTCACTAACAACTAAAACTTCAACGATTTTTTTTTAGTTTTACCCACATCCTCATGGATTTGATGTTATGCCCTGCACTACCCCACATTTAACTCCATCTGCTAATGTGCATGAAACTATTAACATAAGAGTTACATACAACTAGTTAAACTTCCTGTACAGTGCAGACAACACCCTTGAACAGCAGAAAGTTACTGAAAGTTTCCTCAAACTGAGGAAGAAGCTTCCTCTTGCCTCTTCCCCTTTCAACTTTAAAGTTCAGAATTCTGTAACTTACACGTAATAACAAAAATTAAATCTCTTCAGTTAGTCTTAGCCAGTCTGAATATCATCCTTGCCACATCCATACTAACAAAGTTAGAAGAATCCTAGAATCATAGCATGGCTTAGGGTTGGAATCAACCTTAAAGATAATCTCGTTCTAACCCCTCCTGCCATAGAGAGGGACACCTTCCACTATTACCAGGTTGCTCCAAGCCCCACCCATGGCCTTGAACACTTCCATGTGTTTGTTTAGGGCTCCTTCTCACCACCCCTCTCACACACACAGTTTTCTAAGCCTATAGCCCAGGCTTCCTTTCTTCATGCCCAAATTCCTTCCTTTTTTCCTATATAAATAAAAATAATTTAAACAAATAGTACATTTGAGAGTTCAAGTGAGAACTCAAAACAAGAACCGTCACTTTTATGGTGTTCTCTGAAAACAAAAAACAAAAAAATCAGGCCCTTTTGATTATTGTGCATATGTCAGTTCTGACATTCAATACAAATGAAAAGTGTCAAACACTGTCTAAAATCCTAAAATCTCTATTCCTCCTAGCTACAGCTGGAAGTGACAGTTGTCTCACTAACAATTTCACTCTTTGCTGTCTACTCCCAGCAGCTCCCTTGCACTGGAACTGGGCAATGGAGCCACTACAGGGAACTAAACCAAGCAGAAAACTGATCCCACCACACAGAAGTATTTGCAGAGCTGGCTCCTTGAACCACACTACTGCAGATCAGCACATGCACTGCAACAAAGACAAGTATTTTATTTACAGCCAAGACATCTTCAGTGCCAGTTAGCTATACAATTCGCATAGTTGCACTGTGAAATTGCACTCTTATTTGCCACAGTATAGGTCTTACTTGGTTCTCTGGTTTCCCCCTTCCCTCAGATGCAGCCTCCCAGTCTGAACAGTGCCAGATGGTTAACATGACAAACCCCTTACTTTGAATACTGTTATTTTGTTGACTTCCACCTTCATTTCTTTACTATGCCAAATCAATTTCATAAATAAATGTAGCTGCTACACTTCCATAATACTTCCCCCCCCAGTCTTTCAGCATCCAGTTTTTTACATTATTCACGTTTTCAATCCTAAATTTCTGCCTTCATTTTTCTTACGCTGTTTTTAATCAGGTATTTCATTCCTATGTTGTCCCATTCCCGTACCACCATCTAAAAGTCTTGCTAAAGCCTTCACCTTCATGCCCTACCAGTAGAGGAACCGCCTGTTCTCCTTCGCTGAGCACAAACACCCCTCCTGTTCTGCCTCACAGAAATACGATTACAGAGCTGCTGTCAGTAGGCTCAATCTGTTGCTATCTCTCTTCTACCAGGCTCATTAAAAAAAAAATAAATAATTTACAGTGTTTAAATATATTTATATATTATAATGTTATAATAAGCAGCATGAGACCAACCTCAAACTTCTCCACTTACTTTGATGAAAGTGTCATTTGAGCAGGTGGCTAAAAGATACTGACCACTTCTGTTACTGAACTGGCAGCAATTGACCTGCTCTGAGTGCTCTTCATAAACACGCCTACATTGGCCTGTTCTTGAATTCCAGACCTAGACAAAATTGAAGGATGAAAAAGACTTTTAAATATGTTTAAAGTACTTCATTTAAAAAAAAAAAAATCTGTAAACTATGCTGAAATACAGATGAAGCCCTAAACCATTCTTAACACTTCAAAAATGTTTTGAAAATAAAAGGAAAGCATACATATTTACACTTAGAAAAAATAAGTTACAAGGGGAAAGGGCATAATTCAGATTAGAATCTTATAAATACTGGAATTTCACAAAGGTTTTACTACAATAGAAAATAAAATTCCTACAAATAGGAATTAAAAATTGCAAATAATTCACATGTAACAAAAAAAAACATGGAAAAAGAATTTTGGATACATTCACCTCATGTTACAGAAAGAATTCGACTCACATAATGTTCTACTTAGAGAGAACTATCTAATAGAAGTAAAATAAATTGTAATGCTGCATGATGTAAACATCAAGCATCTTTTATGTTTTGTAGTGAATGGGGCTTTTGTATTTGTTAACGGTGAATTAGCCACGTAAGATTTAAGACAGTTAAAAAAAACCCTTTAGTCTTCATAATCTGCTCTGCCTGATTTGATTAAAACTGAAATTAAAATTCTTAATTTGAAAAAAAATTGTCTGCTCTGAATTTATTTACCTTCACTTTTTTGTCAGTGGAACAAGTTGCTACAAATTCACCATCTGCAGAGAAAGCGCAACAAAGTATTTCATCATCATGGGCACTTATCTCCAGAAGTCTCTCTCCACTTTCCGCTTTAAACACCTAAAACAATAGACAACAAAATCTTACAACTCACATACAATTGTAAAATACAAATACAAGTCTGTTTTCTCTTAAACAGATCTTTTTATAAAAGCTCTCCATAAATTTGATTTTTGAAAGTATTTATAATTTTAGGGAAACAAACATAATAATTATACAAATATTTAATTTGAGCTTCAATCTTGTAAGGGTGAGAGAAATTATTAGAGAGAAAAGGTAAAAACTTTTTTAAAAATACTGTGTATGAAATGTTTCATTAATGATTTTTCCTACACTTAGTCATTGAGCATAGTCCATGTCCTTTCTTAGTACTTTTTAGTAGTATCTGCAAAACACTGTATCTATTAACAAAATCTAAACTATTCTTCAAAATATAAAATCCAGGTGCATACATAGGTAACACCCTTTAGTGGAAAGTAGTAACTTCAGCAGAAATTGATGATTAGGGGAATAAACAAGGAAAAAGTTGTGAAGAACTGTACAGGATGACGCAAGTCTCAGTCTTGAGCTAGTCATAGGCAATAGAAGGACAGCTGGAGAAAAGTGTCACATCTTAATCAAAATCCCAACATTCTGGATCTGACTTTACAATGGTGGGGGGTGTGGGGTGGTGGGAAGGGCAATCAGGTCATCCTTTCCTTCTTAGATTACATAATCTTAACTATTAAAAGAAATCACAAGGTGTTCTTGACAGCAGCCTCCAGGATACCACAATTGTGAAGTTCCTGCTTTTTTCCTTTCATTTTTTCATTGAACAGGAGTATCGGTGATAATGAAACGTTTAGTATTTATTCAAATAAGAACACAAATACTGAAGTAACAGGAAATGTACATTTACAGTAAATTCTGCAGAGCACATGCTCTTAATATAGGATTTTTTTTATTTTATTTTACAGAAAAAGTAGGAATAGCTTGAAAACTGAAAAGCTTAGGCCACTATTAGAAAAAACATTAATAACTTCAAAGTTAAAGAATGAAAAAAGGATTATTGCTAGTTTTCCTATTACTTCATCAAGAAAAGTTTAGTTTATATTATTTAGTTTATATGCAATCCACAGATTTTACTTTCTTGGGTAGAAAATTAAGATAAAAATAAGCAATCTTCTCTCAATAATGAGGACATTTACTACAGAAGCCCAGCACAGTAACTTCAGCACAGCATAAAATCAGTACACATCCGTCAGGCAGCTCCTTAAGTGGATGCCATGATCATAATATTGTAGAAGCCAGCAAATAAAAAAATAAATAAAACCACAGTAACAATACATTAAGTAGCCAAATGAACAGCAACTAAGCACCACTAATGTTATTACTTTAGTACTCAACTTATCAAGCATCCAAAACAACACCAAAGGCTTGCAGAAGAGTTGTTCTTTTCCCTTACCTTTGGCTGTCTGGAATATGGATGCTTTACCAGGTTACTGGCTGATTGCTAGTTTCTTGAGAGCTGGCTTCCCCTCCAGGCAGACTGCTGGCAAATTTGTATTAGTCACTTTCCTCTCTGTCTCCCTTAATCCACTTCCTAAGCACTTCAGGCCTGTTTCCAATCTAATGCTGTCCTCAGCTTCAGAATTTAATTTTTCTCCCCAGATTTCTCTTTTGCATAAGACAATTTACTAATTAAGCACTGAAGTTACAAAATGTTCATTACTATCCCACAGAAACAGCAAACCTGTAACTAAAAGTCTTGGTGTTTCTCAGTTCTACAAAGGTTTACTGTGACTGGAAATAACATTTTTGCAAGCAAATATTAAACATGCTGTGGTGCATTACTTAGGCTTATATTCATATATTCTCTGAAATCTGAGTTTAGCTTTCAAACTAGAAGATGATGCTTACTATTCTAATAACACAACTTGATGCTTATGTAATAATACATAATTTTCAATCATTTCTCTCCAGTATGTTCTAGATCCCTAACATCTCCACATAACAGCAAAAGAAAAGAGACAGGTCTATTAAGAAATGTTATCAATTTGGTACACAGCATCTCTTTTCACTCACACATAGGTATCTTACCTGAAGTGTTTTATCAGCTCCACATGATGCTATTCTTTGTCTATCTTTAGAAAAGCAGGCATGGTAAACTGCATCTCTATGTGGACGAACAACCAGACGGTAGAAATTTTTCAAGGATGTTTTATTTCTACAGGGTAAGACAGTTGATTTTAGACAAGTAGTGCCTTTCTATTATTCAAAATCTTCTATAAAAAGATAGCACATTTTCACATCTTGAGCAGTAAGCTTTACAACAAACCAGCCATCCCACTGTACCTTACCTCTCAGCCTATATGATGAAGTAGTATGGGTAAAAACAACAAAAAAATCTGAGTTATTATCACCCTCCAATAGTTACAGCTTAGAGGCCAAGAAAGATAGCATGTGCACGAGAAAGCAACATGTACTTTATGGGCAAAGCTGATACACTGCAAGACACAGACTTTCTAATGATATTTTTATGATCTGATATGTGCTATTTCCAAATATAAATTTCTTCATGAGAATTCTTGTTTCCTGCAGGTTCCTTCTCAAGCTTATTAAAAAACATTTGTATATTTGTTTAGATCTTAATAAACTTACTTAATTTTCATATTGATGACTTAATTCTTGCCGCTAGATACTTAACATATGACTATAACTGCATTTCAGTAGGAGATTAAGTACAGAATCGAGCACACCTGATACGAGTCTTGCCTCACTTCAACAAAAAATTAGAATTAGTAGCAATTATAATCATCCTGTTTAGCCAGATCTTAATACAGAAAGTCACTGTAATAAGGTGATTTTGGTGATTAATAGATTGTTACAAGATTTTATTTTTTTTTTCTAGAGTCAAAATGAATCAATGCACTTCAAGTTTTTATTGTTATCAGTTTCAAACTTCAAACTTCAGGCTTAGCATTTAAATATTGGATAAAACATCTTAAAGAAAGTAGCTGCACTGTAGAATGAAAGTGATTTTTCACTGCAAAATACTGGCTCATCTAAGCCAACTATTTTTTTTTTTCTTTTGCATATTTTAATAAACCCAAAATTGCTGGTCAAAAGAGCAGCATATTCACCTACATATCCTACAAACCATTTTTGGAACCTTGCCCTAGGTTTGGAGACAGAAGCATCTGCCTCTGTTCTGCTGATTTCAGTCATGTTCTTCAGCATAAGTTTCCCACACCAAAGGTGAAAACCCTGAACTACCTAGAGATTTACTCCTCTGAACTGTGCAATTTCCAGGAGTTTTTGTTAGAATTCTGTTAGCTATGCAAAATGAAACAACCAAATATTCAAAGAGAAGACCTGAAATTCAAGTATGCCTGGATTAAGCCACCTAGTTATTACCAGTTTCAGCTGGGATAGAGCTCATTTTCTCCCTAGGGGCTGGTGCAGTGCTGTGTTTTGGATTCAGTCTAAGAACAATGCTGATAACACACTGATGTTTTAGTTATTGCTCAGTAATGCTTACCCTGATCAAAGACCTTTCAGTTTCATGCTCTGCCAGTGAGGAGAGGAACAAGAAGTAGAGAGGAAGCAGAGACAGAACACCTCACCCAAACTAGCCAAAAGGGTATTCCATACCACGTCATGCCCAGTATATAAACTGAAGGGAGTCACCTGGAAGGCCCAGATTGCTGCTCAGGCTGGGCATCAAGTCAGCAGGTGGTGAGCAATTGAACTGTGCATCACTTGTTTATTCCTTCTTCTTTCTATTTTCTATTATTATGATTGTTGTTGTATTATTATATTTTACTTTAATTTCAATTATTAAAGATGTATTTAAATAGGAGAAATTTCAAGACTGGATAGAGATTACAAAGCCTTTTAGTATTTCCCATCTCACTACTTCCAAAAAGCTTTGCAAGTTAACACAAATGCTCTCTTTTTAAAAGCGTACATTTTACTAGAAAACCTAAAAGCATACTGTAACATAAGGAAAACTTGCACTACAATTCTAACTTTAAAAAAGTATTTAGAGAAATTCCAACGCTTTTTATGAAATTATTTTCATCCTTGTATAGTTATTTACAAATATTTAAATAGGAACAATCATTGAATACAGAAGTAAATATATTTCTCTATTTTCATGTAATTATTACTAATTTGTGGCCTTACATATCCAGAGGTCCCCTCCTCCAACAAGTTCTTTAAAATTATTTCAATTTCTTTTCCCAGAAAAAGAAAACAAACAACACAACAGTTCTTAAGAAGGTGCTTATATTAGCCATACATTGTGTTGTACATTAAATGATTTTCTTGCATCGAAGGATCAGCATATAAGCAGGTGGACTACAGCTACTTACATCCATTCCAAATAAAATGTTCCTGTTTCTCTTTGAGCATGTAGCTTGGCTTGTTGATACACCTCTGATGTCTCTGGTTGGCAAAGACCCAGCTGTACAATGTCAGGAAATGGCTGCCGTCCAAGGAGGTGCCCATTTAAGGACAGAAATTCCTGGAAGTTTTCACGTACTGTGCTATCCTATGTACAGAGCAGAGAATATCTGATACCACAGAAGAGGATTTATTTCCTAATCCCCTTTTTTTCATTTTCTATACAGCTAATATTCTTACAGAAGCACTTAATTCTATTTTTCTAATTAGTTTTATTAGCAAGTACATATGACAGACTGAAATATTTCATTTTCCTGTTCAGGAAAGCATATTATCCTTATTTTTCAAACAAAGGATATTGGTGACAGTCATTTACTCAATAAGCAGTCAATATAACAGACTGTTCCGAGCAGCCAACAGAATTCTACATCTCAAAAGCAGACTGCTATATGCATCCACCATTAGGCATTGCTCTCCACCTTAGTTACTGAGTTCCATGGTCAATTACTTGGGCACACACTGAAGTTACAACTAAAACTGGGAACTAAGTTTTCTTAATTTTTCTCTTCTCCAAGTTACAGTTTAACTTAGTACTGGTTTTATGTTTCAGTTTTTTAAGCTTTCTACGTATCTGCCATATATACATACATACAACAAAATGCAACTACAAAATAAATGATCAGTCTGTTACAAATACATTATTTTTTAACTTTTAGTATCATACCTTTTGGTCCAGGATTGAACTATATTCTACATATTCATGAATCAGATGAGCAGGCCCTACCAATTCAGTTTTAGCTCTAATCCAATCTAAAGAAAACATAAGATCACGGAGTTCCTGCAAGAAATAAAAATCCAAGTTCAAAGTATAAGTTTCACAACAGATTCTACTTAAGAGGAAGAAGAAAAGCACAGGAAATACATTAGGTATTTAATATGCTTCAGTTCAACTGTCTCTAGTTAATAACTTAGGCAGTTTCCTTCTTTCATGCATGTTAGGCAGGTATGGAAATTGTGGGTATAAAAGACTAAGCTTGTGATTTATGGACTGCTCTTTGATACAGCTAGTCAGAGAAGACATGGGGGTACAAAGCAGAACTTGACTTGAAGCACACAAGACCTGGTTTAAGATAAAACTCTGAAAAAACTTCTAGTTCAGACTAGCAAAGATCACTCTGCTAATACTGATCTGTTGTTCTTTCTAACAGATACTGAATTTAGATTTAACAAAAAAAAAATGTTATAGTTGCATTTAACTTAGAAAAAAAAAGAACGTTATTTAAAAGGCAATCTGAAACTGCAAATAGAATTATGACAATAGAATACTTCATTTGGAAGGGACCTACAAAGATCATCTAGTCCAACTGCCTGGCCAATTCAGGGCTGATCAAAAGCTTTGCCCAAAAGTGCATTGCCCAAATGCTTCTTAAAACAGGCTTGGGGCATTGAACATTCCTCTAGGAAGCCTGTTAAGAGTGTTGAACCACCCTCTCAGTAGAGAAATGCTTCCTAATGTCCAGCCTAAACCTCACCTGGTGCAGCTTTTAAGCATTTCCATGTGTCCTATCCCAAGGAGAAGAGATCAGAACCTCCCTCTCCACTTTCTGTCCTCAGTAAGCTGTAGAGAGCAATGAGGTCAGCCCTCAGCCTCTTTTTCTCCAAACCAGACACTTCCAAACTCCTCAGCTACTCCTCAAAGGACACTCTTTTCAGCCCCCTCACCAACTTTGTTGCCCTCCTCTGCGTGCATTCAAGTACCTTCAAATCTTAAATTGAGTGGCCCAGAACAGCACACTGTACTTGAAGTGAGGCTGCACCAACGCTGAATACAGCAAGATAGTCACTTCTCTTGAGCAGCTAGTTTTACTGTCTTTATGCACCTCAGGATGTAGTTTGCCCTCTGGGCTGCCAGGACACACTGCTGACTCCTGTTGAGCCTGCTGTCAACCAGCACCACCAGATCCCTTTCTGCAGCACTGCTCTCCAGCCACTCCTCTCCCTGTTTATACTTGTGTCCATTCTAGGTGTAGAATCCAGCATTTGGACTTCTTAAATTTCACCCCATTAATTGCTGTCCAATCCTCCAATCTATCTAGGTCCTTCTGAAAGGCCTCTTGTCCCTTAAGAGAGTTAACAGCACCTCCGAGTTTAGTACCATCATCAAACTTGCTAATGGTGCATTCAACTCAAAATCATTGACAAAAATACTGAAAAGGGCTGGCCCTTAAATTGCAATCTGAGGAACACCAGTGTATCCTCTCATCTCACAGTTGGATGACTTATCCAGAAAGATGCTGTGGGGGACAGTATCAAAAGCCTTATTAAAATCCATTAAAAAACTACATCTACTGTAGTTAAGCCTGGGTTTTCAAGAAGAGTTAGAGAAGATTTCTTAGCAAAGCTTCTTAAAAAGGAAAAGAAAAATACAAGCCATTATGATACAAAATACAAAAATTTCTTAAGAACTGGTTGAAAAGATAAGACACAAAAGGTAGAAATACACTAGTTTTCATAACAGACACTGAATATCAGCGGAGTGCCTAAAGGACTTTATGTTGAGTGTTTACCTATCTGTTCCAAAGCCTGAGAGAAGAAAGGTTCAAGGGAGAAAAAGCTAGCGTGAGAGAAAGGCTACATGGGTCAAGAAGGGAAACAGAGGGCACTAGTCAGAACTCACCTTCTGCATGTTGGCACCCGCCATATGGTACGCTAGGAAGTTGTACCAGTACATGCAATCCTCTTGAGATGGAACAGGTGTATTAAGTTTGTAGTATTTCTTGTACTGATTTACGATGTTTTTATGTAGCTCCTGCAATGTGAATCAAAACACTTAACTATCAGTTAACACTATACCAAGGTATGAATTAGTTTCAGTATTGAGAAAGTATTATTAATATTATACTGTATATAGTTTTGAGGAATAATATTACTATTACTTCTTGATTGTAGTACATCAATTAATAAAACAAGAAAAGCTTACTTTCCAAAACTGTACACTTTACCTAATTTGTCATTTAAAACTTCTCCAGAAACATTCTCTGGATATCAAAAGACAGAAAAGCAAGCTGTTAACCTTCCTTCTCAGGCTGAGAACAGCTATCAAATCACTCTTCACATTAAACGTGGATAGCTGACAAAAAAAAGACCCTTACATATATAAATCTAAAGCAAGTGTAAGAACTTGCCTTTTCTTCATATCTACTCTTTTTGCCCTGTCCTTCAGAACCAATAAATTTATTTGGTACAAGTTATAGGTCCACTCCCTGCAAGTATTGCCTTAAATTGAAAATAGCATTTCTCTGTATTGAAGAAGAAACTTGCTATTCTGGTAGGGTCTTGATGCATTTGGAATTATCAGTGGGACATTCCATCTCCTGCTGGAAATGTCTTGACAGAAAAATTATGGATATAGAATCTTCTCTCTGTTTAGTTTCTTAGCTCCAAATGGAACCATCAGGAAATCACTCCACAGTTTCAAGCTGAAAATAAATTGTTTTAATTAGTCAGCATTAAGTTTAACTGCATTGTGGACCTATTCTATGAACCTACTCTGGACACCATTTAACAAAGCAACATTTTCTGAAGAATACCTAGCTTTGGAGAATAAAGTGAATAGATCAGCCAATACCCTACCTGAAGCTGATTGCGATTCTTCTCTGTAAGAAAGTCAAGCTGAAGATCATGTAAATAATAATGAAATGACTTCCCGTTACGATCACAGAACAACAGCGATTTGTTAACAAATTCCTGTAGTATATCTTCAACTTCTTCAGTTTCCATATCCCAAAGAATACAGAGAACCTAAAAAAGCACATTAAGACAGAAAAGAATCAGAACTAAGGGGAAATATGACTTGCATGAACATCATAACAGGCTACCAATTAGCTGACAACAAAACACATGCTAATAGATACTGAGTTTATTACAAATGGTAATATATCTATAACTTACCAATTGTTCCATACCAAACTACAGAACAGATAATACTAGTTAACCCATCTTTTGTCTATGTGTGCTGATTTATGGTGATCTTATCTTTTTCTTAAGTGAAACAAATTTCACAAAGCAGTTTTTAAGCCTTTAGAGAGCTCAATTACAATCTAATTTACAAGCTGTATATGGAATGCACATTAAACTTCAACATTATGAATACATTTGTTCAGTTGCAATTTTTTTGTTTCACTACTGACAATAAAAGTCATGATGCAATAACGGACCTGACCTACCCGATCTAGCAAATTACTATTAAGTTACATACAGCAGAAGTTATACACAACAATTACAAATTATATGGATTCTTTAAAGTTATTTGTTGTACCTCACTAAAAATGCTGGGATTTCTACATTGCTGCCATTACCTTAGTAGGTACTTTAACATCTTTTGGGAGGATAGAGAGGTCTTTATAGTAGTCCTTGTAATTGTCATTCAGTTGCTCAACACTTATGGACATTGCTTCATCAAGGGCTTCATAATCATAAGAAGAAGATTTTCTTATTCTTTTAAACTGCTTATTCTGCAGCTGTTTGAGATAGTATTCCCAGCGACTAGGGAAGTCTCTTAACAATGCACCTATCAAGGATATCACAAGAGGAGAACCTGAAGGAAAAGATTAAATTAATCTTAGAGGTTTTCAGGAACACAATCCCATGGTTAGTCAAGAGACTGAATAAATCAGATAATTTTCCCAATATGTTGATTAAATTCTTGAGGTGTGGAGAAGAGACAAACAAAACCCACCAAAATCAAGTGTTAACAGGGGATCAGGGAGAAGATACTCTGAAAAAAACTGCTTGAAAATGAATATGAAACACTCCTATTTAGTTAAAAAGTATTTACACAGCATTTCTGTTTTACTTAAGGTGCACAGTATTAAAGCATGTTCACTCCTCCATTTTTAAGTCAAAACCTAGAAGAAAAACATACATTCAGTGCTAAATGAAATGTTTTAAGAGTGGTAAGTATACCTTTGCACTCTCTTACAAGGCAGTTAGCTTGTTCTGGCAATTCTGATATTTTCGTATTCACAAATAGGGATAAAATCTCCAGTCCTTTCTCATGTGCTAATCCACTTTCCACATGAACCTCGTATTTATTGCCTAGACATAGAAACATGGAAAAATTAGAAAAAAAAAAAAAATCCTATGAAATTGAGAGTATTTTCCAAGCAAAATCTGGAGCAAAGGACCTAGCTCATGATTTTTTGTATAGTTTTTTTTATATGCTTAGTACTAAGAAGACTATAAATTCCACTATCAGAATCAAGTTTGCCTTATAGAGACAAAAAATTTAGACTATAATCTAAGAATTAGAAATGTATTATGGGCACATTGTAGCACTGACTACTTAATAGTATAATCACCCTATAGCAGCAGTGTTGCAGAGGTTAATTCATCCTGCTGAGAATCATTGCACTCTTCAGTGTAGACATACAACTTTCAAGGTAATATATAACATTTTCTTCACAAAGAGCATAAAGTCTTGCAGGGCAGAATTTTAAAACTTGCGCACAAGTTGACAGACACAGATTTTATCAGATTCTTTAAAAAAAAAAAAACAAAAAATCACAGGAACAAATTGCATACATATACACACAAAACCCGTGGTGCAGGACAGAAAACTGTTCCTTACCTGCCACAGCATCTGTCACGCTCCTGTCCCTGCTGGTGATAAGAACCTGACATTGGTTATCAAATGCTTTTAATACCCAGGAATCCCAAACATCATCCAGGATCAAAAGAGATCTAATGCAAGAAGAAATATTGTAGATTTCAGATCAGCTGTCAGTGCTAAAATACAGTATTACAATCTTAATAATGAAAGAAAATTTTCAGAATTTACAAATGTATCACTGAAGAAATTCTTTATATAAATAAGTAAATTATCTTATTCCTCTTATGAAGGAATTGTCTCGGATGCTGAGGTTCTTTTTACATAAGCAACATTTTATAGTGACTACCTATTCAAATCCTATGGCTAGTCACATTTCTAGGTTACTATACAGAATCTCACCATAATAATGTACCTACCTGTATCTAACAGAGAAGTTACTCAAAACTGGTTTTAAAATGTTCCAAGGGAGCAAGAAGTCAAAAGGATTGGCTAGCAAATACATTTATGAAACAGAATAGCAGTTATTTGCATTCTGTGTGCTTTGCGGAGGACAGAAAAGTTACTGAAACTAGATCTTACAACTTGTTTACATGTACTGCCCTTTTTTGGTCTTAAGGAATAGACTTTTCAAGCTATACCAGTCTCTAGTTAAATTGTATAATTGTCACTGAAGCATGCCAAGACATTTTTCTTCAGCTAAACGATGCCTATGATATCAATGATTATAAATTAGGATTTTATTCTTTATGAAGGATACACATTATGCCACATTTTCAAAGTTGCATATGTCTTGGATACCCATATCTCATTTTTATACAGTTTTGCTATTAACACTTTTTGATAAATCAAAGGGGTTTACAAGAGTACTATCATAGCCATAAATGACTCAGTTTGTGGTACACAAATACAGTATTGTATTACACATCTGCCACTAGCATCTATTTACCTTTCAATTTTTGTACACTTATCTGAACTTACTTATTCTTTTATCATATGTAAGTCAGTAATTTTGAAAATTTTAACAGGAATGCTTATTAAATAATTAAATTTCTAGAACTACTCATAGCTTCACCCTGAGTAACACTTCCTAATTATTTGCAGTAAAACAGGAAAAGGGGAAGCAAGAAGAGTATTAAAAACAAAAATACACACCAGAGAGATATGTAAGCACAACACAGACACCTTAGATGATGAGACCAAAGATAATCTGCGAAGTTTTATCAGTTAAAAAAATAGTGATTTATTCTACTGACATAACCTGTGATATTTGCGTAGCATCAGCAAACGAAGACGATCTTTAGCCTCCTCAATGTTAAGTGGTGGTCTCTGTGAAAGAGTGGAGTCATGTTCTAATCTACTGCAGAGATTCTGAAGTTTTATTAGGAGTCCTGCTTTGTCCTGTTTTCCAACAGAAACCCAGTGAACTCCTCCTGGAAAATAACCTAACAAGAAAAGCAATATTAATCATGCTATACACTTAATATCAGAAATATTTAATAGCAACTTACTATAGCAATCAATAACTCGATTTCAATTAAAATATAAAATTTTATAGCCTATTGGAAACCAGCCTTACAAATTCACCATTAACACAGAAGGATGGTTCTACAAGACCACTATTTTTCAAAGAACAGGTTCTATAGGGCAAGTTCCCACAGAGAATTCACACCATCACTGATGCTGTCACCCTTCCTCTCTGTATGCCTTCCTGCCTATCCCTTTACAATCCCTGCCGCATTCACCTTCCTAGTAGTCAGACTTAACATTTACTTTTATAATGCTCTACTACTGCAGGAGTTCAGTTTGGTATGTGAATATCATCCCAAAATGGTGAACAAGAAGGCATCTAGAAGAGTCAGCTGTAGCAGAAGATGCTGTAGTCTCTATCCCTAGATCAAGTTTTCTAATGCCCAAGTCCCTCTTTCTCCTCAGTGTCCTATGGTGGGGGAAGAATAATCATTAAATGGTTTCACTTCTGATCTGCTTTACGCTAAAGTGATACTAGTGTAATCAATCCACAAATGCTTGCCATTATAAAAATATATGCAAAAGTTAGAGTAAGATTTTTTAAACTCATGTAACAAGGAGAACAGTCTAACGACTTAATGAGCAATGCCCAAAATTAGATATGATGCTTCTACTCTCATAAGCCAAAGCAGAATCCAAAGTAAAGAGCTATTCGGAATCTTTTCTCATAAATTCATAAAAGACTTAGTGACCTAGAGCACTGAATGGTTATGAAACCTGCGAGTTGCAAGGAAACGTTTCAGAAGCACCTAAGGAATTTAGAAACCTAATTCCTAAGTTACTTTCAAGATTACATATGATACTTCACCATTTATGTCTAATACGCATACACCTGTAAAAAAATAGACATGTTTTTCTAAAAGTACCTTCCAAGAGATGATGATCCCTTAAAGCTTCTGCTGTTAAGACAGTCTTCCCACAACCTGCCATTCCATAAACCGTGACCCAGCCTGGATCACTTCCCAAGCAGCACAGCTTCTGTTTAATAGCATCTACCAGTTCTGGACGAGTGACAAACACAACTGGTCTCTGTGGTACACCTCCTTCACAGAGAACTGTCTTAACTGAAGTTAAAAAATGAGAAACATGAAAATGAGAAATAACTTCTAAATGTGATGCCTCTTCAAACCAAACTGAACAACTCCCCACCCCAACAACACTACCCCCACCTCATGTCCCATACAAATGTCCTGAAAACTACTCGACTCACAGCACCAAATACTGAAAAAATACTGCTTTTTAGAAATAAATTACTTAACAGGCAACTAACCTCCCACTTACAGTAGTGTTCCAATTACTAACTACATACAAGGCAAGCTAGTTAGATCAATCCCTAGAAGTGAAAAGATAATTAACAGCTCCAGCAGAAACTGTGGTAAACACAAGAGCTCTGCTATACCCCAAAATCAAGTCACTTTCTCAGCCAGGTTAGTGACGCATGGATGCAGCAGAAAAGAAAGCATGCTTTGTAAAGCTTTTACTTAGGAATTAACAACAGCACAGCATTGTGGTTTAAGCAAGACTTCCTTTCATTTAAGCTAAGATAGCATGACTTGCAAAGGAGCAGGTAAAGCATAGCAGGAAAGAAAATGTGCACTTTATCACAAAGTGGCCATATGCAGTGCAGTATTATACTGATAAACTCTGGTAATTCTTACTTGGGTAATCAAAATTCCACATGCCTGTGATACGTCTTAAAATGTAGTGTGCCAGTAAATATGGCAGTTACTTACTTGTAGTTAGACAGCTCCTCCCACTAGAAACTACCAATTTATTTCATGTCAGTCAAAGATGATACAGATGACAAAATAGGTAAAAGTTGGGAATTTATGTAGGGTAACTAAAACATCTGGCGGAGAGAATTAACAACCTAATAACTAGATCAGCTATTGGAATGTAGGCTGAGAGACTACAGACCTCTCTTCAAGATAAGCATAAAAATTTTGGAGGCTACAACACTTTATGTTAAATTCAACTTTAATACATACAGTAAATCTTTCTTTCACATACAACAAAAATGTTACAATTTAGAGAAAATTGCGAGAGCTTCAGGTTTCCCTCTTAAAATACACATTAATTATATGAACATTTTCCAGATAAGCTACAAAAGTAAACTGTTGTTAACTTGCCTGACATATTAAATATATAAAATACAGAAAATACTACTACCACTACAACTATTACAACACCAAAACAAGTGAACACACCAACTACTCCTTTTTCACTGGAACAGGTATTACAGACAGTCACTTACGAAGGAATAAAAAAGGCAACTAGTCTTTATTTTCATGCACAGAGATTGCTGTAGTTACACTGACCGTGTGAAGTCATTCCATCCATCGAACTCTTTCTGTTACCAGAGGAGACAGCAGGGATGCCGTCCTGAAGAAGTGCAGCAAGATCACAGTATCCTTCATGAAGTAGTGCATTATAGAATGATCTATATGAATTATTATCTTTTGTAAGAATAATGTTTATTAGCATTGCTGCTCGCTCCTTCTGTGTATTCTAGGGAATAAAAAAACACCCCCAAAACCAACAAAACATTAAAATTGATATTATACAGAACTAAGAGGCCTTAGAACTTGTCTAATCTATCACTCTGTCAATTATAGACCATTTATAGTTCCAGAAACAGCCTTCAACTTTGACCAAGCCCTTAACTCAATACTATGAAGTGCAATAAAAACTGTGTGCTAAGCATAGGTTTAAGAATTTCCTGAATCCAGAAATGAGACAGCAACTACTATTTTTAAAACAATGACATAACATGTGAGTAGACTAGGAAGATAAAAAACAGCAAGAGACAGTTCTACCTGTTGTTTTACTCTCTCCTCCTCCTGTAATGTTAGCACTTCGTCAGAAATCATACGATCCATAATATAGGAAGTCTTGATGTCTTTTTCCAGTGCTTGGCGATTCATAAGTAAATAATTTCTACTCTTGACATCCATATTTCTTCAGTGTGAAAAAGAGGAGGAAGAACCAGAACATAACTTACAAGTACAAGGAAAAAAGTTTTAAAACAGCTTATGAATTCTTGTTTTGAACTCATAAAAAGTAGCACAGCATCTGCATTAGCGGAAGACAGAGTGAATCTTCAGGCAAGCTCATATTACAAACTGCAGAGAGCTAAAAAATTTAGTTGTTTTTACCTTCTGCCTTGACAAAGAGACTTGCTTACCTGTTATATGAATTTAATTATACTGTTTATGACTCATACTGTTTATGAGTAGTCTAGCTCAGCTAAACAGTACAGTAGCATCGCAAAAAACACTGGGGAAATCTAATACTCTTTCAACAGAATAAAAAAGGTGTATTAAAAGTTAAGTTGCAATAGTTCACAAACTACTGTGGATTTTAACAGTATTCTTGAAACACTGCTTAGATGTCATATGCTACCATGTTTAATAAAACTATACAGCTGAGTGTTGCTGTAATTAATCTGGCTATGATATTTCTCTGATTGCTCCACCTGGACGCATATAAAGTGGGTATAAAAAGCATTTCAATCTTTATTACACGCATACTAAAACTTATGTGCTCACTACATGAATGGAAGTTTTCATTTAAAAAGCAGATATGTACTACTAATTCTGAAAAAAAAAAGAAGAAAATCTGAGTCGCTTTCCACATTTCTATGAATTTATGAACAATTGCAGACGTAAAGAATCACAGCCTGTGCAGTCTAGGAACTTCCTAAATGTCTCCATGAAAGAAATTTTCTCCCCACCCACTACATCCCTCAAATTTTTGAAGTCCTTGGATCATGTGAGCGGGACAACAGGATGAGAAAGACAACTGGTCTCATGGCCAACATCACTGGGCAGAACTATAACAGAAAATAAAATTCCAGTATACCAAATCCCATGAGATAAACTTGATGTTGTCTCCAAGTTCAGGACTTCATACAGGTACACTCACATCTTGACACATGATGGAAGATGGAGCACTCAACACTGCCAGTGACTGAGCCACACCTTCCTCGTCAGCATTTGATATATAACTATAAACTTGCATTCTTCCTCTCTGTCCTTAAAAAACATAAGTGCCGAAGTCAAGAGGAGAAAACTATTGCCTACTACACAAAGGTTTTCTAGAAGCGATCAGCTGTGAGTCCCAAATGATCTCCCCGATCACACAATCCTGCACAATGACCAAAGGCTCCATAGGCAATTGCAAACTTCACGGAGCAACTACAAAGCTGCCTGCAGAAGCGCTCACCTTCTTCACTCCTTCCTTCAGGAGCCGGGTAGATGCAAAACAGCTGCCTTTGGAGCAGCCCACGCCGGAGCGCCTCTTTCGCCGTACTCACCGAATAATCTATTTTCACTGAAAATGAAGGGATTAAGAAAGTCTTACACCCTTCCCTGACCCCACGGTACCGCTCAGGAGTGGGAACGGGAAGGCTCCGCAGTCGAAAAAACGTCCAGGTTAAAAATAACTAACTAAATGATAATTAAGCCACCAGTGAGGCAAATACAAAACAAAAGCACCTCGCGAACAAAAAACAAAGGCTTACCTCAGACCCAGACACGCCTCGCCATTACCAGCCGCAGGGAGAAGGAAACAGAAACCGGAGCGCTCAAACCAACCGCCAGCCCGGACAGGGAGCTCTGCCCGGCCGCTACCACAACCTGCCCCCGGGTCAGGGGAACAAGCCATCTCTCAGGCACACAGCTCGGGGCCGCGGGATGCAGTCAGCCTCAATCCCGCCCTACCTTCTCCGTCCTCTTCCCTCCCCGCCGACTCACCTGGCTGGCAGCGCGGCCGTCTGCAGCCGCCGGCAACAACTTCTCGCCTCACCCTGAGAAACCACTACCCCGCAGCAGGGAAGCGGCGCGTCCCGACTACTTCCTCCTTCCGGGCCCGGGGGTGGGATAAGGGCCGACTCGGCCCACTCCTGTCCGCAGCAGCCGCCAGCAGCGCGGCCCCCACCCCGCGCGGAGCACAGCCCGGCGCGCCGGCGCAGAGCCTAGTCGGCCGGTAGCGGGAGCGCGCCTGACGTGGCGGGAGGAGCTGCCTGCCGTTCCTAACAGCTCTGACGGGTCGTGCGACAGGCGCTAGCCCGGGACGGAGGTATAGCCGCCGGGCGTGTGAACTTGGTCACGGCAGGGTAGAACCGCCCCCCCGCCCTGCAACTGGGGCCGGAGGAAGCCTCCAGGGTACGGAGGGTGTCCGCGGTGTGCCGGGGTGCCCGGCTGCTGAGGGAGGGGGAACGGCAGCTCTAAGCGCTGCAAGGCGGTGGCGTCGTGGGAAGAGTGGTGGTACCGGGGCTGGGTGGTGTCCTGCAGGCCTGCTCCTGGGCTGTGGGAGTTTCCTGGAAGCCTGGGGCGGAGGGAGAGCCGCAGTCGGTCTCTTTCGGTGCCCTGGGCCGGGCGCAGGCAGGGCAGGAAGAGTATGAGAGGCTCGGGGGCGTCTATGGGGAGCTCGTCTGTCCCCACTGCACGGGGCTGTGCTCTTGTCTTTTTAAGGCTGATTTGTTGCTCCTGTATTGAACTATTTTCCTACCTACCATTCAGATCTCTTTTAAATTTTAACTTCGTAATACGTGCTCTCAATCCCAAAGGTGTTTTAAATGTTATAAAACAATATTTTTGATTTGGGTTTGGGGGGGGGGGGGAAGGGAGGGGGAAGGGAGGGAGCCAGAGGTGGTTTATTTCCTACAGGTCAAGCTCAGAGCACACTTCTAGTACTGACTTGCAAGCAGCTCTCAGTTTCGTGCCCTGTGACAGATTAAATTTTAAACAATGCCTTTTATGCCTGTGTGTGATTATGTAAGTATCTCTAATGTTTAAATAGTCGTATTTTGACAAGTGACAAAATGGTGGCAGAAAGAAGTACAAAGTTTTTGTCTCAAATTGTGCTAAACTGAATCTGCCAAGGCTCTGGTCTATTTTGAGCAGCATGGTGGCAGAATTAGACTTAAAAATTCCACTGTCTCCTACTTGGTTGATTAGAACATGAGGTTGTGTACTCTTTGAAACTGGAGATTCATATTGCTTGAATTCTATTCAGACCTTCAAAGATGAAATTATGGCTTTCCTTTTACCTAGGTGCAGCATTTAATTCATCTTCTCTATTTCTCTATTAACTGAAGTCTGTGGCTTTATGGATGACTGTCCTGGGTTCAGCAGTAGCAGTCATGTTTCTCCTTCGTGGTAGCTGGTGCAGTGCTGTGTTTTGACTTCCAGCCTGGGAACAGTGCTGGTGATACCAATGTTTTCGGTTGTTGCTACGTGATGTTTACCCTGACCAAGGACTTTGTGAGGCTCATGCTCTGCCAGGGAGGAGGGGAAGCCGGGAGGAAGCAGAGACGGGGTGCCTGACCCAGGCTAGCCAAGGAGGTATTCCATACCACAGCACGTCATGCCCGGGGTGGGGGGTAACTGGGAGTTACCCGGAAGGACACGGGCTTCTGGGTGGGACTCGTTTTCTTGGCCGGTGGTATCATATTCTCTTCCCTTGTTATTTTCTCTTATCACTGTTGTTGGTAGTAGCGGTGGTGATTTGTGTTGTACATTGGTTGCTGGACTGTTCTTGTCTCAACCCGTGGGAGTTGCACTCTTTCGATCCTCCTCCCTGTTCCTCCGGGAGCAGGGAAGGGGAGAGCCCCGGGGGGGGGAGCCCTCGATTGCTCTCAGCCCAGCACCACTCACTGGGAGTGAGTGAACAAGCTGTCTGGCTAGGGTTTAAACCACAACAACAACATGGAATCATTACAACAGATTTCTAAGTTAAAGTTTGATTTGCAATCCCATTTTTTTAAAATGAGGAAGTTCATTTTCCCATTTAAAGTGGAGTAGATAATAATTTAAGAAAATCTACGAGTAAAACAGGATAGTGAAATTGCTGATGAAATAGTGATGAAATTGTGACAGTAATCAACTATAAAAAGGAATATGCTTTCAGTCCCAGATTTTTAAATATATCTTGAAGATGGCTTACTGTACAACAGGTGACTTATTTCTGGAAAGGTAAAAATAGCTAAAGTTTGAGAAGTCAGCTCAGTCTGAGAAAATATGAAAGTGGTGCTCTGTAGTATAGAAAACATTTCCACAGTGTCTTATGAAAGTATTATGACACTTCACAAAAGTTCATATAACTAGAAAACATAGTAAACACTGCAGGAAACACTTTTTGGGTGTAACTAAAGGGCAAAATGTTATATTTGAGGATATTTAGAAGTAAGTAGTCCTCTCTGGTTTTGTTTTTTCCCTAGAACTCTTTTGCTTCTGCTTGTTTTAAAACACAAAATGTCTGAAGTTAAGCAGAGGAATAAAAGTATTTCTTCATCGAAGAAGAATGAAGGGTCACAAAAGGTTGAGACGCAAAGTAACTGTGAGAACCTGGTAAGTCCCAGGACCAGCAATAATTGGAGTTCCTTTTGGATGGACTCACGGACAAACTTGAGCATGATTTCCCTTGCTGTCTGCCTGGTGCTGACCTGGTAGGTAACCTTCTAAACTGGATTTTAATGTTTTCTTTTGTATTCCATACTGTTAAATCATGGACAATATGATTAGTTACATTTCCTAAAGTTAGAAAGATCAAGGAAGGAATGGCAGTACTCCCAAGTGTGGAAGCATCAGTGTACAGTAAGAAAGTATAGAAGCTTGATCTGTTCTATCATGTTGAAAGTTTAAAAGTTGCCTTGCTCATGAATTCTAAATACCTGCTTTGGAGACTACATCTAACTGTTAAGAGCAACTTAATCTGACAATAAGTACAACAAGGCTCATTTGGCAGGTAATAATTCAACAGTAGAAGTGAAGTAAGGTTTTATGTAAATAATTTGCTCAGCAGGATGGTAAATTGTTCATTGGGGGAGTCTTCAAATAAAGGTCAAATATCTTTGTAAAGGATGTTTTAGAAGATCTTAGCATCAGTACCTTAGTTCCATCAGAAACTAAGCTTCATACAGAAATAATTAAATTCTCAAAACTCTAGGATAAGAAATTAGTCCCAATTATTACACTTCATCTTAATTTTCAGATTGACATCTAAAATTTGTTCTTATTTTCTGCTTATATCTGGTTTGCATGCATCTAACTATCTATCATCATTAGCATTTTAGCTTTTACTAACTTAATCTGTATAGAATATTTTAGATCTTTTGAAACTTCTAATTGCTATTCAGTATACTAATAAATACCAATTTATGAAAGCACAAGTATTTTAAATAAACTCTATTATTCTAGGTAAAATCGTTGTTATGACTGTGAGGACCCCTCCATAGTCTACAATAAACCTTGTTTTGGGATTGACAATCCTCTAGCAAAATTCGGGGTTTTAGCTTGTTTGTCTTGCTTCTTTTTTAACTGAACAAAGTACTTTCAGTTACTGTGAATTTAGGAGCTTTCTAAGCTGTATCTAGAATGTATATAAAGTACAGGATTGAGGTCTTTGCTGCCTTCATTATAACAGTAACTATACAATCTTTGCTGCAGTGCACCTTATGATCTTGGATGGTTGCAGTTAAACATAAGAGTTAACCAGCCTTTCTAAATCCAAAGGCTTCTGTGCATCATTTTATGATGCTTTGCAAGAAAGTCAAATTAACTTTTTGTATTTTATATCCATGTTAGGTTAAATAGTACTTTATCAATAACATGTATTGTAAGATGATGCATTTTGAGCATGTAATGCCCTATGTCAGCTGTCTTATTGGACATTTTTCCTGTTTGAATGGCATGCAGCATAAGAAGCAAGCACATCTATGGCTGATGCCTTATTTTTCCACCTCTGTAGGTGTGTGCGTATATATACATATATAACTTCAGTATGAAGACAGATCAACTTCATTAAATTCTAGTTTGTTTTTTTTTTTTCTCTCATGTATTAATCTAGCAAATTCTGTGAACATAAATCCCTGCAGTAACAGACTGCTGTGAATCAGGTCCTAGAACACTTAATATATGTGACTTCTATAATTTTGTTTACTATTTATTTACTTGCACTTTGCAGGTTCCTGTTTCAGCAGTCAGGTCAATTTGCTGGTATGGAAAAAAAATATACTTTCTTACAGCAAGAAGCTGAAAAATTCCTGGATGTGGAAAATAAAGTTAACTTAATTTCTGAAAAGGTAAGCATTAACATCTTAATTGGATAACCTCTAGTGATTATATACCATTGTTTTACTTTTTTGTCATTTAGGTAAACTTAACTGACTGTCTTTAAATAAATTTTCATAATGTATTCTACTTACCTGTGAATAGGCCTTGGAGGGTATTTCTTGTGACTAAATATATCAATCCATACCATTGTTCAAGTATGTGAATATAGTGGTTGTATCTCAGTATTTTTTTTTAAGACACTAAACTATTTTCAGAAACTTGATTTATGCATATACTTCATGCTACCAGTACTGTTCTGTGTATAATTCTAAGATACTTAGTTTTGAAGAAAACGTATAGGAATTTTTATGTAGTAGACCTTCATAATAACATGAAGACATAATGAAGTGATAGAAATAATTTGCATTTCAACTTTATTTTCTTATCTGCTTGTGACATTATCAAGTGGAAAACTTGGGCTGGCTGCTGAATTATTTTGCAGATAATGATGGGAAAACAGTATGACTTATGCCAGTGAAGTTGTTCTAGTACTGAGCTTGTAGTGATGTCATTTATACATGATGTGATCTGGTTATTTATATACTACACATTGCAAGATGTTGCGTGGGATTTACGTAATGTGATATATTTTACAAAACAAAAAAACCCATGGAAAATAAGGGATTGACAACAAAGAAAATAGTGTGTTTTATAGAAATTCAACAACAAACATACGCTTTCCTGTGACTTCTTCATGCAAGGTTAATCAGCAATATTTTAAAGTTGAAGCATGAAAACAAATCACATAGGAGCTTTGTAACAAGTAATGTGGCTTCTAAGGGTCTTTATTCTCTGTTAAATGCAAATGGTTTTCTATCTTACTTTCATGAAGTAGACATGGACATTGTTTTATGTTACAAATGCAGCTTGAGTCTTCTGAAAGTATCCTCCAAGCAGCTGCCTTGCCTGTCTCTGTGATGACTGAGTTTGAGCAGGAAATATCTTCTCTTCATAACATCATAAATGATATTCAGAACAATGAGCGGACTCTCTCTCTAAAACTGCAGAACGTTAATGAGAGGTTCCAAAATGTCAGGAATTCCTGGAGAAGAAGCTTGAATGAAATGAACACTAACACCAGTGGCTTAAAATTGGAAGTGAAATCCATACGTACAAGAGTTACTTTCCAAATTAATGAAGTTGACCAAAGAATTAAATCCCTTTCAGAAAGAGTAAGAGATTTGGAAGACAGTACAGCCAGAAATATAAAAACACTAAAAAGGCAAGAAGATGGTGAATTCTCTAGAGTTGAGCAAAAGTTGGACTTGCACGCAGAGGCAGTTGAAAAGCTAGAACAACAACAGAATAGTCTGTCAGCCAAGGGCAGAGACCTGCATCAGGAACTTGCCAACTATGAACCTAAAATCGAGGAGTGCAAGACCCATTTGCCAGCAATTGAAAATGCTATTCACTCTATTCTTAGATTATCAAGTGAATTGCTAAGTATGGAGAAACAGATACAGGAGTTGACAACACAGCTATATACTGTGGAAAAGGATATGCTGAAATCCATTTCTGATACGGTGGCCATGCAAAAGGTTCTTGAAAGCATGCAGTACAACGACAGCATATTGAAAATTAAGGGTGAAATACTGGTTTTAGAAGAAAACATGCATGACATGAAAGTATCTTCAAAAGAAATAACTTCGGAAAGCTATAACTTAGAAAATGACCAGAATGGGGATAAGTGAATTGGGATTTACAGCTTTCATTGCTGAAAAACCACTTAATAATGTGACTCCAACATATGTTAAGGATAGCTGAAATATTGTCATTAATTTAAAAAGGCATTAGATTGAAAGGCAGACTTTTTATAAAGAGGCTAAAGAACAAGAAATATTTTTTTAAGGAGTATCATCTTAAGGATTATTTTAGCTTCTTTATTAAAAGTTTATTAGAAAGGAACTAGAAGCAAGATATTTAGCGCTAAAGGGGGGGGGGGGGAAGTCAAAACTGAAGACATCAGATTACAATTTACATTCAGTTTTCACTGCTTATTTTTTTATATTGTTACTTTTTGTATTGTATTCCATGGACAATTATATTACCATGAACAATTAAGTTCTTATTTCAGATACACATGTACTTTGCTTTTAATGTATTATATGCCATGTTTTTGTTGCTTACAATACAGACTTCTGAATGTCAGTTGTTACTGGTATCCACATTTTATTATGTGGAAGAACGCACCAAGTACATGTCTAACAGCTGCAGCTTAGATACAACAGCTTGACAGAAAGCGAGTACCCCTTATGGAGAAACTTGTACTGGTATTTATAAGCACAGGGTTACATAGCAGCTGGTGTTATAATTCATTTCCTTCACCCTGTGCAAATACCCTCCTCAGACCTAATTTCCATCTTTTTCAGACTTCCTGAAATCACAGGCATAGTTTTGTTCTGCCACTGAAGTTGTTGGACTACATGTAAACTGAAGTCCTTATTTACAGATCTTCCCGTTAGGTGGTTCTTCAGCATTTAATTTGAAAGTTTGGTGTGATCAGTCACTGAGTTTGTTGTTTGTTTTTTTTTTCTTGTTTGGTATTTGTGAGTTAGTTTTTTCTGGTGCTGTTAGAAACAAGTTTTAACTTTTGCAGAATGTTCTCTGTTAGACATTATGTGACATGTCTGGTATTGCTTTGCATTTCAAAGGGGAAAAAAGCCTCAACAGTGTCACTGACATTGTTTCCTGAAGTTTGGTGAACCAGGGGCTGCAGGAGCAGTTAATGAAAGCCATGGAGTTATGTGTTTGGGGGCTGGTAGTATCTAATTTATCCGTAGATCTATTACGTCTACTTATACAGGATGCAGTACTACCTGATGTGCCTGATAGCTGTTCACTGAAACTTGGATCTCAAGACCACCCTAAACTTGTGTCTACAGATGTCTGGTTTGATAATTTCCTACTTCTGAACTCCGGAAAGTAGGTTGCTTAGTAGACAGTATGAACCCACAACATTTGACTTAATTAGGCTAAAGTTATTCTGGCTGCATCCATTCATCTATCTAGAACTCTACTGAATTCTTCACTACAGTTAATGTTGCCCATTCAAGAGACTATTAAGCCAGCACTTCTCAATGTTATAAAGTCTTATCAGTTTCATCATACTTATTACATATGTACAGATTTGTATCTGTTTAGCCATATTCAAATAAAATATATTGCAGTTAATCACCCTGTCCTTGTGCATAATCTAATTCAGAATAAATTGTTTCTTTTCCAAATTCTACAGACTTACTGGGGATTGAACAGGAGTGTGTCACTTGGGTATTTTCCTTTCTTCTTCTCAAATATGAAACCCAAGCACCAATCGTTAAAAAAAACCACAAAGAAGTGAAGTAGCAAATGCTGCTAAAAATCTAGCTATAACATGAGTATCCCCTCATTATCACAGCTTTGATGGAGGGTTTTTCTATGAAATATTTGTGTCTTATTTTAGACAAAAGAGAACCATGCCTAATTCCTTCAGCTTTTCCTTCTGTGACCACCATGTTCAAAATACATATAATGATTACCAAAATAAAACCACATCAATTAATTATGATCCATGAGTTTTGGATAAAAGAATTTTGAAGTGGTCATCTTTCTTAAGTGTTTCTAAACTATGTGTGTCTTTCTAGATCACAGCTGTCACTGGCTTAATACAAAAGATTTCCATAAATCAGAAGATTGCATTTGATCTGTGGTTTCAGAGGTCATGCTGGAAAGTCATATAGTGCCTTCCTCCAATGGTTGTTGTAATAGAAAAAGTAATAATATCTGCATTTGTTATGGATACTGAAAAAAAAAAGCTTTTTTTTTTTGTGTTGCAACATTTCTTTCCCACAGACAGGGTTTGCATTTGGTTTCAATATCAGATTAGTAAGATACTGTATTAGATACAGCTTCAATTTTGATATATATTAAGCTACAAATCTTGTGAAATATTTCTGATTGTTTTCCTTTAGTGTGAAAAGACTTGGAACCTAATGGAACACCTGGAAGACCTTCAAGTAATTTCTCACATTAAACATCTGCAGGAAGATATTTATACAATGAAAGTGTGGTCTAACAGCATAATTAAAAACCAAGAAGAACTGCAGACTAATTTAACAGCCCTTTTTCATGCCATTTCAACTGTGGAACAGAATGCAGCTTCTGTAGCAAAAAACCTAGCTTTGACCATTGTGGCAGTAAAAACTGACATAAGGCGCATTTCAGGCCTAGTTTCAGATACTACTGCACTGACAGAAACTTTGCAAACACTAGAAGATAAAGTAGAAAAAGGTGAAAAGAAGACAGTAAAGAACATAGGGGACCTGCTTAGCAGCAGCATCGACCGAAGTACAAAACTACAAAGCGTGGCATCCAGTAACACAAGAAAAATTGAGCAAATTCAGACAGCGCTGTCTGAGTTAAGGAGTGATTTTAACAAGCATTCAGATAGACTTCTGAATCTTGAAGGTGACAGAGCAAAAGTTCTGAAGACAGTTACTTTTGCAAATGATTTAAAACCCAAGATGTACAAACTTAAAAAGGATTTTCCCATCTTGGCGCAGTTCATAAATGACCTAACACTGAGAATAGGAAGGTTAGTGGAGGATGTATTAAGGCGGGAGAAGGAAATTGCTTTACTGAATGAGAAACTGGCCAATCTAACAAGAGTTCAAACAGAGATCAAAATTATAAAAGATGAAATAACCAAGATTTCAGACATGAATCGATCACTGTGAAATGCCGCTGCCTAAAGAATAGCAGTTGGAGGAGTGTTAGCTCCATCATGTGTCGTACTCAGAAGGCAGTGTTTAAAGGCTTCTAGAAGTGCACCAAAACTGAACTAGAAATTTGTCCTCTTCCTCAGAAAAGGACAGTCATACTGATTTCAAGGGATAAAGTATAATGTGAGAAAAAAACAAACCATGTCTCTGTACATGTATTTGTCTTTCTGAAGGGTGTCAGGTGCTACATTTAATAAAATGCTTGTTTTGTACAATAAAAGTGTAAAAGCATAAAATCTTGTTCTTAAAGAGCTTTCTTTCATGAAGAAAGTAGGACCCAAAACCAACAAATCTTCAGCTTTCCTTTCCTGCTCCAAAGGAGGGAACAAAAACGTGGTTTCCATATGGAGTTAGAGTTAACCAGACTGCAGCAGCAATTTAAAAGTTGTCCTCTGTTATGCCTGTAAAATGCAAGGTTATGCTCTGAAAGACCTACCAGTGGCTTTTCCCCCACTGTTAAGGATTCTGTTCAGGAATCCTAATAATGTTAATGATTCACTGTTTCTTAGCCTGTGAAATACTATAGCAGGCAGCAGAACTAGCAAAGAGAAGCTACTTAGGTCCCAAAAGGTTAGACTGATCTGAGCCACAGCCAGTGTTCCTGTGGTGAAGAGCAAGAGCTTGAGACCTGAGACATTTGAAAATGCAGTAGGCTGTAGACTGAAGTAACGAGATAATGGGAATGGATTTAGCAGAGAAAAGGGAGAAAGGTGGATTGAACAGGAATAAAAGTAATTAAACAACTAAGAGAGGTACAGCAATTCAGAAAATCCCTATAAATTATATCAGTAAGTACAAGCAGACAGTACAGCTTTTGTAACTTCTGCACCAGTTGGTCATACCTGAGCATCTTGCAGCTAGTAGACTCCTAATTGTACAGAAGCTAAATCATTCCTCTTCCTCACTACTATCCTCAGAAGGCAGGTGATTAGTAATTTCTCATGATCTGCACAGGTATTACAAAACTCCATTTGCCCTTCAAGCATACACCTCCACTGTACCAAAAAAATAAGTTTTAGAGTAGCCTTTAATTATACATGTCTAAGGACGAAGGCAAAGCTCTTTCTATGGCAGAAAAGATGAGACAGAGTGTTAAGTATTTTACTATTGCATTTAAAGCAGGCTGCTCACCTTACCTCCTTGGGTTTAGTATTGTCAGTGGTGGGGAAGAGTATCAGTAAAGCTGCAACCCCTTACTCAGTTCATTTCTAGGGGCACAATTTTATTGATTAATAAAATACAGTTTTATTAAGTGATTAAGAGATTCAGGCAATAATGGAAAATACAGCTATGACACTTAAAATGTTTCATCCCACACAGCTGAACCTGTTGTGATACTCAGGACATCTTTTTGCTTTTAACTTGGTATGCAGGTATAGGAATACCCAATAACAGCCTTGCCAGCAACTCACAAGGGGAACAAACAAAACAACCACCCCAGCAATTAGGTGATCAGTGCTGAAAAACATGAGCAAAGTAATCTAAACACATTCAGATCTACTTTTAAACACCAGAACATCAGCTCAGCCAAGAAGTTTCTACTAGCAACATCCTCCTCCCACATCACTCAAGAGTTACAGAAATCATACTCTGTAAAACAAGGCCATGTAGCTACTAAACTTAGCTACTCAAGGTACTCATATTTGCTATAAAAAAGCAGGATGTTTATTGTTTTCACTACGAACTACATAATTTCTGTGTAGAAATGCAAGTGAATTACAACTATTTGTATTATTACAGCCTGTTTTAAAAATGATATGCAACAAACATTTCAGCAGGTATCAGCACATTTGATCTGTAATACAACCTGATACAGACACAGGGGATGGAGTTGTTACTCCACATTTATATAGGCAGTATGATTTAAACCAGAAAGCTGATCTCAGCTCCAGTAATAGCAAGAAAGGATGTTTTGATGTTTTCTCCTTCATAAAACAATATACACAAGCAGAATATACATAAGCTATGTTTTACAAAGCACTTTGGGGTGTAGTGACTGGTCTGGAGTTTCCCAAAATCAAAATGGAGTGTTCCTCAATACAGAACTTCCCCTGCAACATCCATCAAAAGCACCACCACTCCTGCACCCCACCCGCCCAGCTTTCAGAAAACACACTGTCTAAAGCAGTTATAAAGTTGACCTTTTAAATGCATTTTAATACTGCATTTAAATGCATTTTAATACTGCAGTTTTCCCACTGAAGCTTATTTAAAACACCAGTGGGTGACTGAAGTCAGCACCTGCAAGGAAATTCTCTTTCTTGTGTTTTCTGTGAAACCCAGCATTAAAAGTAGCACTATTTTCCCTTTTTCAGTTACAGAAGAAAAGGGGAACAGCCAGCTGCCCCTTGTAGTCTTCTCAGATTTACCCTGATAAAATTATCTGAGCATCTTTGAAAAGAGAGTTTCAGGTCTACCCTCAAGCAACGAGTAAATGGATTTCAGATTCTCAAATTACTTTACTGCACATTACTGTATTTAAAATGGATGCATAAGAGACCCAATTCTAGAGAAAAACTGCACAGTTTCGCTCCAGAATGACAAGTCTTGAGAAACGTAGATTATCACTGAATTACATGACAATCAGACTACCACAACTGCATGAGCCAAGTTAATTTTGCTTCTCTGCAAGCCTTAAAATTTGACAAAAGTACTTCACTTTTGCAGGATTAAAAGAAACTTGAGATGTTTCCCAAGGGAAAAAAAAAAAAAAAGCCTCCCAGGATAAAACACGACTTTAAAGAAACTCTGATTTTCAGTATACAACAGCAGTACTGTTTTTTCTACCAAGCTGAACTAAATACAAAAGTTAACTTCAAAAGCTGATTTAATACCAATGGGCTTGACTGATACAAGGTCAAGTCATAGTTAACACTCTTCTCCAAGGAAGCTTTTATGTAACAAATGATTAAATGCTCCTAACTTCAAAGCTTCTCACTCTCAATGGGGCTATGAGATGTACATACTTGTAACATGAAATACATTTAATTCAGCACTAAAATTCTTGTACAAATGGTTCATTTCAATTTACAGGATTTGACTTTGCTGCTCAATGCAGTTAGATACAAACCACTCCAATAATGTGTCTAGTGTTATGGTGACAAGTAAATAGAGCAATTGTAGGCTTTTTTCAATATTTTTGCAAGGCAGCAATTCAAAATAAGGCTCAACTTGCTTGTTTAGCATTAACCATCCAAAATCTTGGAAGCTGGAGGGTTTTCCCAGACGGTAAGAAGCTCAACATTAGGTAAAATAGCAGCAGGAACACCAGACTCCAGCTAGATGCAATGGTCAGTACTTATGCTACTCCAGTGTCACCTGCTTTAATTGCTCTTTTGACTCTGAAAGACAGAAGAAACAGCAGCAATGCAATGCACGTGAACGCCAAGTTCAGTGTCATCAGCTCACATGCTGAAAGGCAGCATATCCAAACAGTTTTGCACAGAAGACACTTGAGCTCCAGCTGTACAAAGTAGTGCTGGTTATGGTGAACCCTTTACATACTATCAAGCATTTCCTGGATTTTTCTCAATGTGATTATCATCTGTGTGTTTCTGAATAGCCACAAGGCAGAAGGCAGCATGCTCACCTTTCTGAAAAATGCTGGGAAAAAAATTCACTGCCTTAACTGAACACTGCATGAGTGCTTCCACTTCATGCCTAGGAGCCTAGATTTCCTCTTGTTAAAGCTAAAAAAAAAAAAAGGGTACAGCTTCTTGCACTGCATTAGGGCATTGTTCAAACAAAACTTCATATTAAACTAATTGAGGGGAAAAATATATATATAAAAAAAATGTATCAAACTCCAGGAGTACCCACAGTACAACCAAAAGCACTGAGTTCTTTGGTGTGGTTCAAAGCCAACAGAAGCAAAAATTAAAGTTAGCCTAGGTTAGTTATATTGGGATGACCACCCCAAAGCAGAAACAGCTCTATTACATACAAGGTTCCTTTTACCTCTATGGAGAACACCCATAACATGACCAGGAGGCCATGTCAGACTCAGTCGCATCTCAACCATTCAGCTGTTCTACAGTAGCAGCTTATTACAGGCAAATACAATGTTACACTCAAAGTGCATAGAACTGCAGTTAAGTTTCCGCAGGTCTGCAAGGATACGTTCTCGGCACTTCTCTAGAAACAGTGAAAACCTATTTCTGTTACAATTGTTTCACAATTCGCTAGTTCCTGAAGTGCAGATTACTATTTTTATTATTACTGGGGGGGGGGGGGGGGATGAGGTGGGAAGGAGTATTTGAGGTATTTGCTGCTATGAAATGGAGGTTACAGATGCAGTAGTAAAGAGACACTAAGCACTCTCTTTCTCATTTATTTCAGGCAATGACAGTGGTAGAATTTAAACCCTCACGTGGGATGAGGGCACAGCCAATAACAGTATCATATACAGTTTGTTTTCTACATAGTCAAATATATAAAAGTTTCATGAAACTCATCACTGGGAGGGCCAGTACAGTCAGTCCATGAGTTGTCTACTCGGTTAGACCAAGCTTCTTCTTCAGAGATTCTGGCATTTCTGGTGGAGGCGGACGAGGAAGTCTGAAATAGACCTTCACAGAATCATAGATGAACCACTGTAACGCAGTCAGGGTACCAATCATAATGATACGGGCAAACAGACCCTTCCATACACCTGCAGAGCAAAACAAAAAGCATGAGAGGTGTAAGACAACAGGAAAAAAAGAAATCCCATCCCCCCCCCCCCAAACACAACATGCCATAAATGCTTGATCCAAAATACACAAAAGGAAGGATGTACCTTTGAATCCAAGCCTCTGAAGAACCTGTGAAGCAGAACTGCCCTTTTCTTTGTTCAACACAGACACTACAGAGTCAGCAGGATGGGACACAATAGCACAGAACACACCAGCTGAAAGAATAATTTGACATTAGTTCTGTGGTATTTTACCTGTACCGTAACTGTGTACATGAAGTACAACTACCTGAAACACCTTCTAATAAACTGCACAGAAATTATGGCAAGCCTCTTAGTATCCTCAAACTGCAGTTTCTATATTTGGACATTAATATTGGTAATATATAGGAACAATTAAGAGTATTGTCCTACTACAGACCCATTTGCCACTTACAGATTAGTGTGGTTTTCCCTGCACATTTAAAGTTATATGTAATTTCTCTTATTCCAGTCACATCTATCTGATATTCTGAAAAGGGACAGGCTTACAGAATTGCAGTAGTCCATTAATGAAGTGTAAGACTTAAAAGATTCCTTACCAATATAGCCTGCCACAAATGTGACTACCAGTTGTTCTCCTTTTGTACATTCATTTCGTGGCTTGGGAACGACATACTTGTAGAGAGCTTCAACAGTACGTTCAAAACAGGCAAATTTCATCATTGTGTATGGAATCTGTCTCATCCATAATGGAGCAACACCTTTATAGAAACTTAAAAAGAGAAGAGGCAAATTCAGTTTGATTTTCTCCAGCACTTAAGGTACATTTCTAACTTAGTGTGTGCGTTAGCTTACTGTTGCCATCAAGAATGTAACTTCTAAATACTGACACTGTAAGGGTTAAGTGTCTCAATACATACATAGCAGAAATTTAAGTTTTATTAGTTCCCGAGTATTAACTTACAACAGCAACATGAATTAGAATTTACCTGATCCCTATGCTGCACAGCTGTTTCTGTAGTCACTTCAGATCCCAAAACACTGCACTAATGCAGTACTGATACTACAAGTGCAGTAAGGCTTATGTCTGCATACCAGCCAAGTCCTGATAGCAATAAATGACTTGTGTATTTACAGCCACTTCTATCAGAACAGAAAGCTAACATGCAGTTATATTACTCTTACATGCCAATGACTCAAGCATCTTTGACTGTACAACCAAAAAGTTGCTGAATATCTCTGACTGGGACTGCTAGAAACTGAAGTTATCCAGCAGAACTCAGCACAAAGATACTCACAAAGATGGATCTAAGGAGCATGTGGAATTAACAGTCAGTATTATACGCTAAAGCCACAATTAGTTTTAGCAACAGTTCTTCATTAGGAAGAAAAATACTCAACATCAAGATCCTGAATAAAAAAATTAAAATCAAGAGATACTTACGCCCAGATGCCTTCTTCTCCAAACATTTTAGGTACAGCCTCCCGCAGAGTGTTAGCATATCCAGGCTGTGTCTGAATTCGAACTTTAGCAGCTTCCATTGGAGCCAGAGCAATGTCAGCAAAAAATTCTGCACTGGCAGATGCAGCTAAATATAGTGAAGTACGCCACAAGTATGCATTTTCCTGAAGTGAATTTAAACACACAGTTTTGTTAATGAATCATGCTTTTGTGAATACTCTGTGTTACTAATACTACAATAAACATACTGTCACGTAAACCACTTAAGGCTTACCTCTCCTAGCATGTTGCCATACAGGATCTTGAAAACTTCATAGAAACCAAATTTACAAAGCCCCTGCATGGAATATCCAAAAAAGGTTGGAGCCCAACCCTTAGCCAAGCCACGAACACCATCTTCCTTGATTGTCACTGAAAATCCATTGAAGATGCTCTTGTATTTTTGTGGATCAACCTAAACAGAATAGGCAGTTAATTGCTTGATATAGCTTACTACTTTCCTCTCAGCCCCCACCATCTGAAACATAAAATTCTTAAATTCCTCATACAGCTGGCTTCCTATGGTCCCTGGACAAACGATGTACTCACAAGGTTACACTAATGTAACCGTAATGGTTATTTGCTAGTCTCAAGCCCTTACTTTAACAGCCAGTATGTTCCTCAGTAACTGGGAACAAACCAACCATGTGAATTTTGCTTTACATTTATTCTCCAAATCAATAATATGACTTTCTGAAAAAGATTTACTGAAATCACTATTCTAACCCTGTCAGTGGTATACTTACATAATTCTGTTTAGATCAGATTCTTTCAAAATTTGATAGCTTCTGTCAGCAATCTCAATCACTTTACACACCTATCAACACCCAGGTGTTGCCACAAACCGAGCCTGACAATTCACCTGATTCTTTATCAGAAAAGGTTAGTATGATCCCTCTACCCAGTTCAATTCAGACAGATAGAGCAAAGCAGATCAAAGAGTACTCAAAAACTTCTATACTTGCACTTTGACTTCAAAGTAAAGGGTACATACAAATTATTTTCTGCACACAAAACTTTTGAGTGAGATTTCATTAATAACTCATTAGAAATTTTAAAAAGGACCAATGTGAATAAGTACGTCATTCTGACAAATTTTAAGTCTCATCATAATGTTAATTTTCATATATGACATCATCTAACGTTTCCTCAGAGAATAAGGAAGGTATCAAACAAGAAGTCAACTAACGATTTCAGAAAGAGCTATGGAACACGTGTGCCAACCTGAAGCGACTGTTGTTTTGCCTTGCAGTCTGGCAAGAACCTACTTGAGACCTAGTTCACCTAAACATCCAGAATTTCATAATACTGGGTATTTAAGTGGGTACTGTAAAATAAGACTATGTTTGTGTCATAATTATGCTTAATTATCATCTACATAAAAGCTGACCTCTTCTTAAAAAAACGTAAGAGCAGGCAAAGGGTTCCTGCCTGGAGCATCTAGGAAGGATCAGTAAGGTCCTCTGTACTGGATCTGTATAGAGATACATGCTGATAGATTTCACAATGTAACACCAGGAATCCACACCTTCCTCTAACTGCTGGAGAAGAAAGGGGAAGTGTCACTACCCTTGCCATGTAGGGGAGCCCAGGACTAGCAGCCCAAACTGTGCACACCAACCACACAGCTGAAGCCTGGAAAGCATGAGGCCTCGCTTCCAGTTGTATACGCAGCACTGTGTCTCTCTCAAGACTTATGCCTGTTAACCCAATCTGGAGTCAGATTAACAACTGAGATGCTATATCTTCTCTACCCATGATCGATCAATCTCCTCAGGAAACTCAACCTTAGGTATGGGTAGTCAAGGTACCAATCTTGTATTCTGAAGTCTGTAACAATGAAAGAGTGCACTTAAGCTACATTTTCAATAATATAACACATACAGAGCTACAACTACAGCTATTCCCCACTAGCAGAAACAGGGAATTCCTACAGTTAACCTGGTCTTGATGCAAATTTTGTAGAAAGCAGCATGCTGCCGTCAATTGAGGTACGCCTGTTTTACAGAATTACTAGTTTGAGACCAGAACCTCAGGTGCTCTCAAGTATGTGAAAAAGGTTCTCCTACAAAGAATGCTAAATAAAGGCCTTCCAGAATAACACAATTTTAAAGAACACCACATTCAGTATTCCTAATGTCACTAATAGGTCTTGTTAAATTCACTGTTCCCTCCTAATCTCAGTTCTACCATTACAAAACTGCCACTTCAATAGTCAGTCAGCCTACGCAAAAGGGAAGTCATTAACTACTGTATTTCCCGAAATTTAGAAGTTTGCTTAAATTTGTTTTTCTTGAGGCACAGATTTGCCTGAATAAATCCAGTAGTACGTTTCTATCTACGGCTGTTCACTAATGATTTTACTGTGGAAACTGTTATTGCAAATTAAGTGTGATGTGATGATACCCCTTTCAATTCTATCAAGAACCACTTCAAGAGTAACCACAAGCACCGATGGCTTTACCAATACCATATCAAGTTTTGCCCATTCTATTCAAAGTGGCATTATCATAAAGTATCCAATCCATAAACCATGCACTGATAATCCACAATGTTAACGGATCAAATTATACATGCATGTCACTTCAAGCTAAAAACCCACAGATCTTCAGAATAGCAAAGATACTATTTTCTTTCTCCAACACCACACAGTGTTAGAGAGCCTACCAGCCAGCAAAGAGTAACACCATGGTTGGTGCCTTTCAGCAAAATCAGTCAAAGGTGTTTTCAATTCAGACAAAAATAATTCACCCAGATTATCTCAAATGCCTCTGCTTCTCTTGAAAGTGGTACGTTGTTAGGCTCACAACAGCAGTTAATTCATGTTTACTTACTTCCTATCCTCCATAAAAATTTAGTGTCCCTGCTGTAAATTCTTAATATGCTGGCCACATAGAGAACCACCTTAAGAAATTTTTAAGTTAATACAAACCTGCATACGACATTTCACTAAATCCAGAGGTACAACAGCAGTGTGCGTCAGGCCACAACTTAGGACCCCACCAACGCCACAGAGAGCATAAAACTTGAGCGAGCCATATTCACAACTGTATTCTGCAGCAAAAAATAAAAGACACACCATGCTTTTGCATAAACTCCATGCACTGTTAGAGAATACGTCCAGGGGATAGCTTATCCCTCCAGTTCATTAGTAGATTAAATATACCACACTAAACACACTTTGTCAATGCTACCGCATACCGACATGCAGCACAAACCTGCATTCTGCATTTAACCAGGTCTAGAGGTACCAGTGCTGTATGTGTTGTTCCACAGCTAATAATCCCACCAAGGCCACAAAGCAAAAAGAATCTGTTTGAGCCATATGCACAGCTGTATTCTAGTTAATTAAAAAAAAATTTAAAAAAAATTATATATATAGGATCAATCATAAACAGCAACAAAGCTCAGAAAAGAAATAAAATTGACTGCTACCGTCTTAAAAGTATTACACTGAAATAATCTCCCATATTGTATTGTTCAACTGTAGTGTTATACTCAAAAATAATTCCCTGGCTTTGAATTAGCATCTCTTGGACTGACAAGATTTGGTTCTAAGCCTTTGAAATTAAGTTTGTTCCTTAATAAATAAATAAATAAATAAATGAAAATAGCAATGGAAGAAACAGTCAAGTCTTAGCACTCAGCACACTTAAACCATAGAAATGAATCTCAGAAGCTGCTAACAGAAATTATGACTCAGAGCTGCAATGTCCAACATTTTCTTACATCAAGGAATTAAGCAAGAATAGTATTTCTCTAGTATTACAGCTTCTTTGGTTAAATATTCTATGATAGTACAACTTAGGTATTTAAGTAGAAACCATACAGAACTACAAGATCAGCACCGGATTTTTTTTCTTTATGCAGATACACTTTCAGGTATTTTACAGATTTATACAGATGTTTTTCAGTCTAAAACAATCTCAGATTTATACAGCTTCTGTTTAGTGAAACTGCATCTTATTATCACATTCAATGCCTACAAACGAGGTTCATGAAAGAATCTTCCCATCATGTTTAATCAAGGATATTTCATTTGCACTGCTCCATACAGTACTATGTATAAAACCATCCAGTCTTTAAAGAACAGGTTATTATTTTTCATAAATTCCATTGACGCAAAGTTACTAGAGCTAGAAAAAAAAAAGGATGAGTTTCCCTCTTCCATTTTTGAAGAAGCTACAGAGGGCATGATTAGGGACAACCAAGAAACAATTTTTTTTTTGTAATTTTTACAATTAACAGTATGAAATAAGCATGAGGTAGCAACACCATTCTGCTATTATACTTAGCATTTTAAATACATAAGCAAAAGCAATATATTGAATAAGCATATAGAAAAGAATACATCACATAGAAAATATTCCCCAGAGTAGAAATGGACAACCTAGGTTCTTTTTCTGTTAAATCTAGTGGTGTTACTTCAATATAATGGAACAGACATTAGTGTTACAGCAACTTAATAAGAACTATCCTCACAAAAACAGTAATGAAAATCAAAAGTCAGCAAAACCCTAACTTATTCAGAGCTTCTGAGAACTTCTTTGGGCTTTTTTTGCTTCTGTAATAAATTCCTTTATGAACATCAACAACCCTACATTCAACAGCATCAACAGAGCACCAGTTAACACTAGCAGGCTTTTCCAGCTTCTAACTTTGCTTGAGGGAAGGGAACTTCTTCCCTCAACTACTGCAGGCTTTCTATTGCCTGTTATGTTCGTATTTCTCACCTTACTCTTCATAATTAATCAACAAGGCAATAGAAGTGTCACTTTTTCTCCACTTTAAAATAACAAATACTGAAACACAGACACCATATTAAGCCTATACTTGAAGGATGAAATCAGTTAACAATCAGAATAATGCATAACTTATGAGTATTTTTTTTAAAATTGAGATATTACTCAAGACTGTAAATATGCTGGTCCAGGACTCACACACGCCTCTAAAAAAGGTTGGTTATGCTAGCAGACTTGCAAGCAGTAGTAACATTCTGCTTACAATTTGCTAGTATGACTTGCTAAACACAAACACGGTTTTCTATGAAGGTGTAATCAAAGAACAGACTCTTGAGTCTGTATTTCAGGGTAGCTCTGTCTAGCTGAATCTTTGGCCTGCTGCACAACAGTACTGCAGCAGTTATCATGATGCCCAGATACCAGAAGTGCTCATTCACATTCCCTTTTTCACAATAATTTACTGTTATAAGTGATACTCCTCAATTGACAGACAACGGTAGAAATCACAAAAAACTAGAGCTTTATGTACCTGCTTTATTATAATGCTATTGTTCAGACTGACCTGCTGGTCAGGTGTTCAAAACCAAGTAATTAGGAAAAGCAAGCCAGTATTGATTAGGCTTCAGCTCTTTACAGGTACCTAAGTTTGTAATGGTACAGCAATATTAGGGAAAGAAAGCCACACTACATACCAGGCTTTCTATTTTAAAAGAATTAAATTTCCTAAAGACTGTTACATGAAAAGAAAACTGGATAAGCATGTAGTACAGAGAGCAAGAAAATTATTCTGACATACCTAGAAGGGGACTTAGGACAAACACCCTGATGCTACTCAAACATAAACATACAGCCCAAAAACTTGTCTACCTATTAAGATAGCTGTATCATAATTATTTGATTTCTCTGCTTCTGATCTGACACATTAACAAGGGCAAATTCCAAGAGCTGAGCATAAAACACTTTGCCTCTGAGCTATCCTAGAGTTAATGCTCTGAGGTGAGCTCAAAAGACCTTGTGGTTTGTACTGACTTTGTATGACCTTCTGTAAGCTCAGATATCTTCTGAAATGTGTGAACCTCCAACATAAAGGCCAGAGAACCAACTGGTCCATGAAAGAATGAACACAGCAGAAAAAACTATGAAGAATAAGAAACTCTGGTTACCTTTGACAGCATATGCTTTCAAACAGGATGAAGATCATGCTTCACGCTTTCAAGAAATAAGTGCAACCACTGAATATATTCAGCATATCAAAGAATAATTTATGGCTTTAGCTAGTAAGCAACAAGATTACCACACTGAAAGTCAGAAGCACTTTCTTGAAAATGTAATAAAATCCAACAAGTTTATCTCTCTTTCATATATCATATGAATGTTCGTGCAAGAGGATTAACACACTTCCGTAAGCATAGTACTTCAGATGAGTATCTTGCTGAAAGTAGTACTACTGCAATTTCATTTTATTTTTTTAATTAAAAATAGAGGAATGCTTTCAAGTTATCAAAAGCTTAAAATAATTAGAATTTTAACATCTACCTCCACTATTAGTAGTCTCATCAAGGTTTGACCTTTGGAAGTCACAAATGCAATAAGGAAACACTTGCACCTAAAATCTAAAATGCATCACTGTATCTTAAGACAGCGGAGCCATCTCGTGCACGCCCAACAACTACAAAGGGCACCTCTAATGTGTCTGGATGTTCAGATGTCCAGCTCTAAATAAACACGGAGAAAAGTAAGAGGAATAGCAAAAAAAAAAAGTAAAAAAAAAAAAAAAGTATTTCAAATCCATCCAGATTCACATGCTGCTCTTCTCCAAGGAATAAAGAAGCATAGGCCTGAAGTCCCAGCCCTAGAGGCTGCAGGCCCAGAAGCCAGCAAATGCACTCTTGCCCCGAAAGACTCGATCAGCGCTCTCTCTCATTACTCCAAACCAGCACCTTCCCCTGTCACGTCGGATCCCCGCTATCACTTAGCACACACCGCACGGGGAGCGGAAGCTGCCACCAGCGCCTCCCCGGCCCGTGCCCTTCCTCGTCCTCCAAGCGAGCGCGTAGGCCCAGCGCCCGCTACAGAGCCGCTCCTCCCCGGCCCGGCCGAATCCAGTAAGCGTTAACCCTCTTTCCGCCACCCCGGCCGCCGCAAGCCCGCGTGAGCGGAGATCGGGCTGGCAAGGGCGCCTTCCCCGCCCGCGGGCCTCGCCACGGCCGCCATCCCTCCCGCCCGCTCTCACCTTCACCGGCGGATGCGGCCGCCAAGCTCCGCCGCGTGGTGGGCCCCTCGGTGGGCTCCGCTCGCTTCCTCACCCCATCCTGGATCGGCTGGAAATGCGGCGCGTAGAAGGGGTTGAGCCGGGCGAGCGGCGCGATGGAGGAGAACATGGCGACCTGAAGCGGGCGAAAAGAGCAGAGCGGCGTGGGACTGCGGGACCCTCCAGGGGCCCGTACGGCTAGTCCCGCACCCAAGATGCGGCCCGTCGCCCCAGGGCGAACAGCGGGTCCCGGCGAGCGGGCAGCCCAATGCTGTCCTGACTCACCTCCTAAGATGGCGGCAGCTCGCGCAGAGGCTGACCGCGGGCCCGGCTCCGTCACTTTGTCCTTCGCCGGCACAAGGGGCGGAGTCACAGCCCAAGAAACTGCAGAGCGATTGGTAGAGACGCGCTGCCAACCGGCACTACCGCGCACGCGCAGCAGCGACCACCACCCTTCGCCGTTCCCCCTCCCGCCCTTCACGGCTGCGCTCCGTGGCGGGGGAGGTGAAGGGGTCGGGTCAACCCTTATCCCGGGGCTACTAGGCTGCGCGAGGCGGAGCTGCTGGGAACGGGGCACTGGCTGCGCGCCACAGCTGCCGGTCGGTTCACGGGCCGGTCGGCTGCCCCGTGCCCTTGCCTAGGTCAGGCGAACGCCGCAGCTGCGCCAGGCCTGAGGAAGGCTGTGACTTGTTGGGTAGCTCGGAAGGGAGGTATTGGTGCACCCTCCCTGTTAAACTCTGTGCCTGAACTTCTGAGGCTTCCGTCGTTCTGCCCGTATCTGGGCGCTTGCTAGCCAGTCCGCAGAGCTACAGCCCGGGACACTCCCATACTCCTGCTCCAACGGCCTGCTTCTAGCACTAGCAAGCTGTTCTTGGTTCACAGAGCAGGCGACAATCACACCCAGAGTTTAAGATGAGTTTAAAGAAGTCCAGTTCTGTTTACTCACAGCTAGTGATACTTTCTGGCAAAGCTGCAAGAAGCAACTCCTTCAACAAAAGCCGCACCCCTCTGGCCAGGCCCCTGCTGCAGCACCATGGCAGACCCAGCACAGACAAGAGAGAGGCCACCAAACACTCTGCCCACAGCCTCTACAACTGCATTTCTCCTTCCAATGGCAAGCCTGCAAGCTAGCAAGGGCCTGTGCAACAACAGCTACAGCTGCTGTCAGAATAATTGTGAGATACTGTTTTGTTGCAAGTGGAATGTTATTTAACAGAACACCCATGCTTACCCTTAACTACCTTAAACTACACTTTCTCATAACAGTGTGATTTCACTCATTTTAGTGGATTTACCAGTGCAACACAGTTCAGCTCTCTGGTTACTGAGAGATAAGAACTCCCAAGTTCTCACTATCTCACTCATACCCCTTCCATTACAGTGATCCATAACGTAAGCACAGCAGACAGCACAGCAGGAGGCACACACTGGAACATCCCAGCTATTACTTCCAGGCAGGGAGCCATACTGACAGCACACCTGCAGAAACACCCCTTTGGCAACTCAGCAGCTCCTATTGAACCACAATCATACACAGGCAAAAATGACACATGCTTCCTAGCATTGTTATAAAAGTCTAGGTTGGTTAAATCCCTCTTGAGTAAACTTGATTCCAACTGCCAAGTAGGAAAAGGCCAGCTGAACTTGATTCTTTACTTTCACTTAGCTACCAGCTGAGAACCTAAAGTGCTGCTCACTTTCCTGCCACTGGCAGCAAGGGAGACAGGCCAGAATTGTTCATTTTGCTACTGTTCTGCTCTACTCACCTGCATTTGAACAATTGTTGGCAGCAATGTTTTCTAAAAGCCAAATTTCACAAACCAAAGTACATTTAAATGATTGAAATTCTTGCAGAACATAGAGATAACCTCTGTTCCAATTATGAAGGATGAATATGTGACTATACATACATCTAATGGCAATTTTTATGCACAACTAGTACTGACACTTTATAGTCTGCAGAACCATCAGTTTCTTTGGGTTTAGCTGCCAATTAACTTTTAACAGCAGTACTGTTAACAAGTACAGTTAACCAGGAGTCTAACATAACCCTGTGAAAATACCGGGATAATGTGTTTCTGCTGAATGCATACCATTTCCCATCTGTGAAAGAATAAAATAGCAACAGCACACAATTCAAACTATCTAGATTAATCTGATTTTCTGACACATATCAAAATTAGTAATAGATGAAGACTTGCAAGATGTTACCTTTTGGTGTCCACTTCTGTCAGATTCACAGTAAAAAGAGCTGTTGTAAAAATTAATCTTTGATTAAAAAAATTTTACGTTTCAAATTTGTGGAATTTAGGAAAATGACAGTTTCGCAACTCCAAAGTTTACTTAGTTACATCTATCTTTCTGTTACTAACACCCACCACATACACCCTCCATCTCCCCCCCCACCCCAAGCAGCACACAATCAACCAACTGCAGACTAGTTTCTGTCCTACAGTAACTCCTCATAGTTCTAACATTTTGGTGAAGCCTGCAAGTAAAATCAAAGCACTTGTAAACTTGTTCTCCAGATGACATACTGCTTTTAAAAATACACAATGAGATGGCGAAACAACCAACCACATCTTTGATAATCAAGTTAGCACAAGTAGCATCTGCTCCTGTCATAAGCATGTATTTTACTTATTTATTCTATCAACACCAGAACTACTAGACCATGATTCTAAAGAATCAGTAACAGATCAATTCAAGCTGTAAGTTTCACAGCCAAAGCCTTAACACTGCAGCATTCTCCTTCAACAGGATCTAAACTAGCTAGGTTGAAATCACATCATCTGAATGCAGGAACTAACAAAATCTCTAAATGGCCTAAGAGTCCCCTCCTCATCTGATGATCTTTTTTATCTAAATTCTCCCCAATGTACCAATGCTGACAAAGAATTTCAAAGTGAGGTGGGACAGAGAATCTGAGGAATTACTTTTCAATATCAATACATACTTCTTAGAGGTATCTATGCCACCTTAGGACTACAAGTTAAATTAACTTGTAGGCCCTATGTTGTATGAACACATACATGTATGTATACATCTGTGATAGCTTGCTTTTGCACTGGTGGAAAGCAGCCTGGTACACTCCCTAAGGAAAAAAAGCTTAAGACATAGGAAAAGTTTTAGATAAAGACAGGTAGCCTTACTAAACATACAGTAAAAGCTGTATTAACAGACAATAAGGGATGTGCTGGAAAGCCTAAGTCTGTTAAACACAAGATTTAAAATTATAATCCATCCCCATATTTATTTTGGCCAGTCAGATAAAGGTTTTGATTTAAAAAAAAAAAAAAAGAAAAAAAAGCTTATCAGACCAATATGCAACTTCAAAGCAAGCCAAAAATATACTATGTACAAGACATGCCACACAACTTTACAAGCTTTATTCATAATTCTCAGCTGAACAGCCTCTTTTTGGAGCTTGTATTAATTAAAGGCATTATTTTGGTACTCAGCTGTACTTTAACTCTGCACAAACCAGTTAATGGCCTTTAAAAAAAAAAAAAAAAACTAAACAACAACAACAAAAAAACCCAAATACAAATCCACAACAAACAAACAGTATTTTGTCCACAGAACCATCTGAGAAGGCAATTAACAGGAACTCCAGATTTTAATACCATGAAGGGTTTTCCTAAGTTGTGCCACAAGAAACAAACTGAAACATACACAGATCAAGTCTATGAGGGACCTGAAAGCTTCTGTAGGGCAGTAGGGAGCATGGTGCTAGAAAGTCTACTTGGAGAACAGTTTCTTTCACATAAAAATCAGTTTCAAAACACAGAATTTAAGATCTTGTCTCAGACAGTAGGTAAGCTCTCACAGCCTCACCATGGATCAGGTGCCACAGTAAGTCTCAACACTACAAGTGATAACCCCTAGCCATTCACAGCCTGATACCAGACTCCAAACTGGGCACATGCTACAAGATTAATGCACAATTTAAAGGGAAAAACACGAGCTCTGTGTTAGCTGTAACTCAGACAAGCAAATCAAGGTATGTTTTCAGCACAGTATTCTAAGCACTATGACCAGTCATGAGAATAAAACTCACCAAACCCCCCAATATTGTCATGCCTATTAACTTACACAGCCATTTTTCCAGTCTTTTTGTAGCTGTTGCACTAAAAGGGACTTAAGCAACTTTTACCACATCAGAACTCAACTAATTTTTGCATCTGGAATTTGGATACTAATACCAGTCTGTAAAATGGCTCTATTCTGTGGTTGTGAAAGTTTAACCTGTCTCTGTCTAAAAGTCAAAATAAACTAATGGAACAAAAGTCAGATTAAAAAAAAAAAAAAAGGAACACCAGTTCCCATTGTTTCTACACTTCAATACAAAGACTGCAGTATACTTAAGTGTAACTTACTTAGCAGTATTTAGGCAGCTTTATGCACATGCAACTATTCAAGCTAGTAGCATTATTACTATGTGTTTTTCTTATAAACTACATCAATAGCTTTAGTAATGCTAGTAAATCTGTACTTGAGGCTCACAGAGGAAGGAAAAGAGGGAATAAAGAAGGAAGAGATTATTCTCAGAGCTATCTCACACCATTAAATGCCTCAAGCACAAGAAGCTTCCAACATCTTCCAACTACAACCGAGCTACATGTAAGTTACTTTGAGAACTTATGTAGAAAAGTCTTTACCTTCTGTGAAGTAACACTGAAGTTGAGAGGATTCTCCAAAACACTGCATAAATGAAAGAATGACAACATTCGACTGCACTGCAGTTCAGTTTGGGGTGTGTTTGGGTTTGTGGTTTTTTTATGCTAACAGTATCCCTGAAGGAGGTCAACTGAAATTATTTCATGTAACTAGAAGAGAAAGACATATTTCATGTTAAAACACATAGCAAAGTGGGGTGAAAAATAATTTAAAGTGAGAAGGAAGTTCCTTAAGTACTGAAAAGCAAATGAAGATTAGCTATTCCCCCCATCCAACTTAAAGGCCTAACATAGGCCTAAAAGATTATGGTTGCACTACTACTATAGTGCAAGTATGATGAGATACCTCCCACCAAATGCTGACATGAACTGCTCTGGTTTTACTATCAGATTTTTATTTTTTTTAAAGATGGATGACTTCAGCAGCACAAAATGACACCTCTGATACATCAGCTGTCTTTCTTTTGCTGCTTTTCAGCAATGAATTTATTTTGATAAGGAAAATCCACACACATTAAAATCATTTTTATTTTTCTGCATTTTGACACCAGAAGTGAATGTCTTATGTTACAGTTTTCTATAGGATGGACACAACTTTAGCTATTTGGATTACTAGAAAGGCAGATTAAAAGGAAAAACAAAAATTAATCTTAACAGAAATAAACCCCCAAAAACTATTGCTTTGCTACAAATTACCATGTTTGTCCCAAAGTTCACAGAAAGTAAAGCTTCTCCATAGCTATAGCCTATGCAATAATTGTACCTAGAGTAAAAAGATAATGACTATTAATTAATGTTCTCAGCGTTTTATAAGTAGCACTTTAAGAATTAGTGAGATTTATTGCGATTTTTTACCAAGCAGTAAGACTGAACATCTGGATGCTGCAGATTTAAGCACACCAAAAATGTATACATTCACTTTGAAAAATTGTTGCTTATCACTCTTCATTGGTAGTAGTGAATTCAGCTGCCTGCTCAACTAAGTTACACAATATAGAGTGTTTCAGCATGCTTCCACTGAGAAAAATATTCAATTGCATGAAAGTAGTAAATCTCACCTCAGAAGATGAAACTGTAGCAGAAAATGCAGCAATGCCCTCTTCATACAAGAATAAAACTTCATACGGAATTTTCACACTTTGAGAATACTTCTCTACATGAATATTTAAAGATAATCAAAAGCTGTGTTGGAAAGACCTCGCTTAAAAAAAAAAAAAAAAAGGACCACTGCTAACATCAAAATTTAGACTACTTCAGATAACAACTCTGACCCAAAAAAGTATTTTAGTAGTAAACTATATTGATGCAAATTTTATTTTCCACGCATATTCCTAATAAATAAGTTCCTCTAAGACATCTCTTGCCAATTAGGTTTGTATTCAGCTCCTACAACACTGTAAGCACTAAAACAAAGGGATACATTTAAATGAAGTTACACTTAAACGGAGTTATTAATATGATACTAAGACTTTTACAGAAATGCAAACAGGTTTACAGTTACATTTACTAAAAAGTTACAGTAATCTACAGAAAAGGTTGTCATACTCTCCCTACAGCCTAAAAGGGATCAAGTTCAGTTACATGGCTACTGAAAAAATGCATAGAAAAATGCATTTCCCTTTATCACCTGTGTTAAAATCTTCCTCCACAATAGAGACAGAAGTACAACCTCTTTTCTGTACAAAGGAAAAGCTTTAAAAACACAGCTTCACATTTTACTACATTTTTGCCCTTCTCAGCTTCCAAGTTCTTGCAAAAACAAATATACATTTTCTCAAAAATGAATTTAAAGGATGTCCACATTAAAAAAATAAAGCCTACAAAAAGTTCAAAGATTTAAAAAAATGTTACTCCTATGGCAGTGATCTCCTACTAGTCCAAATCCAGAAAGTGACCGATGTCCATTTAATATTAACTTTCTTCCTTTATCCAATTTATCATGTTCCAATCACATTATTTGTAAGAAGTCCTTGAGCCGATGAGAGGGCAGAAGAGTTCTCAACAATTAAAAATAGGAGATCAAATTGGGTGTGCCTTTCAGAAAGATACTCATTTGGCACCACCCTGATGGTTAATACTCAGATACTTAGAGAAAGGATTTCCTTGATTAGTTTCCATTGACTGATAAACTGAAAACAAGAAGACCGAAATGACAACAAAGAGAAGAACTTTTATCCACAGGGGAATGGAGCGTTTTTTTGTTGCTGGTTTCTCCAACTTGATGTCAGTTGAGGTACCGTATTTTGGAGCATACTTAGAGAAACAGTCCTCCATTCTGAAGTCACTGTGCTCTATAGGCCGGCTAGCAGCTCCTTTGATGGGTTTACGGCAGCTAGCACTGTTAATAGAAACCCCCCCCCAAACCATAAAATATGTGATATTTCAAAGAGCAATCTAAGGTAAACACAAGTTTTATTATAATGAAAGAACTAAAAAATATTCCTATTGAATGCAGTACCTGAAGCATTTGTTGCAAACTAACACGTCTACCATTACTAGGATGAACACTGAATGACTGCCTTAGTCATTCAGTGTTTAAATACACACCCCTTAAAAAAAACTGAAATGGCACTTCATCCTGTCCATGTAATCAATGGATCATAACTGGCAATGAAGCTCTAGAAACTGTGCCTCTTTTACATCTTTAGTGATAACTTATGCAGCTCCACTGGGATTTCTAAATCCAAGATTGCCTTGGCCTTTAAAATATGTATTTGACAGCTAAGCCAACACAGAGCCAGAAGACAAAGCAGTAAGGGTTAAAGAAATCCAGCTACACTGCCTTGTCATAGAATAGTTAGGGTTGGAAAGGACTTTAAGATCATCTAATTCCAGCTCCCCCCGCCACAGGCAGGATTGCCTCACCCTATATGCATGGCATACAATGCATGATTTTTATTAAGCGGTATAGATTTAACACAACTGACAGACCTCAAAACAAGAGCAAAGGTGAGTGGTGAAAGAATACACCACAGTAGTAGTAGAGGTTACCATATGTTCTCCTTATGGTAAGGCTTCATGCAATTGCAGTTTAAATTGAAGCTATAATTAATGTATTGGAAACACAAGAATTGACTTCACATCTTAACATTGGGAAATTTTCTCATTCTCTAACAGGACAAAGTTTGGTGAATGGCTTAATTATCCAGAAGGTTGTTTAAGTTTTTAGTTAAATATGAAGTTGCAAAGAAAAATGTAACAGCCCTTCTTAGATGCTGTCCTTATTCATGCTAAGATTAATCTCTGACTAGAACAGGACTGCTACTCAGAGGAAAAAAATAGGGTATCTGAAAATTCTTTTTGGCTTTCAGAAAGAAAGCTCACATATATGCTGGGAAATCTTTCATTTAACAGCAGGCCTACAGCAGCTGTATCTAACAGAAAGCTTAGATATTTTAAGCTACACAGATAAGCCCTTTGTATCTAACTCGCAGCATCCAGAAGTTCCAATAATAATTCCTATTAGAATATTACCCTGTTCTCCCACCCTCAATTTAAATAAAGAAATGGCTGTTTTGCCTAACAGAACTATGTATATAGAACAGAAGAGCTAGTCATCTCAACTGTTACTGAGACAGCACAAAAAGTGTTGTTCCTCAGAAACCTACTAATATAATCAGAGAACACTTATCATCTTAAATAGGATTACAAAACTGAGAAACAAGCTCCACATAAACCTTTGAAATACCTAATTCCTGTAGGTGTTGATACTTCATAAGGGAACATTTCCTTGAGAATATCCCTTTCTACTCTTCGTTCTTCTGTATGAGTTCTCTCCAGCACCTAGGAAATCAAAAACAGTTATAAACCTAGTAAGACTGCAAAGCAAAAAGCTCCTGCATAGCTATCTCAGTGACCATAACCATGTGCAATTTTTAAGACTGAGTCACCCAGTGGCATTAAAGAAATTTACTACTTGGGTTCTAGAAGTTAGTTTAACCTTTGTTAGTGGCAGCTGTCTGGTCACTTTTGGTGTCTTAAAGCATTCAGTCCTCTCCTCAGTTTCCTTTAAAATGAAAAATATGCCATATAAATACAATACACCTGCCAGCCAGTGATGTAGATGATCAAAAAAACTTAACCATCACCTCTATCATGGCTGTGTTGATCAGATCACAGGATTGGTTGTGGCCAACATGATTTAAAAAGTACTGATGTAGGCAATCTGTCTCTTCTTGCTGTAATAAACAATGCCACAGTATAGTAAAATACTAACTGAAGAAAAAAAACCCAAAACTTAAGCTTTAAATACAACATCCAGTTTTCCCACAAGCTTCTATTTGGCAACTAATTCTACATTCCAGTTACACTACAAATAAAGCAGCCCCATTTCATAAATTTCAGACCCATTGAGAATAGGCTTCACAAATGTTAACACAAGTTTTATCTGCAGTAACTACATGAAGCAATGAACTCCATTTAATTTCAGCCAAACATTATCTTGTAATGTAAAAGTACACAATATTACAGTACTATGTTAATACAGTTACACATACTTGCAAGTGCTTTAGACGGTTCTCCGAGAATATAATTTTGACAGATTCACAGTTAATCTAGTCAAAGAATTACTTTCTTTCTTGATAACTGATAGGAATCTACAGATGCTTTTTAAATTTAGGCTTTTGGGCTAAAGTAATCCTACTATTTGAGGCCCTAAATTAAAGCACATTAAGGCTTTTCAGGATAGGCTGATTTAACAAGATCAAAAGTAGATAATCCAATACTGCTCTATCTTTGAGCTATTCAAAGGATTTAAGGAAAAAAAAAAAAATCTACATTTTCATCAGAATAGCAGCACAAGAAGAAATAAGACACCAGAACATATTTAGCTTAGGAAAAAAAAGTAGGATTTACACACACACACCCCCCTACGCCCCCCAAATCTGAAAGGGGAAGATAAAAGAGAGAATATACACTTATTTTTATGCCAGTGACACTACTATTTTGACTAGTAACATCTGGACAATGATGTCCTCTACCCCTTCTGTACTAAGAAGTAAGCACATACACACTAGAATCTTGATCACAGAGAGTAAGCAAGAGCAATCTAAGTTTTAATTTATTTACTTCAGCTGTCATCAATGGTTTCTTTGGTGTTCTTCTGGGCATGTCTGAGAGTTCACTGATTGACAGCGTAGGAGATGCATGCTTGTAATTTCCAGTCACCCTATTGCCAACCTGCCAAGATTCAAAATTGTTCAAACTCAGAATCAGCCAAAATACAAAATGAAAGAGGGGGGGGAAGGTGGCAGAACCAAGCAACAAAACCTTTATGTGCATTGAATATATGCACATTAGCAGTTAACTCAAGAAGGTTATGTAACAAATACTTTGAAATAAGCACAGGAAACACATTGCTTATCATTCCAAGTACTTTCTTTTAAGCCATTTAGAAATACAGCTATTTAGTTCACAAGAAAAACCAAATTTAAAAGCTGATATTCTGCATGTACTTAAAGGAGCTAAGCTTTGAAAGTGGCTCTTTTCAACCCTCCCCACAAAAAGACGATAGGATCTAGGCGTTTACCCAGTCCCATCTCAAAGTGAACAGCATAGGTACTAATACAAACACTGAATATGGTTTCAAAGAACATAGTCTTTGAATAGTCTTACTTCCCTTGAAACAGCCTGTCTGTTCAAAACAGAACGATTCCATCAGTAAAGATGTATTACAGAAGAATATGACTTGCATGATTTATTGAACATATTTACTAAGCATATTTACTAGGGTCTCGTTGCTTGCAGTCAAAATAGTTTCAGCTATGGGAGTATTCTCTGATATTACAGCATCATCTACAGGCAACTGTGCTGTAGCTTCCACCTGTTTGTTTAAAACAAACAAAAGAAAACAATTGAATAAAATTACCACTGAGACCCTAAAAGCGAGAGAAAAAAAAAAAAAAGAGCTTGTCTATTGTAAGAAGCCTATCATCACCCTTTTCCTTGGTGTTCTTCTTGACACTCTTGTAGACTCCCTAGAAAATGCCTGCAGAGGTCCACTTTTTGAAGATCCACTTGTCCAGACAGTCTCAGTAACTCCATCTTGAGAATAGGTCTATTCAAGCATCAAACACATGATCAAATACATGAAAGCCATCTCTCAAAATTGGATACCCACAACCAAAAGCCAGAATAGCATGCATATTCCAGAAGCAGTGTCTACAATCCAAAACTTATCTGGATCCTAATATATTCAGTGATTATCATCTAGCTAGACTAGTAGTATCAACCACAATACTTATATTAGAGCACATTATTGTTGAAATACAGAACTGACAAGATAATGCCTGACAGTAAAAAATTTACTTACTACAACAGAAAATGAACTAATGCTCCCTACAAGTAGTTACATCAAGTCATGGGCAAAAAGTATGCCAGCTTTAAGGACCATTGTATTATCTGCCTACACAAAAAAAAAAATAAATATCTGTGAGCATAAGCAGAAAGCATCACCATGTTCTCTACTCACATAGTGGTCTATTCTCTCAAGCAGAGATGGGAATGGTCTAGGAACAGCCACCCGCATATCAATTTTCATGTAACAGTAGGTTTAAACAAGTAAGCCTGACACAGATCTTTACCACTCTAAGTAACAACATGAAGTGCCAAACTTCTATAGCCATTAAGAAACACAGATCATTCCCTATGCTGTAATAGACGTTTTATGCTAAAAGAAAAAAAAAAAAAAATCTTCCTCAAAGCAAATTCCAAACATAGACCTGGAGGGAAAGGGAGAAAAGGGCCTGCTTCTTCTAAATTATACCCAAGACTTCCCTTTATATTTGGTTAAATTTAAAAATAAAAATAATATTAAAAAAAACACTTTGCTCATCCAAGGTATTTGCCCATTAACACCTCATGCATTGATGTACTACTAAGTTTTTAGAAGTTACATCCAGCACTGATGGAAGTTATACAGACTGGTGCAACTGTTAATTACAGTTATAACAGCAAGTATCGCTGGAACAATACTAGCCCCAAAATAAAAAAGCCAAGAGCAGGCTGAAAAGGATTTACGGGGGGGGGGGGGGGGGGGGCAGAAAAAACGCCAAAAAAACCCTCCACAACAAAACACAACACAAAAGCAACAACAAAATAAAAAGTTAACAACATCCTCCATCCATTCACCACTTGTATCTTCAGCGTTACTACAGTGAAATTAGAAGCCGGGAGCTTTAGGAGTCCCAAGTTCTGTACTACAGCTGATACATATCCAGCAGAGGGAGCACAAGTGTTTCACTTCAGTCACTAAAGTACTTTGGAAGCCAAATGATCAAGTCCAAACAGATGCTTACACAGAACTACAGATTTCAACCTAAGCCTCTGATATTCTTTTCAATTTAAGCAGGATCTTCCAACCCCTCTTTATACAGTCACCAAACACTGGCTTCACTTCCTTATTAAGAAAAGCTGAACTTGCAGCCTTCAGTCATGGCTCCCCACCTCACCTCACCTCCACACTTCTATTTGAGAGGCATTCTTGAAAAGCCTTAACTAAAACATGAAATTCAGACTAGTTCCACTCAAACACATTCCAGTTAATAAAGCAGTAGAGCAATTCCCTCATACTACTAATGGAGAGCTCCCCTGGTCCAGGCTGTCTGACGAAAAACTACTTTTCTTCTAGTGGAAGCTGGAAGCACTTCAGTAAATAAATGTTTCTCCTTAGTTCTTCAGATTGTTATCAATCATGTGTTTTAAGTACCAAATTTGAAAGTTTTTCCTCTTATATGAAAAGTCTATGGGAAAAAAATTTCTACTGCATAAACCCCATCCAGACTTCAGCAGAGAATATTCAACAGACAATTTAAAAAAGTTGTTGCCTACAGTTATACTTATCCTCAGTGTCAATTGAGTAGGCCTTGCCTGCTTATTCCACAAATATCTTAAACTAAATAAACCCTATTAGAATATAACATTTGTGTTTAGGTACGCCGACACCCTGTGTATAACCACAGAAAATTACAATGATGTGGTACACAAGTACTATTCAGCCTGTGCTTTTAACTGTTGCATTACTGAAGCAGCGAAGCCACAGATGAGTTTACTTCAGTTATCACAGCAGCTGCACTACTGCTTATTTTTAAGAAGCCCAGATATACAGAAAGTAAAAAACTCAAGGGAGAAGTAGGGGAACACAACATCGCAAAATGTCACTACACTAACTCTCAAGTAGAAAGACTAGTTCTACACTGTTAAGACTTTGTAACATATACATTATTTAGCCTGTCTCTTTCTGTCCAGTGCACTTACTATGAGGCCTTAGGCTCACTTTGGAACTCTAAATCTATGTTCACCTACCCAAGTGGAAGTTCAAATAAGGGTTTTCTTCCAGCTTTTTCAGTTCACTATGAGGATGCAATTACACACAAACAGCCAAGCTCAGATTCATCTAGCCCTCCCCTGTTAACTAAGTGATAGGGCCCATAAGCCTGCTAACCTCCTCACCCCATTTATTTTGCAACAGCTGGCTTAAAGACTATCTATCTGCACTCATTTCTCAAGGGAACAGCAACATCCACCCATGCCAAATGACAACCTTATCAGGTCTGTACATCCAGACTAAGATTAGTGCTGCACAGGACCTAGAAGAAGTGGTAAGTCTGCTCACACACTACCCACCAATTCAGCCCCACTGCCCTATAGAGATTCATAATCTTTGAGCCAATGCCACACAGACCATGACAGTTGCACATAACTCTGCAGAATAAGTATGGTCACTTGACATAATCTCAGACCTAGAAAAAAAAATAAAATACAAAAACCAAACCAAACCTTCCACTTTTATTCTAAGCATAACATATCACAGAATCATAGATCAGTTAGGGTTGGAAAGGACCTTAAGATCATCTAGTTCCAACCTGCCTGCCATGGGCAAGGACACCTCACACTAAACCATCTCACCCAAGGCTTTGTCCAACCTGGCCTTGAACACCGCCAGGGATGGCGCATTCACAGACTCCTTGGGCAACCCATTCCAGTGCCTCACCACCCTCACAATAAAGAACTTCTTTATATTGAGTCTAAACTTCCCCTGCTTAAGTTTTAACCCGTTACCCCTTGTCCTATCACTACAGTCCCTAATGAAGAGTCCATCCTCAGCATCCTTATAAGCCCCCTTCAGATACTGGAAGGCTGCTATGAGGTCTCCACACAGCCTTCTCTTCTCCAGGCTGAGCAGTCCCAACTTTCTCAGCCTGTCTTCACACAGGAGGCGCTGCAGCCCCTTGATCATCCTTGTGGCCCTCCTCTGGACTTGTTCCAACAGTTCCATGTCCTTCTTATGTTGAAGACATCAGAACTGTACACAGTGCTCCAAGTGAAGTCTCGGGAGAGCAGAGTAGAGGGGCAGGATCACCTCCTTCAACATGCTGGTCATGCTCCTTTTGATGCAGCCCAGGATACGGTTGGCTTTCTGGGCTGCGAGCGCACACTGAAGCCAACTCAATGTTGAGTTTCTCATCAATCAACACCCCCAAGTCCTTCTCTGCAGGGCTGCTCTGAATCTCTTCTCTGCCCAACCTGTAGCTGTACCTGGGATTGCTCTGACACAGGTGTAGGACCTTGCACTTGGCATGGTTAAACTCCATAAGGTTGGCATCAACCCACCTCACTGTCAAGGTCCCTCTGGATGGCATTCCTTCCCTCCAGTGTATCAACCAAACCACACAGCTTGGTGTCACTGGCAAACTTGCTGAGGGTGCACTCGATCCCACTGCCCATGTCACCAACAAAGATGTTGAACAAGACTGGTTCCAACACTGATCACTGATGGACACCACTTGTTACTCGTCTCCAGCTGGACACTGAGGCATTACGCATTTGCTAACCAAAAGCATTAAGTTGTTCTTGGCTTCAGGCAGATGTAATTCTTTGTTAGTCACTTTTATTTTCTTGTTTGCTTGGTTCGTTGAAAGGTGAAGGGTTTGACAAGCTACGTTTAAGAGTTCCTGAAGAATTGGGCATAATTGTGAAATTAGATTTTTTTCACTAATGAAATGATACTCCTATTAACTTCTGGTAACTAAAATACTGCACATGTAATAAATTGCAGGATAAAACACAGTAATGACCTTATGTTATTACAGTGAAATTAGATGACAAAAACTTAAGAAGGCACTCATCATTAGAAAATTTCACAAAAATACGTAACTATCTCTTCCCTTTTATTCTGTAAGTGGGTTCCTGAAGACTAGGAAGCTTTCTTTGTTGACAGCTAAATTAAATACCTGTGTTACACTGAGGCTGGCAGGGACTTCTGCGTGAACAGAGATTTAGAAGAGTAATCCTTAAAATACAAGATTCAGATGCCTATTCTAAAGACCATCATGAGCAGAAATTGCCTGAATAAATTAAGTAATATTTTGTGTGCTGAACTGTGTGCTTTGATTCACAGAGGTAAGATCTGTTCAGCTTGTACCCTAAAAATCCAATTAATGAGAACTAGTTACAGATCTCTGTAACTGCATTCCATTACCCAAGCTCACACCACAACATACTACCTGCTTTAAGAGACATCCAATAGCAAAAGCATGCTTATACATACAAACACAGTATCTAAAAAGGAAGCATCTGGCATTTAGAATAAAGTAGTGAGGAAAATCACTGTTCTGCTAAAATACATCAAGCTATTAACAGGTAAAATTTTGAGTCACTAAATGTTTTCTATACAAGCCTTCTACTGCAGCACAATTCCACTACTTCCTGGTCAGATGAGTAAAACTGTAAAGATCCTAGGTAACCTAAGCTGAGGAACAGGGCATTTAGTGACACTGTCATATCACAAGAACACACCAGTCACCAACTACCAAATCCAGTATTCAGCCAACAGTTTGAAAACCTGAGGTACTTCTGTAAAATTCCTCTTTCACCACAACAGAACTAGTATTATTCATAAGGACAGCTGGCACATACAGTGAGGTTTAAACTTGTTATTATTATTCTTCTTAGGAGAAGCTTTCCAACAATTAATAGCTACACTAGTACTGCTGCCACAAGCACAGCTGAGGAAAAAAAACAGATAGCTAATGCATGTGTATACACACATACACATGCTTCTATATACAGGCATATACAGAAGTACCTTACTTCATGTATTAGAAACATTAAACAGATGTATTTAAAATGCATACATATATGTATAGATATCAAACCAGACAGATATAAATGATTTTTTTAAATATATATACATACATTTAAAAAAAGAAAAAGCTGAAACTAACCTGTTTCTAAACTTTTCTTTTGCATGTTATGGTTGCCTATTATTTTTTTCAAGGAGGTTTGTCTGACTGGCCACCTACGGTAGCACAGCTTTTAGTAGAACATAATTTTGAACATTATCGGGCAGGCTAAACCCAGCAGCTACAGTCACTTCACAAGATTTTTATGCTGCACTAGAATAGGCTTTCTGGAAGAACTTTCAAAAAACAGCAGAGCATACTGAGTCAAATGTGATTATGTTAAAAGCATTAAGGTGTTTATTGAGCATGTCACCTGCAGTTAGCAGCTGTTCCAGACACCACTAAATTAAACATACCTGGTTGTGTTCAACAACTCTTCTTTGTCTGAGTGCTACTGGAGTCTTTGTCCTGGCTTTCAATGGTTCTCTCTTCTCAAGCCTCAGTTCAGTCTTCGGATCTGTAATCAATTTTAATATAACTAGTTTCTATAATACTACTGGTTGTTGTACTAGTTTAAACCAATTTTATTTCAATAAAATAAAATTTAAGAAGCAACATAACTCTTATGAGTTACCACTTTCCTAAAAAGCTTGAGGAAGAGGTAAGTTTGTTCACTGAATGTAGAAGAGACATTTGAAGAATAACCTTAAAAATAATTTAAAACACTGACCCAAGTACTTCAGTTTTGTTATAAAACGTTACATTTCAGATAAGCTTTGGCCAATCCAGCAGTTCCATTTACAAACTGGTATCAAGCTGCAAATACTTTAACCAAAATACCATTATACTATTAATTGTAGTAAGGGTATTGAAGCTTTTCAACATAATTTAGGTTGGTAGCTTTTATTTCCTTTAAAACAGGTCCTTTTATATAAAGCTCATTTTTGATGCAGAAGGGCAAGTGGTTAGCAGTCATCTTACCAGTAACAGGATGTATTATTACCACCCCTTTCTAAAATTCTAATATACCAACATATCTAGAGTCTATTTATAGAAAAGTTCTGTTTAATTTTTGACAGGGAGGAAGTGTTTGGTTGGTTCTGGCTTGGTTTTTTGTGTATCTATGCCTTGTTCCCCTCACCCCCCATCCCCAGTGTTTGAACTTGGTAATTAGATAAAGCATGTGTAAGTAGAAGGAGAAGGCCGTCAGCTGTGACTGGGCTCTCAGCTGTGCTAAAAATAAATAAACAAATAAATCTTTAACATCTCTCCCTGCTTTGAAAGGGCAAGGGCTAAGTTCAAAACCAAGCCCAAATACACAAGAGAAATCCATTGAGTTCCTAGTTGTATTTCAACCCCTTCTGTCCTGTCTCCATAGAAGTTCTGTAGAAACAACAAAAAACCCAACACCCCCAAAAACAAACCACATGAAATAAGCATCATCTAACATTCCATTCAATACACTCTTTAAAACCTGTTTTTATATAAGAAGCATGATGGTGTGGGGTTTAAGTTCCATTTCCCCCACCCCTATACCTTTTTCATATAAACTTAGTATTAAAATCACAAAAAACGCATCCAAGATCAACCAACCCACCACAAACTAAGCCCATAACAAACAGAACATAAAAGGGATTGAGTCGTACATGACAGACATTAAAACAAGAAAGTACAGAAATTTAATACACATTCATATACTATCCAATAGTAAATAACTACTGAGAGCACCTTAAGACAAAACTGCATTTAATGATGAAGTGCAAAGGACACTAGAACAATTACTATGCAGTTCTCCTCCCCATCAGATTTACAGGCTCCAATCCACGGAAAATGGACAGAAAGGAACAGTTTAGTAGCAGAAGTTTCCTTTTCCAGAACTCGATCACTGTGCTAGTACTGCGTGATTAATTACATGACTCAAGTGGTCTACAGCAGTAAGCCTCACCTAACAGCAGGGTCATGCCCTCTTTAGATATTTCTTCTACTGCAAGTATTACTGATGTATAATTTGAATAGTTCATAACCAAGTTCCACTTAAATCTTACCTTCTTCACTGTCACTGTACTGGTCAGAATCATTACTTCCATTCTGCCTAGTATTCTCTGTAGCTGAAGAAATCGCTGGGAGAGGTACAGGTGCCTTTGGTTCTGGGTCTTGCTCCATCAGTTTCAACAGTTTTTTCTCATAAAGTTTCCTAGTAGTAGCTATAAACAAGAAAGGATATATGCTAAAGATAGTTTATCATCTTTCCTGACTTGACTGCAAGAACCTGGGTGTTATGTATTCCTTTGGGATTTTTGAAAGCACAAGGCTTTGTATTTCTGATCAGTCTGTATGGCGAAAAGCGTATACCTCTGGGTACATAACACTATCTCTAAGCTTCTAGCTTTTTGGCTTAAGAGAATTGTTAAGATAAACTTAGACCTGTTAGTACACTGAAAGTTACAAGCATTTACCTATGTAAAGGGAACTTACCTGCTCCTTAGATATTTTATTTCATATGTTGTAATACACAAGTGGTTATGCTCTCACAAACAAATATAAAAAATTGTGGGAATGACACTGCAAGGACAACGGTTTCCACGCATATTCCACTATTATCCTCCAAATTATTTTACCCTGTAATTAATGCCCCTTTCCCCTTAGTTTAACCTTTTCCTTTTGCCAAATTAAGCCAAGTAAGTACCACAGATGATGCAATTAACAGCAACAGACCTTCCTGTTTGCTGCATCTAGCCATCAGGTTGGCTCACTTGATCTGAGAGCTGTTTAAGATTAAAACGTATCAAGTTTAGCATATACTTCCATGTCAGGACCATGCTGGCAATAATCTATAAAGGTGACTCTTGCCTGAGATGTTAGCTGCAGAAAAGCCTAACAGAAGAAGGCTTCAGGCAAGAGGAAGAGGCAGACTACAAGAAACAGAATCCATGCCCTTGAAGAGCAAAGCTTTTACTTAAAAATTTAACATCTTTCCAGTGGACTCTGTGTGTACTCAAATTTTCAGAAGATTTGAGTGCTATCCAAGAGGAATAAATTGAATGGGAAGGCATGCAGTAACAGCTAACATAGTATTATGCATAAGACTTAAAATACACACACAATTCCAGGCTCTACCACTGTCATTTCCATTCACCCAGGATCCCAAGAACATCCATAGGAGGCTCAGCATGTTACAGCAGCCTTTACTTCCCCCCCCCCCCCGCCTTTTTGTTTAAAAGGGTTGTGGAATTCCCTTGCCATTAAGCTAGTGAACAATCTGAAAGGTAAGGAGCTTTGATCCCACATCACAGATGAGCGCCCAAGGCAAGAGATTAAGCTGGGATAAGAAGTTCTGATGTAGGTTATCATGCAAGACAGAACATTAGTTTCGGGGGGGGGGGGGGGGGGGGAGGAAAAAAAAGAAAAAATAGCAGAAGAAAACATTACTACACAATGCAGTAAGTAGGAAATGCTCTAGGGATGGGTGAAGTTCCACATTCTCATTCTGCTCTCAATACTATAAGGTTATTAAGTAAGATTTATTTTCTTTTTTAGCAGGCTGCAGATCTCCACCTCTGTTATCAGAAAAACTTCAGCACTGGGGTAATTAAGTTAACTAAGAGTTACACAGCTTTGGAACAGAAGCTGGAATATTTCTGGGAGGAGGAATGAACTGCAGACTTGCCTACAATTAAATGTTTGAAGTCTTCTCAATGTAAATAGTTCAATGAAAACATCTTAAGTGGAAAGCAGGACTGCAACAGTATTGGTATTAAACTTAAGTAACTGTATCAGATAAGCTTAGAAGACGCAGAACTGAGATTTACTGGGAAATATGTTGAACAGATCAATATTTGCTAGCACCACTTGACCTACCAACAATTGGGCCAGGATTTAGTCCATACTTCACAAGTTGCTCTTGAAGATCTTCATTACTCATCTCTGTTACGTCTAGGTCATCCTTCTCCTCTGGCCTGGGTTTGTCAGTTTTCTTTGTGGCCTTCTGTGAGTGTGCAAGGAAGAAACAAGTGACAGAGTGTTTCCAGCTAATATAGGACACATTGTTTTCTTCTAAGGGAACAGGAAGACAGGAGAGTCCTAAATATACAAAACCATAAAAAGTAATTACATTAACCACTACCAAAGCCTATGTAAAACACTTTAAACATTTACACCGCCTAAGCAAACGTGCACAAGCTTCCTACTTATATAAGGACGTACCTATTACAAGCCCCCGCTACAGTTTAGAAAAAAAAAAACCCACCCAAAAAAAAAAACCACCACACACACAAAAAAACACCACTAAACAACAATACACAAACCCTTACTTATTATTCCAATCCTACATTTTAATTTGAAGTTCAAGTACACAACAGGAGAGGATTTCTTTCCTATGACTGGAGAGCTAAGCTTCTAGCTTCTACCATCACAACACTAAAATGCCCATTTTTGTTCCATGGGCATTTCTTCACATTCTTCTTCTACCTCACAGGTCAACACTTGTTCCTCCAATGGCATGGAAAAAGTAGCTACACCCTCTCAACCAAGTTCCTAAAAATCCTCATTCCTACTTATCCTGGTATTCTCTGTAAGATTACATTATGGTTACAAAGGAAGTGCAGGAAAGGCAAAACCAGAAACACCCTCAAATTTTCAAAGTCCTGTCTGCCTAGGCCTCTGCTACTGTAGCTCTAACAGATCCTAAACCCAACTCTGGCAACACTACTTGAACAGGTGGCAACACACCACCACCACATACAGATGGTTATCAAAATAATCTGCCAAGATGCTACTCCTAAATTAGCAGTTTCCCCTATATCCAAACAGAGTGTTCATAATATTTGTTCAACTTCGGAAGCCTTTGGTCCTAACAAGAGGTATTTCAAGCTCTAAGATTTGCAAGAGAGTGAGAAGAAAAAAATACGCTTAGGATTTACTTGCTCACAACTAAGAAGAGCCTTGATACTACTTTGAAATAAGCAATTTTTCTCTCAAAGTCATAGGATATAAACAAATATAACTTATTCACTTGGTATTTTTCTCATGTTGGTTGCCCAGATGACCTATCTGGGTTTTCTGGTACTTAAAGAGTAAAACTCCAGATACAAATATGTTGTAATAGTCACTATCAACAGGGTTCTGTGGTATTTCATAAGACAGCACCGAAAGATTGTAAAATGACTGACACAGGTCACCCATATTTGCTAGCCATTAATGACAATTCAATACTGGTTTGAATGCAAGCTTGTTCTTGCCTGAAGTGTCTTGATATTTTGAAGCTAAACAGGGTCTATGAGAGGATTTCCAAAATACTGACTTAGTTAGATTTTCCTCCAACTCCTGGATTGTGAAAATCTCAGAATTATAAATCAAAATCAGCTGCTGAAAAGCAACACTCTCCAAAACCTCATGCTGCTTCCTAATTCTGAAAAGTAGACTCCAAGTAATCTGAAGAGATAATGCCATTAAAGCAGCAGATTTGACTAATGACAGGTTTACAATGCATTCTATCAGTCATTCCATTACCACATACAATCTAATTTTTGAAGCAACTGAGCCTACTTGTGTAGTACACACAGAAAAAAAAAAAAAACAAACAATGAACTTGCAGCTATGAGGCTGGTATTTACTTTTGAATGTGTCAGTCAGAACAGTATCACAAGTTCAGAATCACATTAACAAGAATTTAATATCCAGTGCTTTTTTTTTTTCCCTGGACTACTCGGAACTGTCCAAACACCATAAAAGAATCCCAAAACAAATAATGGATTTCCTTGTTGGGATCTGTTTAGACAACTTGCACACATCACCAAGAAGATTAATTAAGATGCTACTTCCATATTTCAGAAGAAAACTACCACCATGGTGCAGAAAATCACCATTCCAACAACATTTCAAAGAAACTGGAAACCTAATTTAATGTAACTCCACCTTTGTATCACCTACGGCCACAGAAGAAACTATATCAATATACACCAGAAAAACTATTCAGCATTGTACAAGACATATTACAGAAATCTTAACTACCAGAAATCTAAATCAAATTAATGAGTAACACAGTCCTTTAACATAAATAGACTCGCATCTCTCATAGCATCTTTGGGTACTTTATTGTTTTCTTACAAGATTAATTTTACTTTTTCCTGCAGCATTACCACACATTGAGAATATCAGAATAGTCAGTTTCAGCAGAGAAAAAGGGCAAGGAGGGGATGAAAGTTGAAGATAATCTGTGTTCTTCAATCATATGGCCAGATTAATCAACTACTTGTGCTATGTGAGGCCTTCAACTTTTACTTTAAATACCTATTCTCCTTAAAGCAGAAACAAAGTACTTCAACTGTACAAGCAGAAAGCTGCCACTGTAACCACTCACTGTACCATAAGATCAGTTCCTAGAAGCCTAAGGCAGAAGAATCCCTCTCATGCCTTGGTTGTGGTATGACAGCATTAACCTCACAACATCAGTCTTAATTACCACTACTGTGGTAAAAAGCACCACCACACTTTCTGTTCACCATCACAATTTATTCCTGAGACTACCGCGTGAGACAGATAAGAACTAGCTTTAAAATTTACCATTGCAAATAGAAGGCAAGGAAAAACAAACAAAACAGAAAACAAAACAACCAAAACCACCAAACAACCCAAACCCACCAAAAAAAAAAAAAAAGAAACAACAACAAAAAAATAAACCACACCACCAACATCCCACATTTTCCTGGCCTGGTGACCACAGGGAAAATTAAAGTTCTCTTACCATGTTGCAGAGCTGAAGTGCTTAAAATGAAATTGTGGCAACCACTAGGCTTTGCCAAAGTAAGGCAAGGCAGCTGACCACTTTGTATGTAATGTAAGTATTCCTGCAACACTATGCCCAGACCAATAAATCCTCACCTGAAGATCTTCTAATTCCAACCAGAGCTAGCAGCATTAAAACAAACAACAACAAAATATTTCTAACCCTTGCCATCTTCTAGAAAACAGAAGATGGAAGAGGAGCTACATAATTCACTTGAGAGAGATTTGTTCACATCAAAGAGATACCACCACCAAATTGCCATTTATCAGGCTCAGTTCCGGATTAACTAGGACCCCAGCCCTTCAAACAAGTACTGAAGTGAGTTATAAGTGCAGGGCTTCCACACAGCCTCCTCAGTTCTAGGACCACAGGAAAACAAGAGCATAAGAGAAGTTCATCTTCTCAGTGTCATATCTCAACAGCAAAAAGCTTTCTTCTTCTTACACTAATGAAAGGAGCAGAAAATGCAAGCAATGAGAATTCAGACTTGGAAGCTACCCCATGCCTTATCTTTTGTATTCCTGCTGAATAGAAATCCAACAACCACAGACTAATTTATCCAGCATAACATACAGGTACATTTACTAGGTTCTAGCACTACTCCACCAAAGACAAGTGTTAAGTAACATCTTAAAGAAGCTATTAAATAATATAGCAGACAAATATGGGGCACAGCATTTCCAAATCCTGACTTAAATGGCACCTACTTTAAAATAATCAAGGATTTTAATCCCAAACAGGTGCAGCTTCCTCACTAGAAGCAGAAAGGTTGAGGGCTTCTTTACTGTTTCTCCAAAAGAGATTAGGACAGGCTAAGACAGTGTCATGGTTTAAGCCTAGTCAGCCACGCAGCACGCCTGCTCACTCCCCCCACTTGCTCCTCCCTGCCCCTGGAGGGATGGGGAGCTGAATCGAAAGAATGTAACTCCCACAGGTTGAGATAAGAGCAGTCCAGTAACTAAGGTATAACACTACTTCTACCACCAATAATAATGAGAAGGGAAATAATAAGGGAAGAGAATACAACTGCTCACCACCTGCTGACCAATACCCAGCCCTACCCGAGCAAGGATCTAGCCCTTCCAGGTAACTGCTCCCAGTTTATACAGTGGGCATGACGCGCTGTGGTATGGAATACTTCTTTGGTTAGTTTGGGTCAGGTGTCCCGCCTCTGCTTCCTCTTGACTTCCCCTCCTCCCTGGCAGAGCATGAGACTGAGAAAGTCCTTGGTCACAGTAAACATTACTGAGCAGCAACTAAAAACACTGGTGTTATCAGCACTGTTCCCAGGCCGAAAGTCAAAAACACAGCACTGTACCAGCTACTGAGAAGGAGAAAAATGACTGCTACTGCTGAACCCAGGACAGCCAGCCCAAATCACACCAATGGAATGCTTTTTAGTTGTCCAGTTCATACAGCATCATTTCTGGTAATAAATAGCTGTATTTCTCTTAGGGGAGTGGAAGACAAGGAGCTGCATATGCTGAGTCTCAAAAATAAGGCTTATACTGTGAAACTCAGGGATGCTGGAGAAGGACTCTTCAATAGGAACTGTAGCGACAGGACAAGGGATAACAGGTTTAAACTTGAACAGGAAGGTTAGGTTAGATACGAAGTTCTTTACCACAAGGGTGGTCAGGCACTGGAACAGGTTGCCCAAGGATGTTGTAAATGCTCCATCCCTGGCAATGTTCGAAGCCGGGTTGGAACAAGCCTCGGGTGATATGGTTTAGTGCGTGGTGTCCCATGGTAGGGGGGTTGGACCTAGACGATCTTAAGGTCCTTTTCAACCCTAACTGTTCTACGATTCTAGGATTCCCCTTACACTTTTTATTCTATCATACACAAACATTCCCTACAGTAGGGAATTTTTTTAAAAACCAAGTCCTACTGAACTTTTTAACCTCAAATGCCTCCAGACAGTATTTACCAAAAGCTACAGGACAGACAAAATACACAATGAAAAGGCTATTATGCAGCAGTAATTTAGCAATACTGATACACACAACAATGAATTCTCTACCTTTTAACATTAGTTAGTAAGTGCCAGACCTAAAATTTCCAAGCTTACGTATGGTAACAATTCTAAATTATAAGATCAGGGACTATTCAACCCTCCCATCCACTCCACAGTGAAAGGAATGTGCCCACCCTGAAAACAGATGAGTACTGCATAATGAAGAGCTTCTTACACGGAAGCTAAGTGAAAGGGGGGGGAAATCACAAAAAAAAAAATTAATTAAGAAACCAAAATAACAGATGGTCTCATCAACTGAATGCTGACCTGGAGATCTGGCTTGTGTACATGTCCCTGCTGAACAATGGACATGCATTACTAAATAAAAATAACTTCAACAGGATTTTGTTGCTTCAATATAAACACCATTACTCCACTAGATGTCTAACAAGCACATCTCCCTAGTTCATGATTCCAGAACTGCAGAAAGCCTGAAGGTGCAGAACAGCATGGCAAGACTTCTCCCTGAAATGGGAACTACTCAACCACCTCACCCCTATTGCCCACAGCTGTCACTCAGACAACAGAGTGCCATTTAAAAGGCCACAAAAGTGTTAATCTGTATTCTGGGTCACATTCGTACAGCACATCATTAATTAAGAGATACAGCCACACAGGAAACACTGAACAGATTCTCTTCCTTCACAAGGTAGCACATATGCTTTACAAGTCCCTCTTCTACCCAAACACACAGTTTCACATTCCATGCTCACTATCTTCATGAACCACCAGTTTTTCCATTAGCTTCCCTTTTCCAATAGGGAAGGGGTTGAAACTATAGTTACCTCAGCTACAGATACTATCACTACCACGCCATTCTGACCTCAAGGAGCTGAGGCTACTTGATTAAAACAAGTGATAAAAAAAAAGAACAAACAAAAAAACCAAACCAAACAACAACAATAAAAAAAACACCAAACCCACAACACCCAAACAAAAACAGCAAACAAAAAACCTGTCCCTGATATAAGCTTTCAAACAGGTCCTTCAGGTCCAGATGCTCCAATTATACTTTCATTAACAGAAGTGAGAAGGAGACATCCAACTGGTATTTTTAAAATCACCACTTTAAAAGTCAAAAATATCACTCTGTGTGTTTCAGAAGAGATTCTTCCAGGACATTAAATGCTACAATAACACAAGTCATAAAAACCTATACATTTTAAGTTCTCCTGTCTGGCAACAGTGTCAAGATATTTTTGACATGAGCTTTAAACCAATGTTTGTAAGGAGACAGAAATGCCTTTTCATAGTTACTTTTTCTGAGCTGTGTCCTCATATTCACCCCAGAGCATCCAGGACCAGGATTATCCAGATGCAGACAGTTCTCCCCCACACAAAAAAAAAAAAAAAGGTGAGGTGTCTCACACCAGCCACTGTCCTCACATACCACTACACTAAATAGGCTTAGGGAAAAGAAGTTGCTCAAAAATGTATGTAGAGATGAAGGAGCTGGCTCCTCCAGAGAGTATTGTCAGACTGAGGCCCAAACAAGCATGATCTTAAAAGCTTTTCTTCTGGTAAGAGTATGTAGGCAGTGAGCCCTCTCCCCTTATCCCAAAGAGAAGTACTCCATCTAAAGAAATGGTCATATTTAAAATTATACTTTCAGATATTTCACAGGACAGCTCTTTATATATATATATATATATAAATATATATAAGAACTATATGTAGGTTAACATTTAATCTCACTTTAATTTAGTGATTTTCTTTTCTGTATTTGAAGTCATCTTCTACAAAGCAAACTGCACTTTATGCGATAGGAGGGGATTTTGCTGCATCACATTATGAAGCATAAAAAGTTACTTCCTATAGTAAGATAGTCTGATTTTTAACTTTAGATGCCAAAAAAAAAAAAAAAAGCTAATTTCCAAAAGAGTTTGCTTGTCTAAAGCATGAGTTTCAGGGCCTGAAAACAACATGGTGAGAACAAAATCCCTATAAGCTTTGATCTACTTATACATGCATTTTAGGAGTCTGTACATTCACTACTGGACCAAAAAAAGAACACACAGGTCAAAATAAACTCTCACGAATAGTAAGAAATATGAATAAATGAAACAGCAGCAGTAGCACTATACATATCAACTTTAAACCACTATCATATTACGGCTGGATGCAGTATTGATGGAGCTATCCTAGAAGTGTGGTGGGTTTAAGAGTCTGTACTCAAATTGAAACTACGGGGTTTTGTCTCCTTGCTGCATAGTTTTTATCAACAGAAAATGTGCACCTAAATGCATTATCAAATGCCTAAAACTTAGAAAAAAAGAACACTAAAATGACAGCAAAGACAGTTTAAAATTACTAAGGACTATGGCAATGTCAAACCAGTAACTGTCAATATCAATAGACCTGGATTAGCTTTACTGTCTCTTCAGTGAGTGTAACACAGATGTTCAGAGCACTCCTTTGGACTTTTTTCTCATACCCATTTGAAGAACAACAGTGCTTCCTTCCCTTCCCCCCCAGCATCCGTAAGCCAGTTTAGAGCTCAAGTAAGGTATTGGTATGAACTCAAACACCATAGGGGTACCCGCCCTCTCCACCTTAACCCCCATACCCAGAGGATGCCATGGGGAGGCAGCCCCGAAGCAAACCCCTGGCAGCCAGCCCCATCCTCACCCAAGCAACAGGCCACGCCCACTCTCCCACGCAGCTCTATGCTCTGATCACCCCTACACAGACACGAGCACTGCAACCCCAACTGGCTGCCGGCTCACAGAGGGCTGTAACTTTGCACTTGCTAAAGGGAATTCCGAGCTGACCTAGAGGAAGATGGGGATGGCTTAGCTGACGGTAAACTCTCCAATGATTGACAAGCCAAGACCACCCTTATTCAGGCCAATATGGCATCCCCTTTATATTTTTCACATTGAAAGCCTAATAAAAAATGTATTTTGTACATCTTTTATACCTGTTCCCATAAGGTAAGGACAGAGTACTTTTTGATTGTGATCCCAACACCTTCCAAGGACTTGAGCAAGAGAGGATTGCTCACTCAAAGCATCTGCAAGCAAGCACGCACACACAGAGGAAGTTAAGCCCTCACACCTATTGCCTTGGTATAAGCACAAACTTATTACACATCTCACTTGAGCTGGTCTTCTCTACTCAAAAGTACCCATTTCTCTGCTACAAGAGTGATTCTGGCCCTTTTCTGCCTCTCCCTCTACCTATCCAACATCCATTCATTCATTCATTCATTCATTCATTCATTCATTCATTCCAACAGTTAGAATAAGTCTTTACTCCCAGATCAGTTCGTCTGGGTTGGGTATTTTTTTTTTTGTTGCTTTTTTAGGATTGTAGAATATTAACCTATATCCAAAGAAATACAAAAACATAAGGAATAGCAGAAAGCACAGTGGGACAGAACCCTCCAAAATGCAAACCTATGTAAGTGCTCTTTCAAATGTTTATACAAGTTAATACTAGCCTTGACTGAGTCACTGGGATTGAAGAGGCTTTTTCTATTTTCAAATTAAGCAACAGTCTATTTTTTACAGTGATACAGGTAACATTGAATAGAGCAGTCAAAATTTTTTAATTCCACAGTGGATACCTTTGTAATATTGTCAAGTATTTTGGTGTTCCAGAAACATACTAAGTAGCAGATTGCCTGCAAGTTTCAAAGAGCTGGTTTACAAGCTCCCCCCCAACCAACATACACACACCAATACTACAATTTCTAAGACCTGTAATACACATAAAAATTGAACTAATAAAGCATTGCAATTTTGTTACTCAGTTCTGAACCTAGTAACAGAAGATACATGTTATTACTCTAGCGTATGTCACAAAGTACTTTTATTTCCTTAGGCATCCAATGCTAATTGTTTTTTCTGCTCCTTTTAAATATACACATAAAACCAATACCTAAGATAAACCAATTAAGTTGCACTGAGGAGTAAGAGACAGAGGTTGTCAAATCAAATTCTTTCTGGAGCCTACTAAGTGACTTACAGGAAACATGGAATTCCTTTCTTTTATTTCTAACACCCTGCAGCCCCAGCTTTCTCCCTTTGCCCCTTCCAGTTTCTCTTCTTTCAGAGGTCTGAGTACTTTCCCTCCTGTCCTCTCCATCCTATCAAACTATTCCACTTTGTTCCCGTACCAGAATCACACTCCCCTGGACATCAGAATTCCTTCACTTTGCTTCTCCTCCAACAGCTTTGGGGACAAGTCACTCTGGAGACCTGTATATCACTTTTCTGGAAGGAGAACCAATTAGAGAGGCATCCTTGTGCCAGAAGGCATTAACAGGGACAACAGCTACTTAAGCTGCAAGCAGTTTCACAACTACCTGTACAAAGTAGAGAGCAAGCTTTTTTGCCTCCCCAGCTTTTCTTGAAGGGATAAAAGTGGAGAAATTGGTAGGAGAAATGGCACAACAGACCCAAACCCAAGCAACTGCCACTAGAATATTCACAGAAGTTTCAGAAGTTATGATGATGGAGTGCTCTAATATTAACACACAAGACTAGCAGAAATAGCACAGCACCTTTTAGACAGTGTTAATAGAAGTTTAAGTAGTACCACCCATTGTGTAAACATCAAAAAAGAAAAGTCACCTGGAGTTGTTTAAGCTTAAGCACTGTGAAAGAACAAGTAAGAATCAGATCTAAGAACTTCAGCAGTTATGAAACTTTCCTTCTACAAGCGTGAAACACATGAGATTCAAGCTCATCCTACTTTACTCAACAGCACCTCACAAATGCTACAGGCAAACCACTAAGTCAGATCACTGTAGAGTTTCTCAGTGAATGCTAGTTAATTATTTGAACTGGACAGATGTTAAAGATAGGCACATAATTTGGTTGGAAAGCTCTTCCTCTTTTAGTTGCGGTTTTCATATTCTTAATTCAAGAGCTCTTTGTTAGGTTTTTTCAAAGGTTTAAGTGTGAAACACCTTCAAAGGAGTCCGTTTCTCTGCATTCTCTTTACAACTGAGCTTTGAAACACAGTATTTCAGACCCAACTCAGTACTCGTAATATCACACACATTAGAACTCTGGTAGCTGCCAATCGTTATAACAAGCCTTTATGCGAGACCTGACAGCTTAGAATTATGAATTAAGAGTGCTTATTCAATATATTCAAATTTACAGATCACTTATTAAGCAGGAAATCACATTTTCCCAAAGGAAAAAATTCTAAATGGCATCAGCTCCCTCCCCTTACATGATAAAGTTTGTCTAAGAAAGTCTATCTAAGAAAGCAAGTAACAACGAACCAACTGAAAGTGCAGCAGAGGCACTCTGCTGTAAAACATACTTAGATGTACGAGACAGCAACATTAAGCAGACCCTCTTTACACTAAACACCCCACTTCATTAAACAAAACAAACACGCTGTGAAGGAACAGCTTCACCCTTTCATCTGGAGGTATTAACACGGAGTAACGTTGCTCCAGTACAACCGAGACAGCTGCCGGGGATCATGTTTCTAAAGTAAGCTGCAGCCCCGTGCAGTTTCTCCTGCTCTAGTCCTCCAAGACCCAAGTATTTTACTTTTGAGACGGCCCGCCAAACCCCAGTAAAGGATTCCCAACACACAGTCCGGGTTTGTGCCACGCTCCACGCCCGATCTCCCTGCCCCTCCCCGGCTGGAGGGGCCCCGCGCTGGGCGCGCCCTGCGGCCACCGTGGACCAACCATTCCGAAGCCGCTGCCCCTGCGGAGCGTACACACTGCTCGCGACACGGAGACGAAGCCGGCTCCAGCCCCGCGGGTCCCAGCTGGGCTCCTGGCAACGCGCGCCTGGCCCTCCAACCCCGTTCCCGCCGGGTACGATCGCACCCTCAGCCAAACCGCGCCTCGAGGGAGAAGAGGCGGAGCCAGCCCTACGGCGGAGAACGCGCGGGGAGCCGCGGCCGACTCGCGGTATAGGGGGGTAGGCCCGTTCGGGCGGGAAAGCGGGCCCGAGGCCGCCGAAAAGCCGAGGGAGCACGGGTGGGGGTCGAGACCCCGGCGCAGGGTCGGGACGGCGCTGCTCACCCGTCCGGCGGCAGCGCCGCGGTTCCTGGCGCCGAGAGGCGTGGGCTCCCGCTCCTCGTCACTGGAGAAATCGGGTTGCGCGGCGGCGGGCGGGTTGCGGGCGGTGAGGTGCTGCAGGTAGAGCTGCACATACACGTCCTTGCGCTGCTCGCCGCCCGGCAGGCTCACATTGTTCGCGATTAGCTCGCTCTTCAGCTTCTCCTTGGTCAGCACCGACGGATCCGCCAGGAACTCAGGCATCGCCGCCGGCCACCACCGCCACCGCCACCCTCCCGGGAGAGGCACCAACAAAGCGCGGGGAGAGGGAAAAGGGGTGGAGGAGAAAAGAGAGGGAGGAGAGAGCGGAGGAGGAGGACTCGCCTGCCCCACGCCAAGGAACCCAGCTCCCTAACGGGCAAGCGCGCGCACGGAGGGCTTCTTTCAGCCAGCAACAAGCCGCGCCCCGATTGGCAGAAAGGAGAACGAAACCGCCCTGTTATTGGCTGCCAGGAGGAATAGGAAAGAGGCGCGAGAGACCCACCAGCGTTAGTGCTTTGCGCGCGCAAGGGATAGTAACGCAGTTTAAATTCGGCTCAGGCGGGAGACGTGCGGGGAAGGAAGGGGTTGTGCGCGTTGTTTTGGGGCGGTGGCGATCATCGATCACGGCAGTTGTTTTCTAATCCGTATGGGTCTCTGCGGCTGCTCCATGCCGCCTTTCCCTGGCTACACAGGCTATTTTCCTCTGCTGGGAGAAGGGATGGGGCGGTTATGGCCCGCCGTGAAGGAAATCCCTGTACCCTGCTGTGATCCCTGTGACCTGCTGTGACACCTGCTCCTCGGCACCGGCTTTGCTTTGGTGTGCTGAGGCGGCTTGCCCACGGATACCCGGGTTCTCTGCCGGGGTAACAGGACGTGCTGCTCTTGCTAGCCAAGCGCTTAGCTTCGCCCAGCGCGGTAGCTGTCCGGCTGCAGAAGAAACCCAACCGGGAAGCTGGTAGCTAAGCAGTGTAACTGCTGCCGTTGTGATGACTTGCATGTTAAACAAATAATAACAACAACAAAAAAATGCTTCTGTAGCATTTCAAGATTTGAAAGGTGCATAGAGTTTTAAGGCTGCATGGGAGTTAAACCTGTGTTTACACGCTCCTGGCTGGGAACACACTGCTATCAATTTTCCTGTATTTTATGATGGGAACAGTTTAGTATTTAGATCTGACTACATATCCTATGCTTTTGAGAGCTACCTTACAGTATCAGAGATAAGAATTGAAATGTGAGTATTTACATTTGTCCATCAATCGTTGACATACAACAGGAGTGGTAGTGTTTGTGCCTGCGCCTCTTTATGTTTCAGAAAGTGTTTTACACTGCTGTCGACGAAAGTGATTCCCCCGGTTTAGGTTTGCTCCACCACAAAGTATGGTGGCTGTCATTTCTGTTTACCCGGCCAGTGAGGTGAAGGTGCTGAGGGTTATTTTTGTGGAAGGTAATTTTGAGGTAAATCAAAGACCCATGGACAAGAAGCCTGACACTTCCAATGGAGGAATTGGTGTGGTGTAACAAAGTAATTAATATAAGGGAGACGCTTGGCTTGGCGTGTTTAGTTTACTTTGTAGTGCAAATAGTCAGCCATCATCTGCAGTTCATTATACTTTGTATCTGAAAGTATTTGGTTCTTGGTGTTGCATATATTTTACCTGTTTAATCTTAGACAACAAGGCTGAATGGTGGGTAGAAACATCTTCCTTCCATTGATAGCATACATGCATACACAGCAAATATTCATGTACCAATGTGGATTGATTACTATCACTTACTTTTAAATCTGAATCGAGCAAATAATGTGGTTCTGTTTATTTTTCAGCATATCTTACCACATTTTTCCTGGAACATGGGTATCACAAGTGTTTTGGAAATGCTTAAAGAAAATCAAATTCATTTCCAAATTTCATAGTAATAATTTAGATAAGAGTAGATAGTATGTTTCACCTTGGTGACTGTAAAATAGATCTTTCGCCCACATTTAAGAATTTACGTCTTGCTCAGATATGAAACCAGTTGCAGACTGACATGGCGTTTAAAAAGTTTAAATAGTTTAATAGCTTAAACTATAAACAGGTAAAACTACCTTTCAGTTTAAACTATAAACAGGTTTTTATATAAACATAGTTTAAATAGCTTAAACATAGTTAAAAAATAGTTTTAAAAGTCAGAATTTGGAGTTTAAGCTTTATTATTATTTTAAATATATATTGTGAACAAGAACTTAAAGAGAAATGGGAGATTATGAATAAATAATAAGGTGTATAGGTGTACAGGGAAAATACAGCAGTCCATATAGTTAAGAACTCAGTTGTACAGTAAAAAGAAAGGGTATAAAAATGTAGATGACTAAAGCAATATGTGTGCAGAGGAATAATAATCTACCATGAATTAAAATATGCTAGTTTTGGGGACTAAATTGCTTTTACTACTCCAGAAAGTTGCTTTTACTACTATAGTAGTAAATTACTAAACTGCTTTTACTACTTTAGAAAGCAGCAGAGATTCTTCAGCTATCACACTAATGTGAAAAATAGTAACCTCAGTTCATAGAATTGTATCACAGAATCACAGAATTGTTTGGGTTGGAAGGGACCTTAATGCTCATCTACTTCCAACACCCTGCTACAGGCAGGGACACCTTCCACTAGACCAGGTTGCTCAAAGCCCCATCCAGCCTGGCCTTGAACGCTGCCTAAGAAGGGATAGCCGCAGCTTCTCTGGGCAACCAGTTCCAGTGTCTCACCACCCTCACAGTACAGAATTTCTTCCTAATGTCTAATATGAATGTACCCTCTTTCAGTTTAAAGCAATTCCCCCTTGTCCTGTCACTACATGCCTTTGTAAAAAATCCCTCTCCAGCTTTCTTGTGGGCCCACCTTAGGTACTGGAAGATTGCTACAAGATCTCCCTGGAGCCTTCTCTTCACCAGACTGAACAACCCCGTAAGTCCATAAAAAATCCTCAACACAAAATAGTCCTTTATATTCCCTGGTTCTGCCTTTTTTTGTTCTCACATCACACAACAGGCTTTCTCCAGGCAAGGTACAGACAGGGAAGTAATACGAGAAAGCACCAAAATGTGCATGTACTTAAATAACTATTAACACTGCAACCTGCAGTTATCACCAGAGTTAAACCTTAGACAATTAGCTGAAGATTTACACCTTTATTGTTTGCTTTGAAGTAAAGAAAGGTTGCATTTTGTAGCATAAGGCAGCAGTCAAAGGGGATAAGGGAGTGAGCTTTTTATGAACAACCTTGAAAGATCTTTCTTTTTTTTTACCAAAAAAAAACCCAAATCCATGAGGTGATCCATATGCCAATATGATGATTAGTGTCTTAGAGGTTTTGCTGTGCCTTCCGTGAAGCATTCCAGTATTTAAATGTTTATTCCTAACAACAAGTTCTGGTTTTCAAAGACCAGAATACCAGCCTTTACCTGAGAAACAGGTAGTCATATTTTACCTCTTGTCAGTAAAAATGGTGACAAAAGGAAAGTTTAGGAAAAAAGTGCAAATAGTGTTAAACTATGCCTATTTTCAGTGGCTGAAAAACTGCCATACGCTTGCCTAAAATATGAAATATGCTGAAGTTTGAAGCCCAAAATCCTTCCTTTTTTAGGACCCTCCCGAATGTCTGGAATTTGTTCTCTTTTCTGAGCATGAGAAAGATTTTCAGTCATACAGTCTTCTTTTTCAGAAAAACACTGAATGTCTTCTGAACTATCTCAGTTGTCTAGATTTGGCTTCCCCCAAGTTTATGATTCCTAATCTCTAATGCCACCCAGAAAAATGAGACAGGTAGTTTATGTTGTGCCACACTGAAAAAATGAATTTTCTCTACTTCTGTGTTCAAAAATTATCCTAAATTCCATGGAGGGCTTAGAGAAAATTAGATGGCTTTTTAATAACTCTTTCTTATCCAGAACATCTTTTTTTAAGCATAATCCAAGTAGAAATGGCAAAACAGTAAGAAAAAAGCACATCTTACTCCAATGGAGCGTATCACTTCTAGAGCAATTTCCTTAGAGAAGACGTTTCATCTCTTGCTGAATTGGCCAGTGGGTGAACTGGGGAACAGGGATGTATCAGGGGAACAGGCCGGGTAGCCCCTTGAGGGATGCTGCTGGATCTGCGTCACCCGACGTGGTAAAGACAGGTGGTTGCCCTTGCTGTGGACACAGGGTGCCCAGTGCTGCAGGTGGTCTGTACAACTGTCCCCACAGGGGCAGGGAGCTAAGGTGTATTTAATTCTTTTCTTTTAGTTTTGAAATGCCACTAGGTTATTTCGATTTAGGGACAGTAGGCTCTCCCTCCAAAGAGCAGCTGACAAAAAACTTAACTGAATGGTGGTGGTAGTTGTGGTGGTTGCCAAATCCTGCTCTCCCTCCTGCCCCAGGCCATGCACCCGGGATGCTTTCCTTGTGCTGGATCTCCTAGGCGTGCCACGAGATCTGCATGCTGAGCCAGCAGTTGCCACTGCACAGTTGCACAACATGATCCAAGTGGAGTGGGGGAAGCAGGCAGGCAGGGACGGGCAGGGCTGAGCCAGACCAACTGCTTCATGACACCCTGCACCTGCATTAAACAAGGTCTGTTGGTGTGAAACCACACACTGAGAACTTCGACTCCCATTAATAGATGTTCTGTATTATCAGGAGATGGACCCTCACTGCAGGCCAGAGATGCTGTCTGGCAGCAATCTGGAATGCTCGAGCCATGCACCTGCTCTGGCTGCGGACAGGAGTGTGAGCAGAATGCCACCGATTCTTACATCCAGCTCTCTGAGGGACCACAGGGCACAGGCATCAGGTATTTGGTGGGACCAGGGAATCTAACGGATTATCCATCCAGTACGAAATGCATCCATCTAACAGATCCTGCATCAGAAAAAAACAACAAGGACTACCCACAGAAATGGAAGTCCTGGCAGCATAGCATGTCAGGCAGTCCTCTGCTTGTTTTCAGACCTGGTAAAACCTGAGTCAGCTGAAATACTGTGACTAGTTCTGGGCACTTAAAAATGCAACACATTTGGAAAGACCCCAGAGGCAAGTAACACAAATCATCAGAGGCCCAGCAAATACAGTCTGTTACCCTACAGCAGCTGCAGAGATGCATAGCAAATTTCAAATATGTAAGAAGTACCTATAAAAAGGAAAGGAATAAACTGTCCTCCAGTGCAATAGCACAAGGGCTGGATTTAAGTTATGTTGAAAGAGACATCAGGACTAAAATACACATAGCTGCTTCCTAACAGGACAGCAAAACACTGGAACAGAGCACTTAAGGAAAATACAGAATTTCTGTATTTGAGAGGTTTTACAGGTATATGGAACAAATATTAGCCTGTAAATCCCAAAGTCTTTATCTTGAAAACCCCACATAATTGGATGACTGCTGAGTCTGGTTTCCAGGACTTCTGTATTCTCTTCATTTTCTGCCATGGTTTACAACACTAACAATCAATTCTCCACATTTAGAATTATATCTCTGGAGTGTTTCTCTCCATGCGTCATACTCAGGCCTTTTGACAAACTGTTCTGTTTCCTTCCTAATTCGATTTCATTAAGTGCAAAACTTTCCAGTCCATCCAAATCACCAAAGTATTACTTCTAGGATTCGCTCTCATCTCTAGATCAAAATTTACTTTCTGTGCATTTCTGCCTCTGGCACCTCAGCATGTGGGAATGGCTACTCTGAGAAGAAAACTCTTTCACAGCCTCAACCCATCACCCCCCGAAGCGCGTCCCCTGGCACTCAATCCCCCTGCTCCCCTCTGCTTCCTGACAGGACTTGACCTCCCCGACCCCCTGTTTACAGTGCCTTTATTCCACTCCTCTTCATGTGCACTGAAAACAGGTGGCTGGGGAGCTCAAGTCACTGAAAACCCCTGCCATTTTGGGGGTCCCATTTAAAACTTAAAGTTGCTGTTTTCATGCATCTTTCTGATCCGTCCTCATAATTTCCACCCAGTGGGTTGTCTTTGCAGAACTTTGACCTTTGACACATTCTTTGCTTTCCGTGTTTAAGTGTGATATTAGAAAACAACCCCGCGCCAGGATCCACACCCCACTTCCCGTCTCCAGCCGCGGAGAGGGCGTCGGGCCGCGCTGCGAGAAGCTGGGGTCCCACGGCGGTCAGAGCAGCACTGTACCCTGTTTCCGTTCCTCTCCAGGCACTGCTTCCCCCTCGGCACGTCCCCTGACCCGCTGCTGCCGAAATGTGAGCGCCAGACACTTTCCGAACACCTATTTCTGGCGTTTCTGTCCGCAGGCTACCTCGTCCGTGACACCGTTCAGGCGGCCTCGATTTGTACTTCTGCCTCCCTCTCAGGGTCAAGCAAAAGGAGACCTACCCCGAGCTTTCGGGGGAAAGAAAAAGTGACGTCTCTCCGTTTCCTCCGAGATGAACCGAACAGTGGAGATGAAGAAAGAAAAACGAAATGACCCCGACGTGATTCGAACACGCAGCCTTCTGATCTGGAGTCAGACGCGCTACCGTTGCGCCACGAGGTCCTGCTGCGCAGGTATACCTCGGGTTTCAGAACTCGCCCACTATTGGCAGCCTCCGCCCTTGGAGGGGCCAGCATCGGTAGCGAGACAGGGACAGAGCAGAAGGGTGGGGAGCGGACGAAGACCCTCTTCACCCTCTATGGCAACCGTACCGATTAAACCCGCACCGGCCCCTCTCCTCCAACATGGCTTCGTTTATCTCCTTCCCGCACCAGTACGTTAACTCTACCCACCTGCACACCCGCTGCCGGGCCCTCTCAGCAGGGACCTGTCGGCCTCGCAACACCGCCTCCTTACGCAGACTCGTGGGTATCGGTTCCCGCTGCTCAGAGATCGCTCCTTCTGCCAGCCCCCCTCCTTTGCCATTGTCCCCCAACAGGAGGGGAACTAAGGGTGTGTTGCAGATAAAGGCTCCCTACGAGAAGCCGTTCGCAAGCCAGCTCCTCGTTAGTATAGTGGTGAGTATCCCCGCCTGTCACGCGGGAGACCGGGGTTCGATTCCCCGACGGGGAGATGAACTATGTTTTCCACCCGCGGCGGGTACGTGTTTTGCTGGCTGGTGCTAGCGGCCGGGCCTAGCGCGGCGGCCGCCGAACAAAGGTCTTGGAAACAAAAAGCGCGCTCGAGCGCGGCTCTCCCCGTCGGGGAATCGAACCCCGGTCTCCCGCGTGACAGGCGGGGATACTCACCACTATACTAACGAGGAGCCGCGGGGGTGCGGGGGCCATGCGCAGCCGCTCGGCGGGGAGCGGGACATGCAGCCCCGGTCCAGGCACCTCCTGCGCTGGTGCCCGGAGGGTTTTGGTGGGCACTGCAATCTCCCCTGCCTTCACTTCACTCCGTCCCGTTTGCTATTCTCCCGAAGGTTATGGCACGTCCCGACCGCTTGGGCGATGTGCATTAGCGTCAAGGCGTGCATTGTGTCGTGCAGACGCGGGGAAGCGAAGGGGCTGTGCCGGTGGTTGCCGACGTCCCACAGCTTATCCAGCAGCGGGAGACGGTGGGGAGAGGGCGGAAGAAGGGGAAAGGCTCCGCCATGGCTCGTGTTTGTTGTGGTTCTCCCCGGTGGGGAGCGGCATGCTGCCCCGTCTCTCCTGCTCCTCCCACCGCGGAGCGGACCGGGAGCGCTGCAGGGCGAAGAAAGAGCCAGAGGGCAGGCGGCGGGCGGGAGAGCAGGAGCTCGAGTGTCTTGGCGTTTGTATTTTTTGCCTGTCATTCACGCAGTTTCTCTTGACGGGAACCCGAGAAGCCCTGGAGTCAGCAGTCCTTAGGGTGAAAAGACTCTAGCACCTGCTTCTTACCTACCTAAAAAGGGGACGAGAGAAATGGAAACCAGTTACTTCGGGATCTGAGGCTAAAAGGCAGAGGACATATACTGACCGTATGGCATCATACCAACTCGGTCAGCAGTAACATGGTTGTGAGTTTGTCATATTTCTTTGGGTATAAGGACCCCAGCGTAGCTTTTTCAGACAAGCATAGCTAAAGAACAAACAGCAATCTGTATGTAGACATCTAAATAGGCGTGACCTGGAAATAAAGCTTTTCTAAATACTGACCTGCTTGTTTAAGCACTTAAATATAAACATGTGTTTCCCAGTGGATGCAACAGGTTCAAATTTTGTCCTGACAAGTGAAAAATAATAATTAAAGTCTCATAATAATGTCGTTACTTTAGAGGTAGCATAATGAGATGAACTGGTAGGGCTGTGATCAGGTGATAGCCGTAAACCTCCCAAAGCAGGATCAAAACCCGTGTTGCTAGGCTGGTCTAAACTTGCTGTGTGGGTTCAGATTTTATTCAGCAGATGATGGTGGTTTACTTTCAGCTGGGAAACTGGTGGATCAAACACTGCCTGTTTGCATTTTGTGAGACCACTCACACATAACTCTACTTCAGACTTTTTTAGCAGTCCCTTCTGAATTCCTTCTGTTCCTTGATCCCTGGGGTCAGGTATCAGAGACGTGACCGCTTGTGTTAAGTGGTGGTGCTTGCTGTCACCAGACCTTCCCTAGCTTCTGCTCTTTACCTCAGAGCTGGTTTTGCCTCAGGTTGCTGTACAGACGTCTCCTTGGGCTGTCTTCTTTTGGAACTGTCTCCAGAACTTCTCTTCTGCTGTCTCCATACCATCTCTTGCAAATTTTTGGTATTGCTAAGCACTTTGACAACACCGGAGCCAGGCTCAGAACAAGTTGTGTAGACATTTTGGTGTGTTAGGGGCTCAAACTGAGGAAAAATGGAAAAAGCTACAGAAGTGGTTTTGTCTCTTCTGCATTTTATTCAGTGGTCTGGGAAGCATCAGTAGGGGGAATGTGTTAAGCATAGGGCAAAATGTTGTTAGGGCGACTCCTTGCACCAGCAGTTTCCTCCTTGCTGTAGTTGCCACAATGATCCTGCTCTGAAAGAAATGAGATCAGTCCTTAGAACCAGCAGTTGCTGACAGGTAAGTTTTGTGAGCAGTAAGGCCCGTCTTCTTGCCAGGCTGTAAAATGGCACAAGTCATTTCAACTCAGTGACTGTAATTTTATATTGGGAGAGGGGCATGAGGTGGGGTAAGAGCCTTCTGTAGCTACAGAAATTAATGCTTCTGAGTCAGTGTAAAACCAGAAGCCCTAGATGAGAAACAAAGTACTTCACTGGTATGGTCTTTAGGATGCCGCAGCCCAGAAGAGCTGCTGCAATTGAATACATTTTATTCTGATTACTCTTTATAGCTATTTTGTACACTCTTGTTGCTGCCCATTTACACATATCCAACACTGTGTGCTCTGTGCTCTGTTTTCCATGTAATTTTTGTCTGTACCTTCACCCTGTGGAGTTCACAGCACAGGATTTAATAAGCTTTGTAAATAAGAATGTATGAGTTATCAGATGGCATATTTAATTACAGTACTTCTTTCTGTGTGAGTTTTGGCCTAACACAATTTCTGTTCAGTGTAATGGATTTGTTGCATGGTCTGTATGACTCAGTTATCTCTTTCTGTGCTAATGTATTTTGATCAAGCTAAACCAAAGTTTTAGAAGTTATTAGAAAAATCAATTTATATCACTTGTGGGAATGAATGATCAGACATCCCATGTAAAATCAACAGCTGAAGAAATTCAAGGTAAAGGGGACTGACATTCTATGTCACTGCCTGGTGGACTAGTGGGAGAAGGGACCTAAGGGGCTTTTCCCCCTGTTAGCATGCTTGGTATAGTTTACTAAATGCAGCCACACAGCTGGGCAGCTTTCTCTCCATGTTGCATCATGTGAACTTTTTAATAAATGGAGCTTTTTAAAAATCTGTTGGAGGAGTCTCAGGGATTGAAAGATTATGTCCTAAGAATTGTGAAATAAAATAGAGAAGTGCCTATGCAGAACCCCATTTCTGTTTAGGTAAAAAGCACCCTGATGAAAAAGTTGAATAGTTGAATATAACCATTTCTATTCCTATATCATGGTTTAAATCCAATGGATACTCTGAGTAAGAATAAACTCCTTCTCAGAGGGAATCTACATTCTGATCACTTTTCCCTTCAAAAGGGATTGCCAAGCAAATGTACTTGGAGAGATACCATGAAAAACAGGAAAATTCAAACCAGGAAAAGTGGAGGCTGGCTGGTTTTAAGGAAAAATTTGAACTTTAGAATAGCAAAATCTGAGAGATGTCTTGTCTAAAAATCAGAGGACAGGACCCAGTAATTAAAAGGAAGAAGACTGATCAAGTTGGTATGCAGAATACACTTCTCTTGGTGTATGGGGTGTATTGGTTTTCAGTAGTCCCAGAAGAGTGTTTATGCAGCAAAGCCTGTAGAGACATATTGGGACACTTCAAAACCCCAACAGGTTGTGTACTAATGTAAGTATTCCTATGTAATGCCGTTCTGGATACTAGAATATGCCTACCATATGACTACAAGAATAGTCATTGCTTTCTGGCTATGGTGAAAAACTACAGTGGACCCAAACAATTTCACCATTGGTCTGACTTGGTCTGAAATATGGAATTTCTTAGAATCTAGACATTGTCAATAATTTGCTTCAAGGTAGACCAATCACATAGTGCCTAAGAAGGAAAATTGTAGAGGCAAACATGAAAAAGACAAATACCGTCATATACAGCTATAGCCATAAGGTTCGACTCTTGCATCATATCAGTTCTAGGCTTAAACAGCTGTCATTCAAAAAAAGGGAATCATGAACCTAATAAAGGAAAATGATGCGTAGAGAGGGGAAAACATGGGCTAGCAAAACCCACAGAAAGTAATACAGGAAAGAGTACCATAGACTGAAGTTAGGTATCCAAAACAAAGATGTCATGGAATAAAGGCATCACACAAATAAATTAGGTAAAGATATCTCCCCATGTAAAGAGCATGGAGACATATTTAAAGGTATAGTACAAAACTATAAATGAGGGAATATGCAGCTTATTTAAGGCTGATCATCACAAACTTCTTTTACACATTCCAATGCTCACTCAATATAGACATTGCGGACAAGTGCAGGCCAGGTAATTACGATGGGGAAACCGGAAAATGAGACCAAAGATGAGGATAGAGAAGAAGTGACATTAAAACCAAAACCTATGTGCTTGCTTAAGGTATGAAATTAGAAATACACAAAAGATCCTGCAGAAGACTTGGGAAAAAAAAAAAGCCCAGAAAATTTTATGCTCCCATGTCAAAACTCACTAGTGCCCCAGACCTTGAATAATACTTGCTGTTCTCTAAGTTTGCTAGATTGTACTGCTGTAGTACTGAAAAATCAGGGGGAAAAAAAGAAGTCAGTGTGCTGAGCCAACAATGAATAGAAGTCAGTTTAGTCTTTATCTGGTAGTTAACACAAGGGAAACTGACCTTACCTTGAAAGCACTATCAGAACATGCCATGGAAGTATAAAAGGAAATTTATGATGTTTTGCTGCTTTTGTAAAGGTTTTGGGAAGTTTCAGCCAGATACACATCACTGAAAAATGCACTGTTGACTCAAAAAATCCAGAGTTTATATAACACTGTAGCTGAGAGAGAAAGCAACATTGTAATCTGATATTCAAACTTCATAGTATATCATCAAGGTACATTTTGTCTGTGAAACCATTTGATATTAAGTAGAAAGCACAACAAATGGCAGTTTGGAATCTTCTAAATGGCATCTGGGTTAATGGAGCTTGTATGAACAATGTGATGTCTGTTAGCAATCTTTCTTTTAGAGAAAACCTTCAGAGCTTGATGGATGTTAAAAATAAAAATGATAAATGTTAAAAAAAAACAAACAACCCAAAGTGCTAAAAATAGTGTCAGCAAAAACCAAAGTTGACAACTCATCTATTTTAACAACCAAGCACTAGATCAAAGCTACCAGCACTGTTATCAGTTTGTTGTAATGCTGGCTTCACTCATGCTCCTGGTCTTCCAGTCTCCACCATTTACTAGTTTGTTGTGTTGTGCATGGGCAACAGAAGAATAGCCTCCTTTGTAGATAAACTGGGGCTTGATGGGGTAATAGTTTACTTCTATCTCCTTTTCTTAGGATAAAAGAGCCACCTGCCATGGAAACCACATTTTTCTTTTCCTTACTCAGGGAAGTACTCCACTGACTGCAGTGCACAGGGAAGCCTTGAGAAACCCTGTGTGGTCCTCATAGCTGACAAAAACCAACCAGTAAGGCTTAATTTCTGTTTTAAGTAGTCAGGTTTTATCATTGCCATGTGTTGTACTATTACACCTGCCTTTGGCTTCTCCACTCCGCGGTCTGTCTTCCTCTTCACTGTTCTTTCTTCTCTCTCCCCCCCCCCCTTTACTTTTTTGTTTTGTTTTCCTCTTTCCCCTGAAGAAAACAGAATGCCCATGTCTTATCCAAGTCATGGGAGTGCAAAAGAGCAAGCTGAAGGCTAGAGGAAACTGCTGGTCCTGTTCATCTGTGTCAGGAGAAGCTCCTGAAATTGGTTCCTTTGCTTCTGACACAGTTTTCAGTGGGTGCATGAGCAATAGAAGAGAAGTGGATAGGTTTTTAAATTTAGCAGATGGAAGAAGGAAGGTGGTATAAAATAAAACATTAAAAAGCCCTTACAGAAATTAATTGCCATTTCCAGTATTATTCATGATAGAGAAAAGCGAATGTGCACATCCACCAGAGATTGTGCAAGATGTGATGGATGATTAACTATCTTGCTCAACTGTAAAAGCCTGACACTTTAAAAAAGTTGCAGAAATGAATCACAGTGCACTTTAAAATTGAAAGAAGAGATAAATATTTAAAGTCAGTTGAATAGCCAAAACCACAAATGAGGAACTGTTGAGAATGATGTGCTTAGAGCACAGCTGCTTGAAGTAAGAGCTGAACACAATGGTGTATCTGCCGTACATTGGCTGACAATCACCACATTACTCTTGATTCTGGTAAAATCAAAGTAAAAGCAGTAAGACAGAAAGTATCAGATGCATTGCTAGGTAGAGTCAGATTCAGTGAACACAGCATCTGTTCCTGGGAAAAAAGTATAAGAGAGTTTGTTCGTTGCTTTTTGTTTGTTTTTCATTTGCACTGATTATTCTCATTATATGTAATTGGAATGTGGAGTTTTTTACTTCTAAAGGCACAAACACCTTGCTTCAGAACCATAAATTTGTTTCTTTGCTGTTTGCTATTTTGCAGGATAATGATGGTTACATAAAGTTGTAGGTTTTCTTTTTTTGTTTTGTTTTTTGGTTTGATTTGTTTGCTTTGTTTTTGAGACTTCCCAAAAGAACTAGACTTTCAGGTTTGCAATTGCATTGGCTCCCTCTGGTGGCATTCTGAAATGCTTTAGTTTTTAGTCCAGTAAAATTCGTTTGATAGCAGTTTGGGGTTACTATTTTATGTAATTATTATATTAAGAAAAGTCAAACAAATAGTCATATCTCTTAAATCCAATTCAGCTTACACAAAATCAGCTCATAAAATGAAATTCTGTCAATTTGGGTCAAAATGGCTGGAAAAAAAGATGATTCATTTCCCTTCCTTCACATTCTCTTAACTGAGTTCACGAATTGCATTTCGCTATTTTCTGTGTGTTTGGAAAGAAGTTACAACAGTGTCTTAACTATGGGACTGGCCTGTTTAACTTGGCAGCAAAAATCAGTCAGTCTCTTTCAGAAAGTTTTAATGTGAGAATTTACAGTTTGAAATTAAGGCACTTGGCAGCTGTTGCCACTTGCATCCTGTCAGCCCTTGCCAGAGCTGAACCAGATGTGCAGTTAATGCCTGTTTTTATCCATCTGTTATTAATATTGAATATAGAAAAGAGAGGAAAGAAAAGATAAAGAGGAGCAGGAAATGCAGAAGCAGTTCCATCATTTCCTCTGTTTAGGCATGTGGAAAGAACCCACATTTTGGGAATTTTGCAGAAGATGAAACTAAGCCTTTTCCTAGAGTTGGGCAATTTTGCAGTTGCCATTCTCAGTGTAGCAAGACTGAGAGGAAGAAAATTATTAAAGCTGCATCATCAAGGCATTCCAGTCCCCTATCTGTGCAGTGTAAGGCCTCATTTAGCAAACATGGTAGGTTTTCCAAGTGAATGAATGTACCTGCCCCTTCTTTTACTTAATAATAATTGAGAGTTCAAGAACTACTGCCTGCTATTTCTTGGTCAGTGTCACTCTGCTCTATGAACATTCTTGGGTTGATACATTGATATACTTTTAATTACAGCACTTCAGAAACTACAAAATGAAGAAGACAGGGAAAAGTCCAGTCTTTCTGCAGATTAAGTGCTCACATTGGAAGAAATTGTGTAGCATCTTCTGTTTAAATGGATGGAGAACCCACGATCTTTTCTGACATAATTTAAGTAAAAAGGTAAATGCTAAAGATAATTTTTAGAAACACCATTTTCTACATGGCATGAAGACTAAGCTTTTTGGGAGGATTTCAGTGCTAAATATCAATAATATTTTGCACTTCTGACAAAATTCAACTGAAGATATAATTTTTTTGCCCAGTTTGAAATCCTGATCCTACAAACTGTTCTTAAGCAAAAGGATTTAATTAGACGTACTAGATAACCTTTTAATGAACTTGTTGGTCTACTGAGTCTGAAATTCCAGCTTTTCAGAATTATTTCAGACAGACTCTGCCAGGTTTTTAAAAAAACCCATAACTAGCAATACTATGAGTGAGAACTGTATGTCTGTGAATAGTGTGTATATGTATATATACACTACATATAGTAGTACTTCATATAGTAGTACTTCATATAGTAGTACAATATAGTTATGTATTTTTCTACTGCAGAATTAAGAATTTACCATGATTCATCTACCAGTATATTCAAGCAGAATAGCTAGGCATACTTAAGGCCTTTTTTACATAATTCTGCACACCTGCAAGTTCTCAGAACATTTATTTAACCTGTAAGATGCACATCATCAGATAAATGTGTGTGTCAGCATGTTATTCTAAAACATTTAATATGAGCTTTACCATTACTAAATCTTCATATAAGCAGGTTCCATGTTATTCAGAAAGTCATTTGCCTGGCATTTTCACAATGTGTGTTTGTTTTATATCTACAAAATCCACTAGTTCTGGACAATGCTTTTTTGTTTTCTAAAATCAACTGAAGCAATGATAAATTGCCGATTTTTAAATAAAGCGAGCTTCTGAGCCAAGAAAGAATATAAAAAATTACAGCTGTGTTTAAAAGGCAAAAATGATTGTGTGTTAAGAAGGGAAAGTCATTCATAACTCTACATCACATGATTAAAAGCTGAGCTTAACTATTTATAGCTAAGCACTGTCAAGAGCAATATGTGTTGATGAGGGAATTTGACTGTTAGTACATTCCTAGATTAGGTGCATGTTAACAAGGGCTGTACAGTGTTAAAAAAAGAATGAAGAGTGAAGGTAATATTTAGAACCTGGAAAACACGTTTAACTTGCTTAGTTACACAAAACTAAAGTCAGAGGCAAAAGGAGTTAAAGTAGGTAAAATTCTCACTTTCTATTGGTAAAGCAGCTCTGCTTCCTACAGAGGCTTAAAAAGGTAGACTAATAATGATTTAAACATTCACTTTAGAAAAAAAATTATATTAATATTTTAAATAGTACTTAATGTTAATAAATACCCCCCTTAAATGAATAATGATTAATGCATTTAGAATGTGTATTTTCCTGAAGGAATTTTTTAAACAAAGGAGAGAAAGCACACACTTTGCAGAGGGACTCCATTCCAATAGAATGCTGAAACCAAGCTTTTTCATTTTACTTCTGTCTTAACCTGGATTATATGAAGGATAATTTCAGGATAAGGGGCAAGCACCAAGACATTGGATTCTTAGTGGTGTAACAACCCTTAAACCTGAATACGAATCACTTTTACAGTGCCTATCATCTGATACAATTTCCTAGAAGATTTTGAAGTTGATGGGATGCAGCTTTGTGGAACTATTAGATCAGTCAGGGAAACCAACCAAAAAGGGGCTAAAGATATATCAGAAGGTAAATCAATGGATTAATCAATCAATCTTTTGGTCATCACTTTTATTCAGAAAAAAAATCCTTAACTTGCATCTAGCTGTCTGTGTCCCCCTGTATTTTCATAGGATAAAAGATTAAAATACCAAAATGACACTTTTTTTTAGGTAAATTAATTGTGGGTATCCCATTACAATAAGCATTCTTATCATACACTACTTCTGTAACTGCAGAGCATAGCAATCTGTTTTCTCTATGTCTGGAAGTGAAAGAAAAACTGTACACAGCAATGGGCATTACAAAGACAGTTGATAATATCCCTGTTCTCTTAACTAGAAACATGCTTGTGTATAAAGTTTAGATATAGATCTGAGTTTGTCTATAGTTTCTGGAGGGACAGAAGAGCATTGCAGTTTTGCAGACTGGATGCAGAACTTCAGCTCAGATATTTGGGAGAAGGAAATTGTGGATAGATACATATCTCAGATTCTAATACCTTTGTGTTTCAGGATGCATTCAGAATTTGGGTGTTGCCTTGAGCTAGTTCCATATTTAAACTTCCTCTGTGGAAAAACAATTACTTAGGTTGAGATTTTGGTGAGTGAAATAAAGAGAATTTGTGGCTTTTGAAACGACAATGTAATGAAAGCTATGTTTATAGAGAAGAAAATATGCACAGATCTCATGGAAAGAGAATATAAAATTTGGAAGGCTGGGACTATAGCTTCTGCAGCCCATAAACCACAGCATTTCATGTGTTCAGATGATACAGCCAAAAGACAGTCATTGTGCAGTGTGCCCTCTCCCTTTGGCAGGTTACTTTCTGAAATGGAAAACAGCATGAAGTCACACATCAAGAACAAGTTTCATGGCTAGTACTACATGGTTGGATATGGTACTAAGAAAGAATGGGGATGGGTAATGGTATCAGGGCAGTCCAACAACAGCAGGCATGCTATACACACCGTCAAAAGTTTACTGGTCAGGTATCTCAGCAGCTCAGCAGGTTCTTGTGCCTACATTCATCTTCTCGCCCTGCATGCACATGATGGTGATGCCCAAATTGACACCACTTATCTCCTAGCTCCTACCTGCAGTACTTAATGAAAATACTGTGAACACTCCCTCCCTATGTAGTCAGTTGTACTGATTTTGGCTGAGGTAAAGTTAATTTTCTTCATAGCAGCTAGTATGGGGCTTTGTTTTGGATTTTTGCTGAAAACAGTGTTGATAATACAGGGATGTTTTAATTACTGCTTAGCAGTGCTCACACAGAGTCAAGGCCTTTTCTGCCTCTCACACCACCCCACCAGCAAGTAGATTTGGGGTGCACAAGAGGTTGGGAGGGTACACAGCCAGGACAGCTGACCCCAGCTGACTAAAGGAATATTCCACACCACACGGCATTATGCTCAGCACTATAAAAGCTGAGGGGAGAAGGAGGAAAGGAGCGATGTTCGAAGTGATGACATTTGTCACCCCAAGTAACCGTTATGCATAATGAAGCCCTGCTGTCCTGGAGATGGCTGGACATCTGCCTGTTCACCTGAACACCTGGAGAATGAATTCCTTGTTTTGCTTTGCTTGTGTGTGCAGCTTCTGCTTTACCTATTAAACTGTCTTTATCTTAGCCCATGAGTTTTCTCGCTTTTACTCTTTTGATTCTCTCCCTCATTCCACTGTGTTGGAGTGAGTGAGTAGCTGTGTGGTGCTTAGTTGCCAGCTGTCCAGTTAAACCACAACACAATAGAGAGACAGAGACAGCAGTTCAATGTTAGTCTAGAGCAGAGTTTTATTCTGAACTGCCTACCATGTCCAAAGGGAGGTAGGATAAAGGTAGGCATGTTTGATTAGGAAATTTTTATTTCTGCTTGTTCATATCCCTCTCCTAGTCCCAACAAGTTAGTTTCTAAAGTTCTTCATTATTTGAGCAACACAGAAATACTATCTACTTTGACCCATTTTTTCTTTCATTTTCTACAGGAAGATGGTCATACATAAAAGCTTTAATTTATATTCTTTGTGTATTATCATTAAAGAGATGGTTACACTGGCAATTAGGATTAGTTTATATTGAAATGTATTTCATCAGGTAATTTAATTGATAGGTTTGGTGCTACCAGATGGCAAGAAAAGGGTATATTTTAACTTTATATACTATATATAAACACCTTCCAAGCCTGTGTGGTAATTGCTTATCATTATGTCTGAAGCAATGGTCTTTTGGCAGAAACTTAATGACTGTTATTCCATTGGGCGAGCTAAGGCTCTGGTATTCACTTACTGAGTTATTGTCTTAATTCTTTGTTTCTGGATGATCACAGAGAATGTTATTAATAATAGATTGGAAATGAAGGATAAGAGAGTCTATTCATCAAAGACCTTATCCAAAGGACATATGAACTCTGGCTTGCTGGACTGGTTGTTTTATGCAAGTGTCATTTGTACAGCAGATGCCTAATAGCAGCTGCTGAAGAGTCACTGAACTGCATTGTTCTCAAAAAGATGTATGTGTCTTACCATCTTTGCAAATTATAAAGATAAATCTATAGAGTACAAACACATTGTCATAGATGAGACTACTTTCAAGCAACTAAAGATGTGGTATGACTTAATTTCTTTACATGACTATCTATTCCTTACTTTCTAAATGCAGATAAACTAGAATACAGAAAAAGTTTGTAGCAGAACATGAGAAGAAAGACTCTAAAAGTTCTTGGAGTATTTTTATTATGAAGAGTTCTTCTATCATACATCTAGCTATGGTTCCTAGATTTTTCTGAAGAGGAGATATTTTTTTGTCATCTTTTGAAGTGCCTTAAAATATTTGACCTTTTATATACCTACTGTTTTTCTACAGCCTGCAATAGCAGAAGATTTTTTGCTGTTCTGCAAATAGCATAATTTTCTCCTAGATATAGCCATTTATGATGAACTCACAGGAGTAGTACATCTTGGAGAAGGCATTTGGAGAAGGCATGGGAAAATCAGCAGCTGGCATCCAGCAAAAGCACCACAATTGCAACATTTCTTTAAGCAGTAGTCCTACAAACCATTTCTCATTTTCCTGGAGACTCAATGTGTTAAACTCCATGTTGGTATGGGATGGAATACAGAAGGTGGCAGAAGATGGAGAGCTCAGGGATGTAAAAACATAGCAAGGGGCATTTGCTGAGTGTATTGGTCATTTTACTGAGGAAGAGCTGAAATGGTGCATTTGCCAGTGCTTGTCAGAGCCTAATTTCAATGTAGGGACAAGGAAGATAAGAGCTACAATGCAATACTGTTGCATTTTTTTCTTTCCAGGACCCTAGGCTTGAAATAGGGCTCATACAAAGATCACCAAGGAACTGCGTTTATCTACATGAGTCCGGAAGATGAGAGAGGCTGTAGCACTGTATTGACAGTGAAAATCAGGCACCAAAGTAAGTTCTACCAAATAATCAAACCTCACACTAATATTTAACAGTCCGACTGCTCAGTTTCAAGAACATTTCATTTTAAGAGCTTCTCATATGATTAGGCTCCACAGAGTGCTGCCTTAGGCAGGGACACCTTCCACTAGACAGGGTTGCTCCAAGCTACGTCCAATGTGGCCTTGAAGACTGCCAGGGATGGGACAGCTTCTCTGGGCAACGTATGCCAGTGCCTCATCACCCTTGCAGTAAAGAACTTCTTCCTTATATCTACTGTAAACCTATCCTCTTTCAGTTTAAAGCCATTCCCCCTTGTCCTATCACTGCTTGCTCTTATAAAAAGTCCCTCCCCAACTTTCTTGCAGGCCTTCTTGAGGTACTGGAAAGCTGCCCTAAGCTCTTTCAGAGACTTCTCCAGGCTGAACAACCCCACCTCTCTCAGCCTGTCTTCATAGAAGAGGTTGTCACAGGATTTATAGTAACTGATGGTGAGAACCATACCCTGCAGCAGGGTCATGAAGGCTGTATAAAAGCTGCAGGGCAGGTGATGAGATGTTGTCAGCTGGGTCCATTGTGCTAGCACAAAGTAAAGACATGCTTCCAGGTCATAAGTACATCTCTGTAACTTGTCCCTTTCTGCAACTCAGACATCTGAAATGAAGAATTTCTGTTAGCCTTGTTTCAGCCACTGAAGGAGAAAATACCAAGGCTGAAAAGAGTCATGACATCTGCTGAAACTAGCACAGTGTTAGTCAATGGCTAATAGTGGGCAAAACGTTCAGAGAAACCAAGGATGTCAGGACGGGGGTCTAACATATACTGCTAGTCAAATTATCCGGCCACTCCCCTTTTGTGAATAATGCTGGGTCTGAATGATTATGAGGTTTTTGGCTGTAGATTCCTGGTGTTCAAGTATAATCGATGACATTTTTTTCATAGGAAAGAGAGATTAAGAAAGGAGCTATTTAAGAACATGACAGTGATCTTCAATTATTTCTCAGCAGCGCTATTGCAGAATGTTAACTTGAAACAGAGACTGCGGAGATCTGAGGCCTGAGTGTCAGAAGTCAGAGATGTGAATGAAATACACTCAACTTGTCATTAAATATGAATACCTCCATCAGGTATTCTTCAGGTATTCATCAGGTAACCTTCACCAGGTTTCTTCTGCCAACACAATTTCAGACCAAAAGAAAGGCTTATGTTGTCTAAAAATGTTTCTTTTTTTCCCCAGCTCTATAAATGGAAAATACAAAAATGTTATCTATATCATTACAAAGCATGACACTTTGAGGCCTCATAAGAAAATTCTCCATGAATGAAATATTGGTTAAGTACATTTTGTGAAACTTATTCTCTTGCTACGTTGATTTTTAATTGTATTGCTACAGTACTTCTAAAATGAAAACAGTAAGGAGATCTCTGTAAATATGAATTTCAGCTCCCAAAATCTTCTGCATCATCTTTCTGACGTACTTGGGATAGGCTAAACTGGTGGTTAACGTTAAGAAAGAGGTGTATGAATCAGAGTGTTGACAAAAATAATTGAAAATGGCTTCTAGTCAGAGCTCCTGAGAGGTCTCGACAAAGTTGAAGTGTTAGTCCATGGAACTGAAATAAACATCACAAGACTGTAGTGATCAGAAAACACAGAGTCTTTCTTGTTTCCTCAAAGACAATGAACTCAGTGTCTCCTCAAGTGATTTTACTGATTTCTTGAGACAAAACAGTTCTTGGTGTAGGACTCCACCCACCTACAATGCTATATATATTCAGAAAACGTATCAAAATTTTCCTCAGAAAAACATCTGCATCATCGTTACCCAGTTGTACACGTAGCCCTTAGGATTCCCAGACATAATAATCAGATATGAACATCTCCAAGTCAAAAATACTCTCCCAGTCCCATGGCTTTTCATCACAGCAGCATTTCCCAGCAGTATATTCCCATAATTTCCAGCCATGTCCTTGGATTGTGTTTCTAGAATTGTAGACTGCATCCTTATCAAGTTTGCAGGTCATACCAGATCTAGGGGGCTGTGTGACATACTTGAGGGCTGGGCTGCTGTCCTGATAGGCTGGAGTGGTGGAGCAACAGGAACCTTATGAACCTCAACAAGGACAAGTGCGAAGTCCTACATTTAGGAAGGACAAATCACTGGCAGTGATACAGGCTGGGAACTGATGGGCTGAAAAGAACTCTGTGCTGAAGGACCTGAATGTACTGGCAGTCAGAAAGCTAAACATGAGCAAGCCCTAGCAGCAAACAAAGCTGAAAGCAGGAGCACAGCTTGTAGACTGAAGAAAGCATTTATCTTCTTCTACCAGTATTCATTACATCATACCTAGACAGTACATGTTTTGGGCTCCTCAAAACTAAAGACATTGATAAACTGCAGCAAGTTCAGCAAAATGTCTCCATGGCAGTCAGGCTGGAGGACCTGCCCTGTGAGTGGAAGCTGGAGGAATGGGGTTTGTTTAGCCTGGAGAAGAGATGGGCTTCAAGGGACCTAAGAGCAGCCTTCCCATACTTACAAGGAGGTGACTGAGAAGTAGTTCAGGATATTCATGTTTCCCATGAAGACTGCCAGAAGTGAGACAGGATCCTAAAGAGGCTGTGCAGTTATCGTCCTTGAGGGTTTTCAAGAAGTTGGATGAGGCCTTGGGTGATACGGTTTAGTGTGAGGTGTCCCTGCCCATGGCAGGGGGGTTGGAACTTGATGATCTTAAGGGCCTTTCCTACCCTAACTATTCTGTGATTCTATGATTCTATCTGCCTGAATAAACCCCTGAGAAATCTGGTCTTGTTTGATCAGGAGGTTGGACTAGAGAGTTTATGAACGTCCCTTCCAATCTGCATTAGCCTCTGACCGTATGAAATTATTTCAGAAACATTTCTTCTTCCTTTCACAACTTGGGTGATTTGAGAAGGGTTTAAGGGGGGGGGGGGGGGTGAGGAGAGAGATATGGCATAGAAAGGAACAAATGTTTTATTTCATTAAATTACATTAAAATCTTATGATTTGGAAAACAGAGGTGGAATTAGCAAAAACCACATGGAGAAAAGCATGGGGCAAAGTATTTTGGAACAGAGTCTGTAAAGAGTTATTCATGTGAGCAAGAACTGATAGCCAGCCCTGATTAGTGCACAATTATAATGGGACTTCATGCTCTACAAGATCAAAATAGTAAAGTGCTCCATTATGGCAATTATCTGTCAAAGGGTGAAAGCACAATAGATGAAGTTGCTAAAATACTTCTGTTTTCATTAGTTTCACTATGTTGCAAATGTGTTATAGGGCACTATATGCTACTACTGTATCTGACAAACAGAAAATGGAAATGATAGAAAGGCAAATTATAAAGAAACCAGTCCATGTTTAGCCATTAGAAATCCAAGTACATATTCAGCCTACAAATACTTATAGGTGGGTGTGTAGTCAACTTCCAAAGTCCTTTCATCTGATCCAAGTTATCAAGGGATTGAGATCATGCAGCATTTTTTTGTTGACATGATAGATCAATAATATGCTACTCAGAGCTAAGACTGAACAATTTAATTTCTAACTTAGGGAAACAGCTCTTCATTTGACCTTGAAGATTATTGGAAGGCAAATAAATGACTGAGCATTGTCAAGCATTCTTTGGTGAAAAGCTCTTTGTAATCAAGATTTGTAACTGAAAGACTCAAATAATTTGGATTGAACTAAACTGCAACTTTTTAACAAGGAAACTTTATGTCACCTATTTGGGATGTGGTTGGGCCCCTGCTTTCTGCCAGAAATATGTCTTAAGGATTAAAATCTAATAATTTTTATATATTATATTTTTACATAATATTTTATTGAAGTAATTACTTTTGGTTCTGGTCAGTAAAAAAGCCTTTAACTCATCAGGTACCAGTGGATTCAGACATGCTTTAAGAATTTCAGCATTCACCTGTGTGGCTGATTCAGGATTTTAATATTCACCCATGTGTTTGAAGAGAACAGAAGGCATGATCTTTACCATCATGGAATACATTCCCTGCATAGCAGTGCTAGTTAACAAGTTATAGGGAGGAATGACTATTCCCCCACTCTTTCTCAAATCCTTCCAGGCAACTGCTTCCAAAGCTCTGAAAAGTCCTTCAGCACTTAACATTCAGAAGATCTAAGGGTTCTAATTATAACCAGTTCTTCACTACTGACACAGTTGATGATGAGGAGAAAATGAGATCTCAATGTGTTCCTTCTGTTTTTTTATTCACCTCCAGTGAGTTAAGGAGAGATAAACTAGCTTCTGTTGATTGCATATGGCACCACTGTCTCAGGATACTAAGAAAAAGTTATATGAACAGCTGATTTGTGTAACTGTTTTATTCTAACTTTGGTGCTCATTTTTAGATTAGAGCCTCAGAACACAGATCTGTATGTACAAACTCTCTGGAGTTATTACATTTATGTCAAGAATCAAGCCCATATAATGCTGGTGCTCAGGAAGAAATACACAGTAGCTGGAGAAGAATAAAAACACAACAGGATAAAAGTGCATAATAACAGAAAAAAATGAAGATGTAAAAAGGGATTAGCTGGTTTTGAGGTCAGAGGAATGAGTCTCTATGACTAAACACAGCTGGTCTGGAGGAAGAGAAAAATAGGATAAATAAAAATACGCATGAAAGAAGCATTGCTAATTAAGTTTTTATATAATTTGGGCAAGAAAGTAGCAACATTTAATAAGAATCTAATTAAACTCGAGTGTGTTAACTGGCAGGGGCAAAGATATGTAAGTAAGGAGTTCTTAAATAACTAGTACATCTATTTGCTATTCTCAACAATGCATTTTCTCTAAGGAGAATTTCAAAATATAACACTGTATTTCCAATAATTCTCCCATTTTCTGGACCAGATTTTCTTCCCCTTTTGAGTTTCTGCATGCTTTAATAGCTTTAAAAATTTTGCAGAGGGATAATTAAACTGTTCAGTAGTTACACTTGCAGACAGTAGTTAGGGGAGATTTGCAAGCTGGGATAAAGAAAAATAAATTTGTGAATAAAAAGAAAATAATAGCAACAGTGATCAAAGTATGCTTTGGAGCAAGCTGTTCTTTATGACTGCAGTGGGTGCAGCAAATGATGTAGATTTGCTGTGCAATGAGGACAAGAGGCTACTCTGCGTGTGCCAGAGAGCCTTGGCATGTGAGTGTCACCTAAGCATTACACACAGTCTTGCCATAACTTACAGGGGTTGGAGAAAGATAGTCTTGTGACAAACTTGAGGATGATGGGGGCTGGAGAGGCTTATGAATTCCCTTGAGATTTTTCTAAAGAAATAAAGTTACCAAAGTGTCTACTTGAGTGCAGCTTCTGTGTGCAGGCTGATCTACAGGATGCTTGGGGACAGAAAATTTCTCCTTCTGTCCTTTGTCTAGTGTTCAGCTGGGAAATTGCTCACTAGTCAGGACTAACACTGGCTTAAGCTCCCAAAGTTCTCATAATTCATATTCTCTGTCCAGAATGCCCAATGTGATTTTTGAGCCTTGTATAGCTCATGAACTACTGAAGTGAAGTTGCTCTGCTGCTGCTATGTCACGTGGTGAATTAAGGACTAGCACTGGCAATGAGTCTGTGTGGTGTTCTCAGCCTTCAGTCACTGAAGCAATGTGGTGGGACAGACAATTCTGGGCCACAGAAAAAAGCTGTCCATCTGAGCAGCCTCAACTGTGAGAAGAAGAGGGGAGACCTTGTGGATCTATTGTAACCACCCATTGTGGACCAGTGCTGGATGTGCTTTCTTTTCAGCTGTCAAGGGGTTTTCTCTCTGCAATGTGGGAATTTTGCTATGCTGCTTGTTGGCACTGGAAGATAATGCATATTGAATACTGTATATAACAGGCTCTGAATTTTATTAAGAATACCCTACATGATATTGCAAAATCCCATTTTGATCGCATGCTTTTTGGAAACAATTGAAAATATTAGATGATTAGGACGCACTTTGTACCATAAACTTTTGCATATTATCAAACCAGAAAATGCTAACATCGTCACATATAGCTGCACAACTCCCAGTTATGGGATCAGAGCAGCTCACAGAAATATTTCAGAGTTTATAAATCTATATTTCAGCTGCTCTTCTAGCAGCACTCGTTATGTACTCACAGTCATAGGACCATATATGCCCAACCGACACTTTTTGAGCCAATATGATTTACATACTCTGAGCACTGGTGTCTTTTAGAGTCAAGGGCTGCAGTGGCTTTGACTGTGCTCCCTGTCCTGTGCAGAATTGCATAAAACTGGGGGAAAATAAGGATCAGATATTCAGCTACTCTCTATGGGTTTCCCTACCTTACATTCATGATATAAAGAATATAATCCACATGGTGGCCAGGTGGCATGAGCATTAAACCTTCCAGATGTTCTTTAGCTGTTTCTAAGACAAATAGCTTGTCACTGTTTCCCTTAAAACTTATGCTCAAAGAAGGCATAAAAAGAAACCCCTTTAGTTGAAACAGAAGAGGAAGATAACTATGAATTTTAGAGTTCACTTTTAGGAATCAAAATACTGTTATAAAAGCATTAAGAATGTAATTTATGACGTGAACCCAAGCCAAAGTGTATTCTTTGGGAAACAAGATGAAACACTGCTCTAGTTTATTACTCAGGACAGACTGCTACATGTTTTTGTTGTGAGTGTAGCAGATTCTTTGTCCTCAGCAGACACATGTGCAGAGTATGAACACCTTGTCCTGGGAGATAATTAACTGGAACAGAAGACAACATGACCAAAAGGTGGTCCTTCTCTGCTGTAATGTATCATTCCTTTTGGGAGGCATAGGATGCAGTAATATCGACAAGTATTAAGCTAGGGCTTAATCTCAAGCCTCAGGCTCTTCAGCTCCTGCATTGCTCTGTAAATCATCCTTTCTTCTTAGCCGAGCTTGATGGGGTATTAAGGACGTGTTTATATCTAAGCTTCAAACTCAGCACTTGCTCATACAATTAACTAATCCACATCTCTCAAAGCTGAAGCTAGTTGTTTATTTTTAGGTAGAACTATTTTTCATCTGAAAGTGCTTATTTATCAAAACTGAAGTGTTTTGTGGGAAGATGTTTTAACAAGAACTGAATAGAGCTGTCTGCTGAGGAGGCATGTGTAAGAACCTGCCATTTTGACTAGGACAAGGGACAATGGCAAGTTGAGATCATGAAGCCCTGAAGCCAGGCATGTGACTCCTTGCAAGCTCAGCTTCTCTGTTCTCAGTTTTTAAGTATCTCGCCTCAGGGCTGTCAGGAGCTAGCAATAGAGTAATCCTCGGGGTTCAGCACTGAGTTGCCCAGCCACCCCAAACCCTGTGCAGCAAGGAGAACATGAGGGAACTCTGTGGAAAGGTAGAAACACAAAGAGATCTGGACTTTTGAAAACTGCAATTTCAGAATTTCTTTGCTGTGACAACTTGAATTTTAAGTCTGAAAGAGGCTTTTCTACATTCTCTCAGCAGGAAAAATCCAATCTCTAGACAATAGTATCTACAATGCTGTATGTATACAGCATTAGCTTCCCATTTCCTAAGCTGTCTCCACAGGGCTTCTTAAACCTTATTTGTTTCAAACATGGAAATACAGGTTCTGAGACACACAGCAGCAGTCACCAAGGGAAAATGCTAAGACAGCAGCATAGTGTGAACTAGGCAAATAGCAATTCCACATTGCAGTTACACTGCTTTATGAAAGGAGTCTAAGAATGCATGCACTAGTAAATGCATTCTCAGGAATTTTGGGTTACATGCCCATGTTCCATTCTCTCCAGCTCTGAGTTGCTGCATTTAAGACTTGCAGTTTTACCTTGTGTTTGCCTTTAGACAAAGCACAAACAGAGCATCTGCTCTGTTCCTCTGAACAGTGACTCTAAAGATCTAGGGTCAGAAGCTGTGAAATAACTATTCTCAATTCCCTGAACAAGCTTGCTATTGAACTGACTCCTTTGTTCTTACCCAGGGAGAGTACTCATCTCTTTAATTTGCTTAGCAGCCAAACCACAACCTCCTGCTATTCAACATACTCTGAAACTATAAAGCATTGGTTTGAATAGTGTTTTATAGTGAGGAGTTATATAAAAGAAGAGAGACACTGACAAAGGCAAATTTAGAACTTGTCTACATAATTAAGCTAGTATAATTATGCAGCTAACATCATACTTGTATAGCTTACCCAGGATGAGGGCTGTTTTTTTTTTAGCCTGCAGCTCTGTATCTCTTTTAAAGCAATATAATGATGTAAGTCTTGGCTAGACTACAGTATTGTGTTTACTAGGACTTGAAACTGTCAGTATTTAGGTAAAAAATGAAGATGGATCAGTGCCTCCTCTCCGACTTGTCCTCCTGCCTTGACAAGCATTTTCCATGGCGTTCAGCCCAGTCTGCTGTCTTGGTGTCTATATTCTAGATGCTTCAGGACCTGGGCCTGAGCTTATTGAGAACATCCTATAAAGCGCCAGGAAGAAGACTGCAGTGGGTAACCTCAGGAGAGGAGTAACAAGCGTCAAAAGGGAACTGCTCACTTTCCTGAGACTGCCATTGGTTTACTCTAACCGCATATTGCTTTCCCAGTCATCACACAGTTGTCCTGAAAAGCCTGCCATGATTATCACCCATGCCTTGAGGTATGCTGGGAATAACATACGAATTTTCATTCTTGATTGGCCAAAATATGCTAGTTTGTACAGTGACAAATTGGGAAGGAACGTGAGAAAGGTGCATATGAAGAACTGTAGTACACAGTACATGCTCCTGGATTCTAATAATCTGAAGGTTAGGAATGTCTAAAGACAGAGTTTGTATGGTATTGGTGTTTAAAATGAGCAGTATTACTAACTTTTTGTGAATGTAGAAGCCTGTTTGGAGAAGCAGAAGAGTACATAGGGATTCTTCAATTCTGGTCAACATTTTGCTTCTTTAATAGGAATAGAAATTTCCATAGTCTATGTCAGGCCATGAGGTTCTTCTCTCAACCAGGATTTTGGAAAGTACTTATTCAGGGAATATATTATGGTCCTTAAAGGTTAATTATGTGTGGAATTTAATACTGGCATAGCAGGAGCTAGAATGAGCCCTTTCAAAGTTCAGAGGTTAATTTTAGATGTTACAACTCCCCTTTATATCTTTCTAGTAACAAAATTATTCATTTCCATATTACCCATGACTGACATCTGTGTAAGTGTTGTCACTACTGGGCTTTTACGGCTGAAATATTGTTAGTCATACTCAAACTTGTATTTAAATTTGGGATAATGGAACCATGTTTCTGCATTTTCTGCAATAGTGAAGGATATTTGTCTCCCAAATTATAAACCAGTTGGGCATATTTTACTATTTTAGAATCACTTATATTTCCTTTTCTATACTTGAATGCAATTTTTTTTTTAAGAAAGCCAATGCTGTGAATGTCATGTAATGTCATATGAACTTTGCAGTGGAGCTAAATCTAATTTCCATAGCCGTGGGAGAATCATCAAAAAAGATTAGGCAGAACTACCTTTTTTTTTTTTTTTTTGTGGGTATGAATACATAAAATGGATCAGTTGGCAGTCAGTGGACATCATCCATTTTGGGCTTGGACTCACTGGACCATATTCAAATATAACTGATGTATTTTCCTCCACCTACTTGTATTTGCCTGTGGGGACAGACAAGTCTGGTTGCTGAATACAGAAGCCAAGCAGTGTTAACTTAAAACTGGAATTTAAAGCAGAAGGTGGCTTACGCTTTTGCTGACCTTCAGCACCCTTTCATTACTTGCTTGTCACCCTTTTGCAGCGGTTGTGATATGACCCAATGTACAGAACAGTTGTTTCTTTGTTTCGTACTGTCACCCTTGCCCATCACATGTCATAGAATCACAGAATGGTTTAAGTCGGAAGGGACCTTAAAGCTCATCCAGTTCCAACCCCCTGCCATGGGCAGAGACACCTTCCACTAGACCATGTTGTCTCTGGTTTTCTATTTAAATTTTAATCTCTGTGACTAGGGCCAGAGCTGTTGGTCAGTGTGGAGGAACGAGAAGTGAGATGGTCTGAATTGTGCCTACCAGCCTTACCAGTGAATTCTGGGTATGAGTGGAAATCAGATTTAATTAATGACACAGCTGACATTTTGGCAAAATGTTAGTACTGCATCTACTCTATTTTCCCTCTGTTTATATTTTTTAGTATAAAGTCTTCCTTTTACCTGATTATATGTTTGAAGCCATGCAGCACTGTGAGCAACAGCACCTGAGTTACCCCAGGGGTTGTGCAGTCCCAGCCACCAGGCCTGCAACCTGCTAGTTACAGGGTGCCTGTGTTTTCAGCATACGAAAGCCTAAACTGGACCACAACGGGGGAAAACAAGTAATCACGGATATTGAATTGAGTAGTTACTCTAGCTCTAAGACAATTTTTTGAGGCTTTCATGCTGGTGTTTCGGCGCGGCGTTGCAGGGCTTGTGTTGAGGTAGGGAGGACATCTTGTGGTCAGTGTGGAAAACTCGCCCTCTCCCAGCGGGCTGGCAGCCCTCAGCTTCCTGCTGGGAGCGAGACACTCGCCGGGGACCTGCCTGGCGATTTTGAGCCCCCCAGAACATGCTCAACCACATTTGACAGAGAGGAGCGGCCTCCCATACCCTGCTAGTGTGTGTTTGGTGAAGTGTGGCTGGCAGGGAAGCGAGCTGGGAATCCATCTTTTCCCAGCTGAGGTCAAGGAGCTGCTGGCATTCAGGGCTCATGAAAAGCTACGTTTCTGCAATCACTATTTGTTGACAGGGACTTATTCTCTCCTTGGCATACACCTGGGAGCTGCAGCCATCAGCATCACCACAGAACTGCTGCATATGGAGGGTGTTTTTTGTCAGTAGGGAAGCACAGAACTGCAGCTCGCATCAGGACATAGGGATAAAGTACGGCTGTGAAAACATAACTGAAGCAGGGGAGTGGAATGAAGCTTCTAAGGCAGGGTGCTGTTAGCATTCAATAACCATATCTGATTAGGGTAGTGTGGAAAGGTGAGATCAGCCACGTGAAGGACATGCTGACTGAACTTGGAAAGGTTTGCTTTTTATGGATCTGACAAAAACAACCATGGAAAAAATGTAGAGCCTTGTGTTTTATCTCAATTTAATTCAGTATATGGGGTACGCAGATGCACGCTTGCTTGTTTAAATCACTGCAGTTAAACATTTATTTTGATATATCAGCTACTATAGCAGAGATAAATCTGTTGGGATGATGCTGTATTAGGTCGTTGTCCCAAGGTATTTTATTTAAATAGCTACCCCACAATCCTGTCTTCTGATTTGGAGAAAACTTTAGGAACAAACTTGCCAACAAAGTTTTCAAGTTGACAAGCAGTTATTCTTTATTGCCATTATGGGAGACACGGGGGATAGCTCCTCCTAACGTGTGTCCCCATATTGCTACACAAACCATCCTTATATAGCCACTGGGCATACATACATAGTCATGAGGCTACGTATGGATTGCATTATTTTCCAGAAAGTTCCCCGGCTGCGTACAAAATTGTGGTGGTGGTCTCTGAGGGTCATTTACTTTTTCCAACAATCTTCATCACTTCTGGCAGCCTTTGAAGCACGCGCAGTAGATGCTTATACCAGCTTAATTGGTTTGTTAACACCGCAGACATAATAATCCTCCTGTCCTTCTACTTGTCAGTTAGCTTAGCTGCAGCCCATCCTGGACACCTGCCATTCCCAGATACTCCTTATCATTGCGTCCTGTTCTTCTAGCCTGTTTTTCTTAAAACTATGTCAACTATAACAATTTATCTTGTACAAGAATTCTCAGTATGTTCTCTAGCTGTACTCTATTTTTTTTCTATGTATCGTGAACCTCAGTAATTTTCCATTGCTACTGTTACAAAGCAATCAAACTTAACATTACTTAAAACTGTTTCTAAAGGGTTATATATTCCATTTTGTGATTTTGTGCCCCCACTTGTCTAACTTCTTTGCTGCAAATCCCAAGTTTGGTCAGATATCCACTGTACTGTGCACACCTTTTATTTCAGTGAGCACTATCATCTAACCATTCGCACCCCTGTATTAACATTATGTAAACATCTGACCATCTGATTTTCATATTCGTATATAGTACTTAGTGCAATGAGGTCCTGAGGCCAAAGGCATTACCACAGCAGGGCAGAAGTAATTACAGTAACACCAGTAATATACTTAGTGGCCATGAATTTTGCTGACATGATGTGCCCTTAGCAGCACGTCCAGCTTCTGCTGCATTGTGCAGCTGAGAGTTGTGAACAGAAATCAGAAGCCAGTCTTCTGCTGGAGATTGCTGCTGCCTAAGAGGCCACCTTGAAATTTTCATCCTTGCAGCCTAAAATAGCCTAAACATTTCTTTAGAATTCTGGGCAGATGTAACCCAGCTGCTGAAGAAGTAGGAGCTGTTATTAATCTGTCTGGAAAAATACGTACAATAATACCAATGAAAAGATTTCTGCTCAGCCTACTTGCACCTCGGGTTCAGTTTCAGTGAGTAGAACTAGCTTAAGAAAGACATCAACATTTGTATTTGCCTCTGATGCTAGTATGCATACAAGAGCATGGGCATTTTTTTGTTTGTTTGTTTTATTTCCTGTTTCCTTTATATTATACACAATTTTACTGTTAGAACTCCTTATACGATGCTGAAATACAATATTTTCTTGGTTTGTCTTTGATCTTTGAATAGTAAAGCTTAAGTTGTGTTTTTAAAATTAGAATACATTTTCTTATTTTGCAGGTGGAAAGACTATCCCACTAACAAGCCCTTTGGCCTTAATTCAGTTTTAGTACTCTCTGTCATTCAGTCAGTACCTGCAAACCATGTGGTTTTATCCATGATCAGAAACAATTTAAATTCCAGGACTGTTTTTAGTGTCTTCTTCCAGTGTCTCTTTTTTAGAATCATAGAACAGTTAGCGTTGGATAGGACCTTAAGATCATCTAGTTCCAAACCCCCCTGCCATGGGCAGGGATGCCTCACAGTAGACCATGCCACCCAAGGCTTTGTCCAGCCTGGCCTTGAACACTGCCAGGGGTGGAGCATTTATCACTTCTTTGGGCAACCCATTCCAGTGCCTCACCACCCTCACAGTAAAGAACTTCTTCCTTATCTCTAACCTAAACTTCCTCTGTTTAAGTTTAAAACCATTACCCCTTTTCCTGTTGATAGGGTCCTTGATGAAGAGTCCCTCTCCAGTGTCCTTGTAGTCCCCCTTCAGATACTGGAAGGCTGCTATGAGGTCTCCACGCAGACTTCTCTTCTCCAGGCTGAACAGCCCCAACTTTCTCATCCTGTCTTCCTATGGGAGGTGCTACAGCCCCCTCATCATCCTCGTGGCCCAGGGTAGCCAGTTCTCCCTTCAGCTTTTGGAGAGGTCCTACCTTATCCTTAGTCTGTTTTTTGTTTGTGACATACCTATAGAAGTCCTTCCTGTTATCTTTCACATCCCTGGCCAGATTCAATTATAACCAGACCTTAGCTTTCCTGACCTGATCCCTGTCTTCCCAGATAATGTCCCTGTATTCTTCCTAGGCTGCCTGTCCTTGCTTCCACTTTCTATAAACTTCCTTTTTCCTTCTAAGTTTTCTCAGCAGTTCCTTATCCATCTGTGGAGGCCTTCTGGCCTTCCTAACACATTTCCTTCTTGTCAGGATGCAACACTTCTGAGCTTGTAGCAGTGATCCTTAAATGTCAAGAGCGGTTTTGGGCTCCTCTGCCCCTAGTGCTTTATCCCATGGAACCTTACTGAACAAGTTCCGGAAGAGGCCAAAGTCTGCTCTTTTGAAGTCCAGGACAGTGAGCTTGCTGCATGCCCTAAAAACCATTTTGTTTCTGTCTGCACAGTTTGCTTCTAGAGCAGGTTGTGTACCTTTCTTTCCTCAGAGTGAAATGTTGTATATTTCATTATGAAACAGAATAAGAGTAATAGGCAGGTGATCTTCGGCAAGCTCATAGAAGCTAGAAAAGCAAATGTGAAACCAGACCAAACTGAAATGAAACAGGATTTCTTCCAGTTGCAGAGAATAGTAGCTTCTCTGATAGTCTGGTATTGCCTGGCTTATTAACATACAGAGCATATCTACCAGTATCCACATATTCAACACATATCTAATCACCTTTGAAACTGAAAATAGACTTATTTTGTAGTCATGGCCCAAACGTATCTTTAGGTTTATCTTGTGTCCCACTAAGTTTGTGAATGACTTTCTTTATGTCTTGCACATTTATACTAAAAGGAACTTGTGACATTTGGCAGTTCTGTCTCAAGTTTTGTATAACAGACTTTTGTATTTTTAAATATATTTGGCCTATGAATCAAAACTAGGCAGCATTCCAATGTCTGCAGTGTGCAATTGTGTGTAGTTTGAGTCTCTGTGCTTTCACAGGAAAAATAGTATTTCATACTATATTGCAAATGCCCTACAGGTAGGGAAATAACTACATTGATTTATCTCACCTTTAATCTGACTTCCCTTATGTCCATTCTGTAGCTTCTGCCACCCCTTACCACCATAATAGAGATAGAGAGCCATCACACATCTGTTTCTGTTGCCTCACCTGTGGGCAAGAATATCCTGGAAATTTATGGGACAGAGATCTGTGAGAATAAAACTCCCCGTATATTGTAAATCTAAGCCTTCTGGCATATTTGAACCTGCACAATGATTCTTCAGAAAATGTTTTCCATTTCTGCTGGTCTTGGAGTACTGCCTGCATGGGTACTGATAGCTGGAGTGGACCACTGACCAGACTCTTCCCTTGGTGTTGTTAATCATATGTCATCAAAACTGTCTGAGACTGTTTTGTAACAGGCCACTGCACTTTAATACATTTATTTTATTTCTCTGCATAAAAAAATTGATTTTTGAAATCAAAGCTTATAGCCTATTCCCCCATGATGTAAATTAATCACTTTGGTATTCCTTTTCAGATGGATCCAGCAGTTGTGATAATGACATTTTGAAAGTGGCTGCTGCCTAATGCTATGTGATTATTTTTAATAATGATTGATCCATAAAATAAAACTCATACCATTCTTGATACACATTCTAACTAGAAGCAGGGATGGTGTGTGTGCAAAGGATTCATACCAAGAAGTGTCTGAGTCCTTGTTTCACGAGTAATATCAAGCCCCTGACTGGTGCAAAAGTAGGTATTCTCCTTTGACTGTGCTGGAATTTCAGTTGCTATTAGCTGCAGAGAATTCAGCCTATGATCCAAACAAGAGTCAGACTCCAAGGCATGCTACAGAAAATTAAAACAGTATTATGTGTGGATACTTTACTGTCTAGCCTAGACAGTGGATGAAAGGAAGTCACAAGGAGCAGAGTTAGTATGGGTAATCCCCAGTTTATACCAGGGATGTTCTCCGTGATAAAGTAAAATGCAGTTCTGCGTAGTTTTTCGTTTGTAGGATCTTAGGTCAGTGCAACACAGTCCGAAAAGGCTAAATTATAGCACATTTTACAAGTGAAAGATATGCATAACTTTTTATTTGTAAATTGTCTTCATAAAATGAGTTCTCTACCCACTTGGTCAAATACATTTGGTGCAAGTACTTGTGTACAGGATATGCCTGAAGGTAGTTCTTATTAAAGACAATACAAGGAGGTTAGGATGAGTCAGAAGAGGGAACAGGCTTCTTTTCAGTCTTGAGTGAGCATAGTTCAAATGTAATAAGTACCTAAGTAAGCAGTATCTTTATCTTTTTTTTTTTTTTGCGTTGTGAGGTGGAGTAAGAGAACATTCCTTTCAGCACTTACATATACTTACATCATATACTTATGATGTAAGTATATGATGAGATACTTCATCATCTGCTATGACATGGGATCTATGCAGGCATTTTATTAAGCAGCATCACTTGGCCACTGGGGCAGTAAACTAGGCTGATTCCTGCCCATTACTGTAATATTATTTAATTTGTGTCTTTTCACAAAGTCCAAGAATAACTTCAGTCTCTTATTGCTCTTTGATGGATGCTCTATTCTCCTGGAATCCAAAGCTGAACACAGGCATTGGTATTATTTTTGATATATGCATCTGCTGGCTTACACCTTTTTAAAATGCATTGTACATTAATTTGATATCTATAGGTCTCAACAACAGTTGCATTTTAAAAGCAGCCCATTCTACTCATGAGTAATAAAGCGTTCTTTCAAGAGCTGATAGGTGCATTGAGTTACAAAGACTTTCTTGGACTATGATATTCTCTTGCATTAGCGGGTGAGCTGCTTTCAGAAGGCTGCCAGTTAAAAGGGTTCAGTTCAGCTGTGACCGCTGAGCATGCATGGGACCCAGCCCTTTGTCTGTAGGCAGGCAGGTACTAATATCTGAAAGACCAAAGCAGCTGAGGGACATTATCAGCAGAAGAAAGAAGGTGGGGGTTTCTTCTTCTGCTGTTGGAGGTACAGCAAAAGGAAACTAATACAGTGGTGGAAAGTGTTCGATTTCTGATATTACTGCTATTTCTCCTCTGCATGCTTCTGGAGTCTTCCTTAATGAGGGATCCTAGTCATGGAGAGTACTGCTGGCACAGTGCTGACCAGCAGAGTCTGTACAGGTAAAAACAGTGCCTATGACTGTAATTGTTGGCTTTGTACAAACTGGAGAACCAGTCTGAGTGGAGAAACTCAGGATCTAAAGTCAACAAATGGAAATTTGGTAGAAGTAAATGCAGAAGACGATAATAAGGCAAACATAAAGAACAAAATGGTTCATGCTTGGTGAGATAGCAAAGTTGTAGAACAGGGGTTGAAGCTTCTACCGGATCACAGACTGAAAAAAAGTCAGTCAGTGAGATACTGTTAAAAGAAAATTGATCTCCCTCTGGGATGTATTAGCAAGAGTGTCACTGAACTGAGCAGAATTTACTCTTCACAGTGCTGGTGTGACATCATTTGGAGAGGTCAGAGCACCACACATTCCCCAAAAGAGCAGTGAGAATAGTCAGAGGTGTTTAACAAACATTATCTGTGAGAAATGAAGGAGGAAGGATTTTGTTGCTTTCGGAAAATATATAACTGTGATTGGGGAGAGGTAATGCTGATAACCTTTTGACATTGTAAAATTTCAAAGGTTATTATAAGGAGGACAGTGATCAATTGTCCTCTCTGCTAATCAGCACAGAGAAAGGTTGCTAAAGTTTCAGCAAACACTACTTTGGCTAAATATTAGGAAAACAATCCATTTATAAATATGTTAATGTTCTGAAACAGGCTATCAAGGGATGTTACTTCTACCAAAATTTCTCAAAGTAGGCTGTATAAATGACCCCTTTCCCTACCAGACGGCTGTACTGAAGTTCATCAGATCCTTTCCAAGCCTACAGTAGGAATATCAGTTAGAACTGCAGGGTTACCCCTGTGACAAAAGCTTCTTCAAACTGTGAAGCTGCATCAGTACATGGTGTTATCAGGTCATCATCTTGAGATGGGCCGTTAGCACTGTGTGCAGGAGTATCTTCATGTTACCAAGTTTTAACACCCTTGGAAGTTTTGAAAGTTTTTCAAACTACTGAGCCATTTCCAGTGGTAAGCACAACCTACAAAGAGCTTCTTGCATGACACCCCACTTCACTCTGAGACACAGTAATACTCTCCTGTATCCTTTTTCATAGGGTCAGGACATGGACTTGCAGGAACATCCTGTGAAAATTGGGATTGCCATTGAATGTAACCATTGTTTTCCCAGGCCTGCAGCCTGACTCCTTTTTGAAAGCCTGCATCTATTTTCCTACCTCCTACCAAATAGAGTTGAGCTGAAAGACTTAATGCTGGCAGTCTGGAAGGCAAATAATTCTGTGCCTGGGACTGTAACTGGGCAGCTTAGTCAATATCAACTTTAGTAAATCAGTAACACTCTGCTGCTCTCAGCAAAAACAGCTTCTTTCTCTAAAAGAGCACATTCTTGGAAAACTACACTCAAAAACCTACTTAAGAATTTTCCAGACAATTAATTTACATCTCTCAGGCTTTTAGCCACCTCCCCCTGCGACTGGTTACAACTTGGGTTGCTCAAAAGGCTGCTGTAGCAATCACAGCAGGAAAGCTCAACACCACTAGAAATTTGTGCATAGCTCTTTTTGAATTAATATGCTCTTGTTTGTGTTTGGGTTTTTTCTTTTTTTTTGAGATGAGGACAGAAGAATATGCAGTATTGTTTTGATGGGACATAATATATATGAGAATAATTTGTATGTAATGACAAACAGGCTCTCAGATCTGTTATTATTCCTGTTTCTTTGGAGGCATAAAAGCATGTGTCATGCTGTACAAGCGAGGAAGAGGTTCAGATGCGTATTCTAAATGGAGGGTTGGATATAGCAGGAAAGTCTTGGTACTGCAGGGTGCGCAGGTGAAAGATGACTTTTTAAAAGTCATTGTCCACACTTCTGCTGTCACCTGGGGATTCCAGGGCAAGTAGACTCTATAATCTTTGACTGACTCTTTGAAAGATATCACTAGAAACTGAAACACACTATTTCATGCTGGAAAGATTTCCTACATTTTGGATTTAGAGAGTATGAAGGCTGAAATGCTGGTTTCATACAGCTTTCTCTTCTAAAAATTGGTTTTCCCAAAATGATCCCAAACTCTCTGAAATAACCTGACAAATCCTAATTCCTGTAGAACTTTTTTCTTATTTTTGGTGTTATCATTAGTAAACACACCTCTAGGCTGGTATTAAGTGACAAACTTTTGATACACTTCTAATAACTTTAGCACCTGCCTTTTTTTCACAGCAGAGTAAATCCTGCTGAAAAATATTTATAGGGATCATCATTTCAGATGTCTTCAAATAAGTCCAGAGGACTTAAGAAACTATGTTGATCTATAGTGATCATCATTTCAGATGCTTTTACAATAAGTCTAGAGGACTTAAGAAAAAGTGTTGATCTTTTCTGTGGGCTTCCATAACTGCAGTGGGTCTGACTGCAATAAATCACAGCTCCCAACAGGGCTTTGATTATGTGGAGTCAAGTGCAGAGAGAGCAAAGATAAGCCCAGGAGCTAAAAAGCACCGAATCCTGCCTTAAAATTAACAATCACAAAAGCTGTGTCTATTTAGAGCTTTGATTTGACTAAGTCTCTCAAAGCACAAATCAATCATAGGCATGGTAACAAAGCCAGTCACCATAATGTCTAAGTGAGGATGGTTATCCCAGTCTCATTGTCCTCTGCATTAGTCTAGAGATATAGTAGGATCAAGCTCTCTTATTAGACTCTAAGACATTCCTCCCTTTGTATCTACAAATGAGAGACAAGGGACAGAAACAGATACGTCTTGCAGTCCACAACAGCATATCAATATCCCAATCTGCATAGCACACAACAGGGGTCACCTTGCAGATGGATTAGTGTGCTGCCAGCTCCCTGTTGCAGCTAGGTAATACAGTGAGTTACATAAAAGTTAATTAGCAAAGTAAAGAAAGCAGAGAACTAGAAAGGCTCTGATGATTTGTTTAAATACTATAATCCTCTGATGTTCTGTAGATTTACAGCAAGACTTGTGGATGCCTCTTCTTTATGGCAGAATGTAGGTGATGGGTTAGGGCTTGGTGAATTTGACCCTTTAGATGCATAGCTGAATAATCTATAAGGCATACTTATAAGGCAGGGTAATGTTCATGTGTCAGTCACAGTTACATGTTATTTAGTGTTCTTTTGATTTATCTTGTCAAGGTAACTTTTAATAGGACTGTCCAACTGCTCCTGAGTTTAGCTAGCCAGGGCAAATCTCCAAAAGGAAAGACTTGAAACAGTTTGAGAGTACAAGCCTGTTTCAAGATTTTTAAGTTCTTTATTTTACTTGCCTGAGTATTGCAAACCTATAGTTACTTTTAACAAAATAAACTGCATTTTTGTACTAACCCTTTTATCTTTAGTAGTAAGCATGACCTTTAACTTAGCTGTCATATACAGTCCAGCCTGATACCACAAGCAGAGCAAATATTTACCCTCCGCGGTCCTGGGTCCTTTGTGATGTGTACCATCCAGTCAAATGCTACAACTCTATAGAGCTGAGGAACAAGCTTTAATATTATGCTGCAAGGACTGCTTTGCAGTTTGGTGAGATGATGGTGATACTTGTGGACATCAGTTTCCTTTAACAGGAACCAGGACTTCATTATCATGGGATTCCAAACATAGGAACTGTCTGTATAGGATAAAAAAAACAGATCTACACAACCTGGTAGAGATCAGATGAATGTGTAGATAAGAAGAAAGTAGAACCAGGTGGTTTATGGGCCCGGGAGAGGAGCAGAGCTTCTTATCTTCACAGTATCATGAAGTGGTTGAGGCTGGAAGGGTCCACTGGAGGTCATCTAGTCCAACCTCACTTCTCAAGCAGGGTCACCTGGACCACATTACTCAGGATTGTGTTCAGATGGTTCTTGAATATCTCCAGGGAGGAAGACCCTACAGCTTCTCTGGGCACCCCCTTCCAATGCTCAGTCACCCTCACAGTAAAGTTCTTCCTCATGTTTAGGTAGAACTTCCTGTGTTTCAGTTTGTGCCTGTTGCCTCTCATCTTATTGCCTGGCATCACCGAGAAGAGTCTGGCCCCATCCTCTGTACACCCTTCCTTCAGATTGATCAAATCCTTCCTGAGCCTTCTCTTTTCTAGGTTGAACTGGACCAGCTCCCTCAGCCTTTCCTCATATCAGAGGTACTTCAGACCCTCTACTCTTTCTAGTAGCCCTTTGCTGGACTTGCTCCAGGAGCTCCATGCCTCTCTTGTACTGGGGCATCCAGAACTGTGCACAGTACTCCAGGTGAGGCCTCACCAATTCTGAGTAGAAGGAGGGTCACCTCCCTCAAACTACTGGCAGTGATCTTCTTAATGCACCCCAGGATACCATTGGCCTTCCTGGCTGCAGGGCCACATTGCTGGCTCATGGACAGCTTGTTGTCCACTAGTAACCCCATGTCCTTTCAGCAGAGCTACTTTCCAGCAGGTGAGCCCCCAGCCTGTACTGGAACATGGGGCTATTCCTCCCCAGGTGTAGTACCCTGCACTTGCCTTTGTTGAATTTCAAAAGGTTCCTTTCTGTCCATCTTTTTAACCTGTCTAGATCCTTCTGAATACAGCAAAGCACTGCGGGCTATCAGCCACTCACCCAGTTTTGTATCATTTGCAAACTTGTTGAGGAGTCACGCTATACCTTCATCCAAGTCATTGATGAAGTTGAACAAGATCGGTCCCAGTTTTGACCCTTGGGGGACACCGCTAGTTAGAGGTTTCCACCTACACTCTGTACCACTGACTACAACCTGCCATTAGTTTGGATGCTAGGACAAATTTCTTCACCAAGAGGATGATCAGGCATTGGAACAAACTGTCCAGGGAAGTGGTGGAATCACTGAAAGCATTCAAAAAAAACATGTAGACGAGGCCTACAGTTTAGTGGTGGACTTGGCAGTCCTGGGGTAACAGTTGGACTTGATGCTCTTAAAGGTCCTTTCCAACCTAGTTGATTTTATGATTCTATGATTCAGCCAGTTCTCAATCCACCTCACCATCCACTCACCCAGCCCCCACTTCCTGAGCTTGTCTAAGAGGATGTCATTTCCACCCCATATGGGCCATGACTCAAAGGAACTGAGTCATAGTAATATAGCTATTCACAATCTCATTTTCTATGGATTAGCACTTCCATTGTGAAGATTTTAACACCAAGCAGTGTTCTCCACAGAAATTAAGCCCTCAGTTGAATTTCTGCAGCTGGGCCTCTAATGACTTCTGGCCATCTGAAAAGCTCCACAGAGTGACAGAGTGACATTAGACACGAAGACCAAATGTGGTTCTTCCAGATCATTGCTGAGTGTGAGTGACACCAAGGTGGCCGAAGGAAAGCCAGTATCCATGCTCTAGATGCCCTTTGGTAAAGCAGAAGAGTTAGTTCCCAGGAGAAGCATGTGAGGCTTTCAAAATTTCAGTCCCCTATAAGAGGGAAAAATCAGTGATGGAGCTTTCAGGAAAGAGGAAACTTCAGGAAACCCAGGCTTCGGAGTGGCAGGCTGGGATAAAGGGATATAAGCAATGACATTCAGCTAGAAAAATGATGTTTCATCGTGATTTTGGGATCTGGGCTTCATGGTCTGAGGCTGGCCACTTCACTCCTTTAGGTTTTCACCCCTCAGCTGCAGCCTCCTCTTTTGAGGGATACACCACAGATGCGTAAGTGTTGTTTTTTTTTTCTGAGACCTAAATGTCAATATAATGCATTGCTATAAGAAGCAAATATTTACTTAAAAAGTGCACAGCTTGAAAGGTCTGGAGACCCTTGGTATTTGAATTTTTCTCCTAAAATCGTGGTGCTAATGCAGAGACCACTGTGGTTTCATGAAAGAGGAGGGATGCCATAATCCGTAACATTTCTCCCCTGCAAATGTCTTTGTGGGAGGGTTGGAAACTAGAAGCAGCCACTGGATGGCAATGTTTCACACACAATTTCAGCCTCAACAGTTTAATAAGACTTGGAGTGCAGGTGCTCATCTGATTAAAACTTTCATCCAAATCCTAGTCTAACACTTATTTCAATTCCATGTTTATATTGCTGACAAAAATTGAACTGACAGTTGTATTATGGAGAGGCTATTGGCTCTGCATAGCTAAGGTCAAAACTTGTTTTCCATTATAAACTCAATCTTGACCTCACCTGTGAAATTCTCAGTGAAGACCATTCCTCTTTCACACATTGGGCCCACAATGAGTAGCAAAGAGAGATGTTTTGTTTACATTTCAAATAAGTTAGGCAAAGTATTAATTTCTTTCAGGTCTATGGACACCTGGGTATTAAAATATGTTGTAAGCTTTTTTTGACACACTTAGCAGTATCCCCTCTGTGAAACATCCTATGACATTCAAGACCCCAAGGACATCATGTGCTGGGCTGAAAGGTTCACTGGGTAAAATGGGAAGTTATTCCAGCTGAATTCGCCCTTCCTTATGTTTTGCTGCAGTGCAAATTCACCTAACATTTCTGAACATTTTCAGAAAATGAAAGCCTAGTGACAAGTAACACAGTGACAGGTGCAGGTATTCTCAGAAAGCAATTTTTTACACTCATCTGTCACTATTCATGCTGGGAGCACTCACACCTGGATTCAGCTAGAAAACAGGGATAGCGCAAATCAGGTGACTTGGCTGGCAAATTACAGCTGACCAACATGGCTCAAAAAGAGAATGCTGAACACTTTAGAGAACTAAGATGGCATAGCTATCTAACTTTTTCCCCTTTTAAAAAGAAAAATGTACCTCTTTGGGAGGCAATATGAAATGAGAAAGTTGAAGAATCCTCATTGTTTGAAGAATTTATTGTGAAAAAGCAAAACACTGAAAATCACTGATGATATTATTTTCTTTGCTTCACTTACCATGTTACAAAAGCCTCCTTTCTCTCTATACACCTGCTTTTGTTATCTATTTCTGACCAGCACATACCTGACAGGTATGCCACATGTCAGGCAAGAAAACAGAAAATTACTGTTCAAAAGAAATTATTCACAGATCTTTGTTTCTTGTTTCAGTAATAATTGTGGGAATCATGTTCACAGCACATTCCTTCCTGCCTGGGCCAATTTAATGTGGTGTTTACTGGGTCTAAGGAAACCAGCTGCTTTGGAGGAGGGTTGTCTTTTGAGATATTTCTTGATGCAGTCATCCAGGAATGGATACTCTTTTTACTCTGCCACTGGTTTTGAGCATCAAGCTTTGCATACCTGCTGTCAGAGAATTTGGAGTTGCTCTATACGGGAAAAATCCAATCTCATTCCTATATTGGCACAGTCTTTGAATCCTCTGCTTTACTTCTAAGGATCATAGAGTATGCACCTAGCAGATTGTGTGTAACAGATAAAAAGGTGTACAAAGAGGAGGTCTGAAAGCCTGATATTGCTGTAGAAGAGAGCTAACGTTAGAACTAAGCTCTGACGATCATTTTCACTTTCAAGCATTCTCAGTATAGTCATACAATGTGTTCCCTAACTTTGTAATGGCTCTCTTAAAGAATTAAAGTGCTCTTATATTTTACTTCTCTGATACTGACAGGCACTCTGATACTGTACACAAGCTTGTGCCTGGGAAGTACCTCACTTCTTTGCTGCTGTGTAGAGCAAAATTCAGAAGGTAAATCTGGATTTGATCAAGCCATTTCAAACTTGGTACTTCCACCTTTTTTGATCATGAATGATGACATTCCACAAAGGTACATAAACTGTTATAATACAAAACTGAGGAGCAGCCAGGCAATAAGGCAGAAAATAAATTAGACTTACATTGCTTAGGCATTGCTGAGAAAATGATGTAACCTAGTCCTAGCAGTAGCATAGTGATACCATTTGCGTCACTGAAAATCATTAATAAGGTCACCATTTCTCTAAGGAGCTATTGCTTCAGGTGCTACTAACCTGAGTGTGAATATTTGTTTTGACAGGACTTTCATCAGTTTGCACAGATTCAAGTCAATTATTTAATAACGGAAATATTTTAAAAATAATTCTAAGTTTTCATGCAATTAAAGCAGATTGTTAAAGCCCTGAACACATTGCCCAAATATGTTTTACGGGGTATATCATAAATGAGTTTATGTAAACAAGCATCTGTTGATGGCATAGGAGCTCAGGTTCTTGGCTAATACAGAAAGGGTAAGTCTCAACAGCACTTAACAGCCATTTGCATAACCTGCTCTAAATACCCAGGGCCTGACTTTTTTAAGTGTATGATTTTACTGAAATGAGTGAGTTCAAACCATAGGCCTAATATATGGCTGCAGCTATGCATGCAGATCTGGCCCCAGGAATTCACATTAAACATTCTGCATGCATAGAACATGCCAATAGTTATCACCTAGTAACACTTCAGTCTAAATCCCCAGCCCAAAATCAGATAGGACCTTTTGGAAGGAACAAGGGAATACTCTCTGCTGCTGAAATACTAAATGATTTAACTGCCTTTTTCCTTTTACAAAAACATCAAAGTTTTCCTCTCTGGATCAAAATGTAATATTTTATTTTGGGAAATTAAATCAGGACAGACTGCATATTGACACATGTGGGTGCAAATCATAGTAAGAGTTGTCCTGGTTTATCCCTTCAAGTATTGAAATTCCTGAATTAACTATGCATATGCGTGAAGCTAATCATGCAGATTTAAGTCTTTGGCATCAAGTTTATGTGTCAACACTGGAGATCCTTCAGGATTTTGTGGTGGGGTGAAGTCAGATTAAGCAGACTTCCAAAATACAGTACCTTCAATTTTACATTTTAGCAAGCCTCCTACTGAAGTCATTAGGACTTTTCCTGAATGCAAGTGCAAGTTTTCCCCCACTGTTTGTGCAAACTAGTAATTTTCTCCTGTCCTCAAAGACTGCCTTTCTAAAATACTCTCCCTGCAGAAGCACATAATCAAATTTCAGCAAGAAAATGAAATTAAGGAAACAGAGAAGAATGAAGAACAATACTTCTACAAGTAAAACTTGGGGGTGACTTAAGGACAGAATGAAGGACGGCACTTAAAGTAACATATCTGGAAAACATTTCTACTCAAGCTTCTGGATATGAGCACTCTATTTCTGATGGCATGGAATTACAAAATTTAAAACAGTCTTGGGAAATTGATGTCCCAGTATAAATATTGTAAGAGGCAGTAGTGAGAGGTTTTTAGAGGGAAACCTTCTGTAGTACATCATTGCCAAACACAGAAGTCGTCCAGATACACGGTGAAACAGTACGTAAAATGAGACTGGAATTTTTCAGTGTGGTAACTTTATTGTTCTATGAGGCCAACTAGATGTGAGAGAAATAGATTGATTTGATAATGCAGTTAAATCATCATATAAATTGTCACTATTAAAATTTTTTGCAAATATTAATGACATGAAAGAGACTTGAGGGATTGCATTCATTTCCTATTGAATACGACAATATCCTAATACTTTCTCTACATCAGTTTTGTTAATTTTCAGTGTACTGACATCTGTTTAGGGATAATATTTGTCAAATCCAGGAGCTTATTAAATAATGGGAAAGGGAGAAGGAAGAACAAGACTGCATGGGAGGACATGTAAGACCTAAGATATGGTTTAGCGCTGTGTGCTTGTAGAACTGGGTGGATAGGACTGCCAGGATGGAGACTCAACTGGTCCAGGACCTGACAGCTACTCCATGCCTGAAGCTTTGAGGGAGGCTTCAAGAAGTGTGACAATCAGCAAACAATTGACCTTTTAGACAAATGCCTTCTTTTGCTTCATCAGTTGTTGGCTTGTCAGCTCTGCACACAAATTGAGATTAGAAGACAGCTATCCTCTTTAATGCAGGACTGGTGTTTTACCTCCAAGTTGCTTTAGAAAAATAGTGCTTCTGTCCTTAAAGTGTGACACCTCTGGGTGCCAAGGATGTTGACACCAGCATTTTCTACAAAGATCTTTTAATGGAAGATCTCACTGAAGTGTCACTAGTGAATACCAGCCCAGCCCTCTTGCTTCGAGGCTGAGCAAGGGCTGGAAGATGTCAACAGGAAGGTCCTTCAAAGCTGGGAAGCAGTGGCTCCTCAGCTGGTCCCTCTGGCCTGCCCCACCTTCATCCCATGTGTGATGCCACCTATCACAAGGCAATGTGCTCCGTCCACCACTCAGTGTCAAACTGATGCAGACAGGCAAGTGCTTCTGCAGCTTTTCTTCTTTAACAGAAAGGGAGGCTGTAGGCAATGAGGGCACGTCAGAAATACCTGCCTTGTGACAGCTGTGAGAGGAACAAGAAGACCACCTTGCAAGGAGATGGAGAGGTCAAACCTCTCTGTGAACAGAGGAGCAAAAGAGGTGGAATGTGAAAGCTGAGGTCAGAGGAAAATTTCCCATGAGGCTAGTCCATCTGCACCAAGAACAGGAGGCAGAGAGAGCCAGAAGCTCGAAAGTGTTCACAAGAAAGCTGCCTTTTTGTTTTGTTCCCACTAAATGTGGGAAATATAAAATATTTTATGCCTTGACAGAAGGTTTTTCCCCATAGGAAATTAAAAAAGAGAAGGATTCCTGAGAAAACTTTTAAGATGGAGAGGATGTTTTTGGGTTTTGTAAGCCAAAGAACAAATGTTTTGAAGGCTGAAAGGGAATATTTTCTGATTTGGTTATTTTGTCAGCAGCAACCGTGTGTTTTACTAGAAAATAAAAGCCTTCACAGCTGTTTTATGCACCTTTATTTCCCAGCAAAATGCTTTCATCCATTTCTTTTCTCATCCTTGCAACAGCTCCATTAAACTCTGCTTTATTTGCCATTTCTTGCTTTCATTATTTTGGTCCACACACAATTTTGTGAAATGGACCTACAGATTTTTTTTTTTTTGGCAGAGAACTTCTGTCAGGTTTATAAAGAGAATGTGGCTCTAAAGTGTCAGAGAATCAAACAGTAAATTGTGTGTCTCCTCTCTCACTGCTGCTCTCACAGATTTTGGATTCTCATCCATTTTTTCAGAGGAGACAAGATTTCTGATTGCTATCTGATTTTACTATAGCATATCTCCAGCAGTGGTATAATCTCTAGCTGTGATACCACTTAGCAGTTCATATTTTTTAAAAGCAATCCCTTAAATTTTAATTCAATAACGAGCTTCTTTTAAACACCCAGTTGAATTGTACTGGTTTTTAGCTTGCTTTGATAGCAAAGCCCTTTAGCTGTAAATATACAAAGAAAGCCTAATTTCCACCTTTTAAAGAGAAGACTGTATGCTTGTTTTACTGATATGTGAGAAAGACTTGAAGAAGGTAACCATTGCAGAGACTGATTCTGAATTCTCAGCAACTTTCAAAGTAAGTAGGAGGCTTAAAATCACCAGCTTCAGAATTTTCAGAATCTAAAAATTTGTTGTGAAAGTGAAAAATATCTGTCGGTCTGAAGCTACAGGGAACAGTGTCTGTTACGTTATGACTTATGAATGATGATAAGTAGAGAAGCAGAGAGTTTCATATATTTAAGAGGGCTTTATTTTGGATCTGAGGAACTACACATATGAAAGAAGGGAAAATTACTATATAATGTTCAAGAAATGTGTTTGCTATAACTTTTTACATAACTAAAACCTAGTTATTTTCATAACAGAATAGTCAGTTTGTTGTTTTTGTTTTGTTTTGTTTTTTTCTTAAACCAAAGGTAATACAGTCTTTGGAGAACCTACTGTTAGACATACTCAGTGTAGAATATCACAGCCTTGTTTCGGATGCTTAAGTGGTAGCAGAATTTGAACTGATGCTTGGGAGAGGCAGAGGATAGTGCTCCAGCTTCCTGAAAGCTCCATGAGCAGGAATCTTGATATTTTGATTATATTTTTCTTTTCTTTGAGGTGCCAGATGCCTGTTGTGCTGCATAAGTAAACAAAATGCCTTTACTGATCAGGACAGTGAGAGGAAAAAATGCATGTTAACATTGAAATGCTAGAATCCATTTTCTTCTGCATTACTGGCATTAGCCTGTCTGTGGAGTGGTCTGAGGCAAAGCATTGAGAGCTTCTATTGATTAGTCCTACTCTGTGTATGGAATTTGCATCTTGGTTCTTGATAGCAATTTGTACAAAATTATGCTGCTGATGGGTTTGCCAACAGGTCTGTTGAAGCCACTGCAGTCTGCCTGAATAACTCTCTAGGGTAGCTCTGGTAATTGTATTTGTGGAGATACGGGATTGTTAGGGAAATATAATTTGAAAATATAATTTAAAAATGAGATCATTCTAGGCAGGAAAAGGACAATCTTGTTCATTGAGTCCACACCTCTACTACATCTTGTGTTTTCTGTATTTCTGAGTTTTTCATTCAAACTACACTGTTTATTGCCACCATTACTTTTAGTATTTGCTTAATTTGTACGCTGGAAACTGAGAAGGGGGATCAGTGAGTGTCTTATTGCTCCACTAAAATATTGCCTTTATATCAGCTTGTCTGGAGTTTGTTGGGTCTGGGGAAGGTTGATCATCACACATTTGCACTTGTTAGCAGTTCTGGAAGAGCCTCGCAGGAGAATGAAATGTTTTTAAGGTCTTTTGCAAGAGAAGATTAACAGATCACTGTGACTACAATCACAGCCAAGGCGCTCAAAAAACAGTTCACTTCTGAGACCAGCATTGGTCCATGACGGCTTTGCAGGACAACCCTTTGATGCTTGTAATTAATAGCTGTCTTTTCCAGAAAAAGGTTGGAGTGACATTCACCCACCCACAGCAGAGGCAGGATAGATGAAAACTACTTATACATAGCACCTTTTCCTTTCACCAACTTTTGTTTTCATTCAAAACTACCAGCTGAAATACAGTCATACACTCTGGAGCCTGTTGGATTGCTTTGCCAAGGGACACTCTTGTTTGCATAATGGGACCAGCTGGTCATGGCAAGTTATGTGGTGCTGGCAGCTGCCTCTTTTCAAACAGCTTTAGTGGCTTCTAGGCCCTGCCAATTGCAAGGTTGAGACACAGGATCCTTTGGGAGCTCAGTCTTTATTAAGCAACATGGAGAAACCCTGTTGTTTTAGAAATTTGAAGGAAATTAGAAGGGTGATTGATTAGTTTGTGGCTAGCTCTACCAGCATTTCTGTTAATCCACAGAAAGACTGATGAACAAAAGGGAGTAAGTGGGGTCTACTTTTCATATATTAGAATTTTCTTCCCAAAATCTTTTCTGTGTTGGACTAGCTCACAAAGAGGTGTTGCAAGCATTCCCTACTTTTCAGCCTGGTGTTAATTATGTAAGTCGTATGCATTGTTTCTGCTCTCTGATTGAATGACTTAGGTAATCACCTACGTCAATGAAAATTATAACAACAAAACTTAGATATGTTTTTTCTGGTTGTTGTTGTTTTCTGAATATCTCAGAATTCAAAGGTGAAAATCAATGTTTCGAACATCTGTGGAAGTGAAGCTTGACTGCATGAATATTTACTGACAGCAAATATGTCAGATTGGCAAATCATATGAATCAAATTTAGGTTTGCTTGTTGCTATTGTTAATAATAACTGGTTGTGTGACAGTAATACTTAATATCCTTTCAGTGTTCAAAATATGGTGAAAGCATACAGCTAAGTGATAGTCTGAACTTCAAAGAAGTTTTACTCTAAGCATAAAACACAGGGGGGTTACTGGCTTTGAAACTAACATTTGCAGAATTTCTCTCTTTTCTCCTTGGCTCCTGTCTCTCTCACACACAAATACAGTCTTTTCCCAATTATAAGAACCGCTATGAAAAAATTGGTTTAATGTTATCAGTATATATTCCCCAAGATAGGGCTTCATAAAGCTCTTAGTTTCTCTGACTTCTACAACTGCTTTGTTTTAGACAGAAGAATCAAATCACACTGATCACATTTCTGTAATGTCAAAAGATTCAGTTATATTTCTGAGGCACTTACATAATTCATGTTGTAGAGGAATCTGTTGCAAAAAAATGTCCTCTGTCCTCTTTCTTAGAGCCAGCATAGAAATCTCTAATAGTGGTTTTGGTACTTTAGGTAGCTAAGACGATTTGGTTAATATCCCTAAAACTTTTCGATGTATATTAACAACCTTGCTATTTGACTCTTTAAACTCTGTTTAAAACTTCCCAGCCAGAATAATAATTCAAGTTTGTAACTTTGGTCACTGAACTTTTTGGGAAGATTGCTTACTGAAAGCTCATATTTCAAGTCAATTTTAATAAATTGATTATTAAATTCACAACTAAAAAAAATATTTAAAAAGTGAGCTTTTAAATTTTGACTACTAATCTAAGAGTTATAACATGTAATCAGAGCATAAAGACATGCCAAGAAAATTGTATGCTCAATCCAGAGAGTTTGAGCATGATATTTCAAACAGTGAATCCCTCCTATGGATTACTCAAGCATAAACTGCAGACAGGGAATTATTTTTGAGGAAGTATTCAACATAGTGTTTGAAATAATGCGTACATTCAAGAAATCTGTAGTCAGATATTAACAAGGGAAAAAGTAGAGAATACTTGCAAGTATTCTCTACTTGCAAGAACAGTTTAGCACTCAGAGGAAGGATCAGCTTCAGAACTACCAGCAAAGTGAAAGAAAGCTTCAACAGCTTTAACTAGCAGTAAATAGCAAAATGCATGCTCCTACATTATCTGCATTACTTGTTGTGGTTGCACTGTCTTCCATTTAAGCCAGGGTTGTTTTCATCCATGCAAGGATCAGTTACTACTTTTTTTAATCTAGTAGTTGAAGGCTCTCATAACACAGGAGTGCACTAACTGCAATATTAGAAAAGAGTGAAGTTCATAACCCCTAGCAAGATTACAGTAATGAACCATATGAAGTCAGAGTGAGAAGAGAGAGATGATACCGAGACTGATCAAAAGTCAAAGAAAATCAATGGCAGATCATCTGCAGGCTTCAGTGGGGTGAAACCAGGGCATCTAAACTCGTCTGGTCCCCACTTTGTCTGTAAATTTGGGTAAGTTATTTCTGCTTTGCAGCCTTCATTTACTTCTAGAATGGTTGTGAGGCTTCAGTTAGTGTATCAGTGTCAAAACCTTACATGAAAATAAGAACAATTACAGAAATATGAACCAAACACAAAAATATGGGGGTTTTATCTTAATCGAAAGCAAGTAGCAACAAGATGATAATAAGCTATCTTAAATGTGACTTAAACTTCTGACTTATAGATTCAATTAGAGAGATATTGCAGGAGTATAGATGAAATATGTAAGAGTACTGAAGAAAAGCAATAACACATCCAAACCCCCCAAATGCATGCCATATGAAAACTTTCCCCCACATACACAGAAAACCCACAGGTACTGAATATATTGGCAAAACAAAGGGAGAAGCACATTTAAAAGCAAGCAGGTGCTTGCAAAAATAAAACCATTCAGGGAATCTCAATGAATAATAATATGGCTACTTATCACTTACATAATGAAGGAAACAGTTTTGCCAAGGGCTCAGTACTAGTGCAACTTAGCAAAATTGTGACTGAAGAAAAAGGAACATTGTCAACATGCATATCAAAATGTTATTGGATTTCATATTAGGATATTAAAAACTTCCCTTTCTGGGTCTGAATAATCCATATTTCTGGCTCCACAGCACTGCTGTACTAACAGTTAATTATTCATTCCAGTTTTTCAAATATATGTAGATATATAACTGCACATTTTTTGCATAATTTTAGTCTTACCATATTTGCAAATGAGGAACCATTTGCTTGGATGTATTAAGCCAAAAGGACATTTTCATTGAATTGGTATGATTGATTGGTATGAATTGGCATTTCACAGTATTACTGTATTGTACCAATATTAGGCAAAGCATTGCTCTTCAGTTAGAGAAAATTCTGTGTTATCCAGTAACAATCTCATACCCTGAAATGACAGCTTTCTTTAAGTTTTAAGGTGTTCCTGAACCATTTCTTTTAGGGCAATTTTTAGGTGCTCTCACTGTCTTTTATTTGCTACATGCAAAATATTATTGGGCCACTATTCTTGGGACAATATTCTTTTGTCCACTAACTGCAGTACTATAAAAATTCAAAGCTATTTTTACACAGAACAATTCTCCTTCTATATTAATAATTGATATTTTAAAAATTAATTTTAAAAATACAATTTATATACATTAAAAAGAGATATAATGTGAAATAGGTCTAAAAGCTACACTGATGTGAACTAAAGCCACTGTGGTACTTTACTAACATTGTCTGACAGCTACGTAATGAAAAGTATGTATGACAAAAACATTTAATTTCTTAATAGGGTGGAATTCTATATATGTTAATGAACTTCTGAAAAATGTGACTAATTTATTTGAATTTCACATGAAGAGAGGCTGGTGTATCTGTGATAACATTGTATAACCCAAAAGGAACCCCTCTGACAGCTGTTGAATAGCATAGGTAAAAGATGGAATGTGGGAGCAGCCAAGTCCATTATAACATATATTGATGTCTCCCTTTGGCAATTTTACTATAGAAATCAAGACTTAGTGTGCCTGAAAATAATTACCTTCTCCTCACAAAAGACAGTCCTTCTGTACTGGGATAATGCTATGTGGACAATGGCTATGGGACTGCTTTTGTCATGCTCTTCATGCAATCTGTATTTGCCTGACAAACAAAGAATTTCAAGGGCAGAAGTTCAGGTCCTTACAAGTGCTAGTTGTAAACCCACAAGGTAAAATCCTCTTCTCATATGTGTCAAGATACTCTGTTCTCCCTCATGTATGGGGCATGGCAGAAGGTAGGTAGCAGAGAATAATGGCTATGAAAGCAGTGATGTGGCTTTGAGATGAGACTTTTGCTGTGAGAACACTCAGTTCATTTAAAAGGGACTCATTATCCTGCCATCTGTGACGAAACTTTAAAGGCTAATTTCATTTCATTCCTTCCTCTGCCTGTGGAAGAGTAACCATTCTAATTCCTGTTTGCTGTCATTTGCCTGAACAGGGTAATTCCAGGCTCTCCGTTTCCTGGTTTTAACAACAATTAGACCTTTGGACATTGCTGAAGTGGCTTGGATTTTTTACAGCTAAACCTTCATACTTAAAGGGCTGTGGAAGCCTACAGAAGTAAAAACTATCCAGCTTCTTCCCCCATGAGGGGGATTGCTTAGCTTACTGCTGTTACGACACTCCCTGCCCTGATGTACATGCTCTAGAACTGCTTTTTCTCCTCACAGGAGAGGCTGTGAGAAGGAGTTTGTCAGGAAAATGTAGGACTCAAAAGCCCATTTTGGGATTGGAAATCGCCTACAGGCACACACAGGATGGGCTCTTTGCCTCCCCTGTGCTCCATAAACCTTCTCCAATACTCTATATCAAACTTCACTAGAAAGAGGAGAAGCCTCAGAAGTTACTCTTTGCCCCTGGAAGGGAGTGGATGCATCAGCATGGCCTTGCATTTTTCCAAAACCAAGGAGTTTGTCAGGTAAGAATGTCTCAATGGCCCTGAAAGAGATCTGTCGCCAGCGGTACCAAGGGAAATACAATATAAAATATGTTGTTATATCTCCATACCACTTTGTCTCACCCTGATTTCAGACTGCCACACTCCCCTGATCTTTTTAAATGCAGAAATATTTTGGTAATCTCGTCTGGCTCCCAGTAGACACAAACACCAGCACTTCTGAACAGACAGACTTTGGACTGAGCAACTGAGGATGGTGAAGGGAGCTCTCACTGGGGAGAGGTGCAGGCATTGGAGCTGATGCCATGTTCTTGCTGGGATGTGGGAGTGAGATCAGGTACAAGTTATGCTAGTTTAGACTCTCTCTGGCCTTAAATCATATTCTCTAGGGTCATATTTTCACTGTCACTGGGACAGGGATTTTAGATGTGCTGCCAGTTAAGCACTGAAATAAGCAAGCAGATTTCAAAAAAGCTCAAACACTTGGTTGAATTCTTCTGAAATTCTGGCTGCATTTGTGGGTGGCATGTATTTGCAGATCTTGCTGTGAGAACTTTTGAAAAATGACTCTTGCTATAGAATAAGAATTACAGCTGAGTTCCATTTTTGCACATCCTAAGAATTGTACAGGCAGGTACTGCCTGAAATCTTACCTTTCTCATCCTATCAATGTCTTGACTCTAAAGTAATATGAAAGTTTGTCTACCTGTGGCTTATTTCATTCATTAAAGCAAGCCAGATCTAAGATGGTCTGCTCAGGTAGCATCTGAACCTTTAGCTCAAAGCCTCTTGGGAACTTATATGCCATTTTTATTCTGTTCTGTAAACAAATGCATAAGAAAGCTCTGGGAAGAGCAACTTGTTAGCTACACATTAATTGTCATTTTGGTCTTGTCTGGGTCAATAAAAAACTTCTGAGTATCTGCTAATATGCTGCAAAACCTGTTAGTTGAAGACAGTAATTCTGGAGTGTCCCCTCTGGGTACTCTTCTGGTTCCTGGAAAGAAGGGGATCATTCACACAAGAAGATATTAACAAAAAAGAGAGACCAATAAATGCATCTGTCAGTGTTCAGCAACAGCTAAAATTAATTCACAAATCCAAACAATCTGCAGAAAACTGAACACAATTATATAAGAAATTAAGTTATACAGTTGCCATGACCTTTAATCAATCATTCCAGCTGTTAATGTTAATTTTGTGATCTGAAAATCATAGTTCTATTTGCATTTTAATGGCTGTTAAATGAGAGTCATCAGGAAGAAATAGTGGCAGCTTGGCCTTTTGATGCTAAGTTCTTCCTTCCTAATGTGATTTGGAAAATTTGGAATTTCTGTTCAGAAGGGGGTTTGTTTCAAACTGCAGCAGGCATAGGAAGCCAATTCTGCAGAGGGAAAACAGCCAATTCAAAGCAAAATACCTTTTAATCCAACAGTAGCTATGAAGAGATAATAAAAAAACAGGTAAAAAAGCTATAACGGCAACTTCATAACCCTCATGCTAACAAGAACTCTACCACATTTTAACCCTTTTCAAAGATATATGCTATTTTAATTTTTTCCATCAGCAGGATCTTTCTACTTAACAGAATTTTTTGTCAAATGGAAAATGAAACAAACCCCAGCAAATGTAATAAAACCACTAAATAGGATTTTTAGGTTTAGTTCAGTTAGTTTATTTTGTATTTACCTAGCCAAAGTGTTGCATACAAGACTGTCTTATAAGTACTAGTCATTGGCTTATTTTTGCAGATAAAGATGTTAGTGGTATTGCTTTAGATCAAAACTCTATTTAAATCAGATTCCCACTCTGGTATAACTGTGAACTTGTTGATTGCTTCAATTTTTAATAAGGTCTAAATGTCTGCCAGACAATAGTGCTAGTGTTTTCCATTTAACATTAATACATTTCTTATTAATAGAAAGATCTTCATTGTTACATGACAATTTATTTGTATGCAAAGCGCAAAAATCTGATTAAAATGTGGTGTTCTGCTTTAATCTTCATCTAATCTCCTAGGAGACAGTCCCCAGGTGAATCTTCTTTGGTTAAAAAAAGGAGGTCTTGGAACTACATGTTCAGAAAGGAAAGCAGTGAGCTGCAGACGGATTTCAGCAATTGGAAAGCAAAGTCAGTATTAACAATGAAAGAAGAAAATGGCTTAGCTCTATCCAAAGTCCTTTTTATTGAAAATAGGTAAATTGTAAGACGAAGAAAGTTTCAGCAGATGTTTTCAGGCTGAGTTTTATAAAGGATTGAATAGCAATAAGAAAGAGTAACATTGATAAATGCCCTGCCTTTTATCACACAAGTAGGACTTCTGTCCATAAAGGCAATCTAATTTGAATGCATTGAACAGCACACCCTCTTCTTTTCCCAAGTAGAGAACCTATGCATTTTCTACTTCTACAAATAAAACGTATACAGGTGGTATGCATGCTAATAGGGTTGATCTCTGAAGTTAGACCACTGACTGATGCAGGAAACTGTAGCAGGGCAGAAGGACTCCCATCCTCACTGTGGTTTAACCCCAGCCAGCAGCTAAATACCACAAGCTGCTCGCTCGTTCCCCCATAGAGGGACGGGGAAGAGAACTGGAAGGGTAAAAGTAAAAAACACATGGTTGAATTAAAGACAGTTTAATAGGTAAAGCAAAAGCTGTGTGTACAAGTAAAGCAAACCAAGGAATTCATTCACCAGTTCCCTTTGGCAGGCAGGTGTTCAGCCATCTCCAGGAAAGCAGGACCCCATCAAGTGTAACAATTACTTGGGAAGACAAACACCATCACTATGAATGTCCCACCGTTCTTTCTTCTCCCCACCAGCTTTATATTGCTAAGCATGATGCTATGTGGTATGGAATATCCCTTTGATCAGCTAGGGTGAGCTGTCCCAGCTGTGTCCCCTCTCAATTCCTTGTGCACCTCCAGCTCACTCACTGGAGGTGTGAGAGGTAGAAAAGGCCTTGACTGTGTGAGCACTGCTCAGCAATAACAAAAACACCTGTGTATTACCAACACTGTTTTCATCACAAAACAGAAACAGAGCATCACACTAGCTACTATGAAAAAAAATAGCCCAGCCAAAACCAGCATACTGTGACAAGCCCTGCCCTCGGCTCTTACACAGACATACTGTTGCCCTTTAAGCTTCCCATTTTAAAAGCTAACCAGGAAGCAAGGCAGATCCTAGCTTTGACTGAAACACAAGTCCAAAGCAACAGTGTCAGGATGCCAATATTTTGATTTTGCTGGCCTTCAGGAAATTTGCTGCCTTAGAAATTCAATGATTTTTCTCTTTTGCCAGTAATATTCTAGTCCATAGTACAGCTTTATAAGAAGTCAGTGCAGTCATGTGTACATGTGTGGAAATGTAAGTAAGCAGCACTATGCTGTGCATAAATGGTGATAGAGGACCCTAGTCTGAAATTCTGGCTCCACAGAAGTCAGTGAGAGCTTTCTCACCAGGTTTGGTGGAAGCAGGCAGTCACCCTGCAGTCTGAAGTTCTTTAGTCCAGACTAAGGATGGCTTAAGTGCAGGGGTTTGAGGGCATCTCCACACTGGGCAGACTTAAGAATGCTTGGTGTGAAATGTATTTCCATTGCAGGTCTTGTCATATTTAAATAGGAACAGACAAATCTCCAAAGCTTTGGAGGTGGATTTGGCTAGGTGTTCAGAAGGTCTGTGACTAATTCTAATTCTTTTCCCTGGACCTCTTCAGTTAAGACATCAGTCCACAGATCTCCTGACTACAAGCTTTCTCATAGCATTGCTAGTAATTCCAATTCCAATCAAGTTAGAAATAAGAATCTTTTTTATTCCCCAGGTACTTTAGGATTTCTATGCATATTGAGTAAATGTATATTAAACATTCTTCAGGGAAAATGGTATGTTGAAAGGATTCACCTGGATTTTTTGCTAAAGAATCAGGCTTCTCCTTTTTTTGTTCGACCATACACACCTGTCCTCAGTTTTCATTGCAGGATTAAAGGCATTAAAGAAATCCCAGCAGAGTGATATCTTATTATTTTCCACCAGTTGATAATCCTTGGCATTTAAAATGTCACTATTTTATTTCTGAGGCAGAGCTTTCTCAGAAAACTCTCTATGTGGTGTTTATCATGCAATACATACAATGTTCTTCAACAAACTTCAGGAATCAAGCCAGCAGATTAGCTCCAGGCGAACAGACAAATCTCAAAGGTATCTTTATAGCTATATTGCAGGTCAAAAGCTCAATGCCAATGGGATCTATTTTGTTGCTCACAAATTGCTGAATTGCAGGAAATGTCTACATTAATATCCTAAACAAATATATTCTTCCTCTTATTCTTGATCATATCTTATTTGTATTGCTGTTTTAAAATCTAGATAATTTAGTGTTAAACTGAAATGGTTTCAACAAATCAGACCCTGGGGTACTGTTGGGTTGTTAAGATTTTTTTTTTTTTTTTCAGGTAGTCAGGGCTTTGCTCCCTGATTTCACCATTTCTTCCCCACCCAGCAGAATTGCTACCTGCCCCTTTTAGACGTATTAAAGTTTAGGAAAACTGAAGATTTTTCAGATATTTTTATGCTGATTTAAGGGAATTATAACACTTGATAGTTCAGGGATTTTTTGTGATGATCTAGCCTGGGGACTAATGCATGATGCTGGTTATGCAAAAGTAAGCTCATTTTCAATTTTCTTTCTGAAAGTGTACCGAAAGCAGTGAGAGATGGTGGACAATCTGGGTGTCATGTACCTTCCTCCTCTTCATGAATATGCTCTTTGTTTCTTCAGAAAACTCCAACCAACTTTGTTCCATCTGATTGGATATGATTTTTTAGAAGCCTTACATCATTAAGATGCACTGTTAGGAGTTGTGAAAAGAAATTTAATTTCTGCCCATTTCCCCAGATTGTTGGCAGTACTGCTAAAATACACAAAAAGGCCATCTGGCCCAAGGAAGATAGTTTCCATACAAATAGATTTGTACCAAAATATTTGTGCATGCAAAGTGAGAAGATTGCTGAGAGTGAAGGAGAAGACTCTCAGTGAAATACTGACTTCTGGAGGCTTTATTATGACAGCAGAAATGAGTTTCCTCATACCTCCTTTGGGAAGGCAGGATGGTTGGAGTCTTGATTCCTTGGTGTTCTAAAGGAAAAAGAGAAGAGATTTGGGGATGGCCATCTTCCTGCTCAGGCAGTAAGTGGAGAATGGTGATGGGAGAGATTGAACAGAGCCTCCCACTTGTACTCTTGCAGCAAAGAGTGAAATCATGGTCAGACCCTGAAGGCAGCATTACTGAGACAGCTGACCCTACATCCAGATGTGGGACAAGAACTGGCCTTTTTGGTGATGGGCAGCTCTGTTGCAAAATCCTGGCTGGACTCATTGCCCTCAGCCTCTCACCCTCCTCACTTTACCCAAGAGGTCCTCTTGGACCTCTTACATAAAGGGTACCTCACCTGCTATGGTAATCATGAAAAAATGGGTAAATGGTAGGTGTTTAACCTGGACCATGCTACCAGATTCCCCAAAGTGGAAGTAACCATTTCCTTAGCCACTTGGTGGAAGGGTTTATAACATCTTGTTCAAGTGGTTAAGAAAGCTGCATTTAATGATTTAGGATGCAGATGATTTCAGCTGGAGATATATTTTAAATAGCCTTCCTGATTTTAGTTTTAGGCTAATGGATAGGAACATATCACAGATTTGTAATAAATATAACTCTGCATTATATGAAGCACTATTACTAAGTTGCTTCTAGTGACAAAGTTATTGCTCCTTATATGTGAAAACATACTGCAGGTGTCACAGGTAATTTCTGAAAAAATGTTAAGAATATTTACTGATAAGCCTGGTAGGATTATTGTTTTGGATGGGAAAAATCAGAAATAGTCTCTCTTCTGAATCTTATATGACTGTTCATAAAGTGGTTAACAGAAATTCTCCATCACTGCAGAAATATTTACAGCAAGGTGCAGCTTTATCAGCACAAGGCAAAGTAAAATTCATGTAAACTAGACTGGCATACAGCATCTGAGTATTCCATGTTTGGAAAATTTTGCCGTTCTATTACTCTTCTGTTACAGAGTCTGGAACTTAAATTGACAGCATTAGGAGGAGCTTTTCATTCATTGGCATAATGGTTCAACATGTTACGGAAATAACTTAGATTCATTTATATTCAAGGGCTTTAGAAGGACTTTTATGTAGAATGGTGCTCAAATATAAATTTCCAACATATCCAAATTCACTTGACATATTTTTCTCTTAAAATGAGTTATCAAACACTAGATAATATTATGGGAAAAAAAGCATGTTTTAACCAGCAGCAGTCATCTTATTGTAGAGCGGTATTCATATACTTCCTGTTATGGTGAAAACCAGAAATGTTCTCTATTTATTTTACATATACCCAAGGATATGTGCGTGTTTTGTTGTACGTTCATTATTTAAAGGTTTAGTCCTGCATCAGAGCAGTAACAAACAGCTCCACACTTAAATCTGACAGCAGCCTGTTAATGGAGAACTTCTGAAAGTGATCTGAAATCCAAATGGTTACCTGGACCATCCTGAGAGCTGCTGGATCTCATGAGGTTGTCGGCCAGAATTCAGCATTCAAAGCAACAGTCATAAGATATCCTGATATCTGTTGGAGTGACGGTACAGCCCGGCACAAGCAATCCAGGAGGTTGCTCGATTATGTGGAAGACAACTTCCTTCTGCAAGTAATAGAGGAGCCGACAAGGAGAGGTGCCATGCTTGACCTTGTGCTCACCAACAGAGAAGGGCTTGTTGGAAATGTGACTCTCCAGGGCAGCCTTGGTTGCAGCGATCATGAGATGGTCAAATTTGAGATCCTCAGGACAGTGAGAAGAGTGTGCACCAAGCTCACTGCCCTGGACGTCAGGAGAGCAGACCTGGGCCTCTTCAGGAACCTGCTTAGTAAGGTCCCATGGGATATAGGTCTAGAGGGCAGGGGGGGCCAAGACTCTTGGTTGATATTCAAGGATCACCTACTGCAAGCTCAGGAGTGTTGCATCCCAACCAGAAGGAAGTGCAGCAGGAGGGCCAGGAGACCTCCTTGGATGGATAAGGAGTTGCTGAGGAAAAATTGAAGGAAAAAAGAGGCTTATAAAAGGTGGAAGCAAGGACAGGTGGCATGGGAAGAATACAGGGATGTTGTCCGGGAAGTTAGGGACCAGGTTAGGAAAGCTAAGGCTCAGTTAGAATTAAACTTGGCTAGGGATGTTAAGGGTAACAGGAAGGGATTCTATAGGTACATAGCAAATAAAAGACAGACTAGGGACAACGTAGGCCCCCTCTGGAAGCTGTCAGGAGAGCTACCTGGATTTGGAGAAGGCTGAGGTTCTGAATGACTTCTTTGCCTCGGTCTTCACTGGCAAAGGCCCTGACCACACCACCTAAGACTTGGAAGGCAGACACAGGGACTGTGAGAACGAAGACCTTAGGCCCACTGTAGGAGAGGATTTGGTTTGAGACCATCTTAAAAACCTGAACATGCACAAGTCCATGGGTCCTGATGAAATCCATATGCCGGTCCCAAAGGAGCTGGCGAATGAAGTTGCCAAGCCACTGTCCATCATATTTGAGAAATCATGGCAGTCAGGTGAAGTTCCCGATGACTGGAAAAAGGGAAATACAACCCCCATTTTCAAGAAGGGGAAAATGGATGACCCGGGGAATTACAGAGCAGTCAGTCTCACCTCTGCCTGGCAAAATCTTGGAGCAGGTTCTCCTGGGTGGCATGCTAAGGCACATGAAAATCAACAAGGTGCTTGGTGACAGCCAGCATAGCTTCACTAAGGGGAAATCCTGCCTGACCAATTTGGAGGCCTTCTATGATGGGGCTACAGAACTGATGGACGGGGTAGAGCAGTTGATGTCATCTACCTGGACTTGTGCAAAGCGTTCGAAGCTGTCCCACATGACATCCTTGTCTCTAAACTGGAGAGACATCAATTTGATGGATGGACCACTCAGTGGATAAAGAACTGGCTGGATGGCTGCACACAAAGAGTTGTGGTCAGTGGCTCAATGTCCAGCTGGAGACCAGTAATGAGTGGAGTCCCTCAGGGATCAGTGTTGGGACCAGTCTTGTTCAATCCATCACTGACATGGACAGTGGGATTGAGTGCACCCTCAGCAAGTTTGCTGATGACACCAAGCTGTGTGGTTCGGTTGATACCCTGGAGGGAAGGAATGCCATCCAGAGGGACCTTGACACGCTTGTGAGGTGGGCTGATGCCAACCTTATGAAGTTTAACCATGCCAAGTGCAAGGTCCTACACCTGGGTCAGAGCAATCCCAGGCACAGCTACAGGTTGGGCAGAGAAGAGATTCAGAGCAGCCCTGAGGAGAAGGACTTGGGGGTATTGATTGATGAGAAACTCAACATGAGCTGGCTTCAGTGTACGCTCGCAGCCCAGAAAGCCAGCCGTATCCTGGGTTGCATCAAAAGGAGCATGATCAGTAGGTCGAAGGAGGTGATCCTGCCCCTCTACTCTGCTCTCCCGAGACTTCACTTGGAGCACTGTGTACAGTTCTGATGTCTTCAACATAAGAAGGACATGGGACTGTTGGAACAAGTCCAGAGGAGGGCCACGAGGATGATCAAGGGGCTGCAGCGCCTCCTGTGTGAAGACAGGCTGAGAAAGTTGGGACTGCTCAGCCTGGAGAAGAGAAGGCTGTGTGGAGACCTCATAGCAGCCTTCCAGTATCTGAAGGGGGCTTATAAGGATGCTGAGGATGGACTCTTCATTAAGGACTGTAGTGATAGGACAAGGGGTAACGGGTTAAAACTTGAGCAGGGGAAGTTTAGACTCAATATAAAGAAGAAGTTCGTTATTGTGAAGGTGGTGAGGCATTGGAATGTGTTGCCCAGGGAAGTTGTGAATGCTCCATCCCTGGTGGTGTTCAAGGCCAGGATGGACAGAGCCTTGGGTGACATGGTTTAGTGGGAGGTGTCCCTGACCATGGCAGGTGGGTTGGAACTAGATGATCTTAAAGTCCTTTCCAACCCTAAACATCCTATGATTCTATGATTCTATGAAGAGGTTGATTTGCTGGAAGATGAGTAGGTGCTAATTAACATGTCCTCTGAGGTGTTTTTACTATTGTCATTATCTGATGCCCAGAAAAGGATGGTGGCCAGCTACAGAATCACTCAGATCAACAGATCCAGATTGTTGTCAGATATAAAAATTAAGTATAATGTTGATTCCCTGTTCATTCCCTATGCTTCACCACAGTCAGGATCAGTGGAACTTAGGAGTCCTAGCTCTCAGTCTCTGTTGTTATAAAGTCATGCTTTCATCCATTCAGAAATCTTAAGAGACATTAACCACTGAAGTCCTCTTGATTCTTCCAAGTCAGAGAACACAGAAAACAACAGATGAATAAACAAAACTGCCTGTAGAGAATGATTGGGCTTTCATTTGCTTCACTGGGAAGTTTTCAAGAAGTATCTACACATGCACCAAATGAAGATATCTTCTTTTCATAATAACAAGCTCCTGGTCACCTAGAACATCAGAAACTCGAATCATCATAGGATACAAAACAATTCGATGGTAGGCTGAAGGATTTACTACACCACCAACTGTAGTGCATTCATACGTCACAGCCTCAAATCCACAGTCTAGATTATCCAAATTGGCCTCTTTATTCATTTCTCCTGGAGATTTCTGAGGGGTTACTAGGTATCACTGCTTGTGTACATTTGTGGAAGACTCCAGTATTTCTGTGATGCTAATTAAAGGCAAATTGAGTTCTATTTAAAGAAGTGAAAAATGTAAATGTGAAGTTGCTTCAGTCAAGAGACCACAGAGAAGAGGGGAGGGAAACGTAATAAGGCTCTGAAAATCCCACTGCGGAAGACCTGCCTTACTGCCAGGCCAGGGGAAATGAATGAATTCTGAATGACTTTTTCCTGCATGCTGAAGTATTTTCAATATGAATCTAAAATAAACCTTTAAACTAGACTTTAAAATATCACTGAACAGTTCAAGGAAGTTTCTGTGAATATAATAGACCATAGTGGGGATCAAAAATGTCAGATTCAATCCAAGAGTCTGTGCTACCACCACTCTAGCTCAAACAGTAGTATCCCTCAGGTGCTAGCTGTGTCTTGGTTATACGCTACCTTTTCAGCACCAGCTGCCCAAAGCCAATATATAGATGGCCAAGGAAACAGGCACAGGTATCACTTTGAAAATTGCCTTCTTGAGGGCACAATAGCCTACCCAGGAACCTCCAAAATACTATTTTCTGGGGTTCTCAGAAGGGCTCAGATTTCTAGGAAGCCAGCAGCACAGAGGCTGTGTGTAGAGACACCAAGCTGTCACCTGACGTGTTTATTCTTGCTCTTCTTTCACTGCTCAGGCTAAATGTCAATCATCCTTTGGCATACACAAACTGGAAGATTGTCCTGGGTTCAGCAGTAGCAGTCATTTTTCTCCCTCTCAGTAGCTGGTACAGTGCTGTGTTTTTGACTTTCAGCCTGGGAACAGCATTGATAACACCGATGTTTTTAGTTGTTGCTCAGTAATGTTTACTCTGACCAAGGACTTTCTCAGTCTCATGCTCTGCCAGGGAGGAGGGAAAGTCAAGAGGAAGCAGACAGGACACCTGACCCAAACTAACCAAAGAAGTATTCCTTACCACAGCACGTCATGCCCAGTATATAAACTGGGGGCAATTGCCTGGAAGGGCTAGATCCCTGCTCAGGTCGGGCTGGGTATCAGTCGGCGGGTGGTGAGCAGTTGTATTCTCTTTCCTTGTTATTTTCCTTATCGTTATTATTATTGGTGGTAGCAGCAGTGGTTTTGTGTTATACCTTAGTTATTGGTCTGTTCTTATCTCAACCCGTGGGAGTTACATTCTTTCAATTCTCCTCCCCATCCCTCCGGGAGCAGGGGGAGGAAGGCGGGGAGTGAGCGAGCGGCTGTGTGGTTCTGGGTTGTTGGCTGGGCTTAAATCACGATGGTTCTTTTTGGCACCCAATGTGAGGCCCGAAGGGTTGAGATAACGACAGATCTGACCAGAGTTTGTCTAATTGTATTTGTGATAAGCATTTATTTTTTTGGATTAATAGTCACTCGTCACAATGCTCATTTATTGGCTCTAAAAGTTGTTGCTCTTGATCTTGAGTTTCAGCTTGTCGTTCCTTACTTACAGCCAGTATTTGTTGTTTTAGTGTTTATCGGCTGGGGGCCTGGGCTAAGGTTCTTGTTTCACTGTACTTTATGGTAATGACTTGTAATACAATAGAATCATTGATCATGAAACTGATTTGGCTTGCGTTCCCAGTGTGGTCACCACCTCTGTACTTTGGGAAGTATATAATAGAATTGTTTAGCAATTACGCGTCTTTTTTCCCCTCCTCGGGTGGTCAGCCTATGAAGGAGACATTCTCTTACCTTCCCAGCCCACCCACCAGACTATTTACAGCATCATTTGAGAATTCTGATGAACGACCTTTGGGTACCCTTGAGACCTGCCTGCTGATTGTGATGGGGATCAGCATGTTGGCACGCATACAGAGTGTGTTTTGCCCACGACCATTTTGTCTGATCTCGAAAGTTAAGCAGAGTCAGTTTGGGTCTTGTCTAGGGTTGGACAACGATATGGGAGGACCAAGAGATTTTCCCCTAGGCTGGACAGTCATGAGTGGCAGGGTGTTAATTGCCGTAGCTTTGATGTGGTTCTGCTGAGGAGGCAGCTCTTGTGGTCTCTTTTGTTCAGTGAGAAGCAGACGTGGCAAGAAGGGGAGGAAAGGAAAGCCCTTTTCTCCCAAAAAGGGGTTGGTCAACTGAATCCCAGGGTCTTCCTCACAGGTCTGTCCCACTATTTTTCCCTTCCCATGATTAGTCCCTGATTCCTCTCTACACAGCTGCCTCAGGCTCCCTGCAAGCTCCCGCATCTCCTGCTTATGCCGGATGTAAGGCATTACACACTGTCCACAGTTTCTCAGAGGCAGCTTCTAACCACAAGTGGTTTATGGTTGAATGTATATTTGCAAATTGATAATTTTGCATCATGTTCCAAGAGTCTGCTTAGCCCTGGGCACTACTGTGTTAGGAATGTTGTTAATTCCCCCACTGGCTCCTGAGCAGACACTACAAAGACTGGAAGTAGAGCAGAGAGCTGGTATTGGCAACCTCAGAGGTCACAGCTGACAGCCTGTGGTGTGGTGTCAGAAGTGAAGTGGCAGAGCAGGACTTGAGGTCCTGGGGCCCTATGGACGAGCTGCTGCAGCCAGCCATGACATTCCCTTTCTTCCCATGCACTGCCTAATGAAAGGAAGAGTCTGACTTCTGGGACTGGAGTCTTTCCTTAGGATACAAATAACCACACTGCATTGTCACAGCTTTACTCTCAGTGGAGTAGTCCAGCACACCCTGTGTGCCATGCACAACATTCAGCCTCAGCAGGAAAGCACAGTTATCAGCTCTGCCCTATGCTGGCAGAGTATTCACTAGCTTTGCTGTCAGGTAACCTCCCAGACACAGGGAGGCATACAGGGACAAGTGCAACTCTTCCCCGCCAGCTATATAGCTGCTTTCCTACAGCAGCTACCATGCCCCCAGGCTGCAGTGCTACTTTTCCCCCAGAGATAAGAAAATATAGCAGGAAAGGGGAAATGTTATTCTAATCAGGGAAGCAACTAGGAGGACATGAAAGATGAAGGATACTAGGAAACAAAATGTAGTTCAGTCTTAGGAAGTCACGTTTGTATTGAACAGTGCTGGAGCTGGCTGGGAAGGGAAGAAATTGAATAGTTCATGCATTAATACTAGCTGGATAGTTATTGTGCAAAAAGGCTTGGAAATTCTCACTGATGAGAGAAGGTTTGATGTGTCACTGCAGAACATTAGCAGGGTGATTCATGTAAGTGAAATCTTCAAAACCAGGGTGTCATTCTTGTAGGAAGGACTGAGGGGGAGGGATGGCATCCTGCATTACCCCCTTTAAAGTGATCAGTAGCTGGAGGACTGTGAAAATATGCAAACAATAAACTCCGGAAGGGATCCTGGGAGAGTGAGTGTCTGCTACAAAACACTGAATCAAACCAGTAAGTAGGATGAATTAGTCCTAAAGCATCTGCTATGGGGAACTTAAGTTTGGAAGATCTCAGGCAGCTGGTAGGAAAGCATTATGACTTTCAGAGATTTAACTTGACATCTATCTATTTGGAGACTCAGTCTAACAGTTAATAATACATTAACTCTAGGATTACAGGTTGTTTATTGCTTAAGGCTTATAGGGTCTGGTTACGTTTGTTATGAACAAAGAAAGGGCAGTTGTAATTAGTAATATTTATATTTGGAGCTTCACAGTACTGAATATCTCATTATGATTGAATGTTATGAGATTTCTACCAGAGTTGAATGTGTCCACATAAGAGGGAAAAAAAACCCTTGAAAATCAGAAGCTGTTTAAGAAGTTTGCTAAATGGGCAAAAAGCCATGGCCTGGAGTCAAGAACAAGGATAACTTTGGCAGAAAGCTCAGGGTGGTTGAGAAAGGAAGCCCATGACAACAGGTTTCTGAAGCACAAAGGGCTATAAAGAAGCAGTGAACTGTTGTGTGGGGACAACCATAGCATATGGCTTCTAGCGCAGCACATGGCTGTCTGGATATTGGCAGCTTTTGCACAGGCCATCAGGCCTTTCAGGGAGATCTGCTGCAGAAGTCCATCCTCTAGGAGGATGACCCTGGCTGAATGACAGGGGTAACCCATGCAGCAGCAGCATAGGGCTGCCCTCAGAAAGTTAAGTTACTTTCAGCCTTCCATCCAAATTGTGGCACTTGAAAAAAAAGTATTTTCTTTGGTGTCCCTTGAGAAACTGCAGTTTCCCCTTTGCAAATGATGAGCCCGTGTTTGAAACAAAACCATTTTTAACAGAAGGAGGAAAGGAACATTAATTTAGGGGAAAAGATAACCCAATAGCAGCAACAAATCAATTGTTCATCTGTGCAAATAACATGTGGAACATCTGCCTACACACTAACCTCCAGTGGTCTTTCATTTCCCTCTTCTCAGCTGTCTGATTGACCAACAAAGAATGCCCTTTCACAGGATGCTTTCCTCCCACACTTCGCTTTTTGATGTCCCAATCTCAGCCTAACATCATTAGCTGGTAAAGTCCAGTGTCTGGGCTCAGGCAGGTTCATCTCCCCTAAGGAGAAACGGCATTGTATTTCTGTGACAGGGCTCCTATGCTATTTGTCCCTGAATGATGATATTCCAGGTCATGGTTACAACAGAAGCTGCCCTCTGCCAGGCTGTCCAGTCCTACACAGCAACTTCTACCTGTAGTTGTGATAATCTGCATAAAGCGTAAAAAAGGGGAAGACACAACAGTTCTGCAGGGTTTCACAGCACTCATCAGGCCTGACTGTTTCCATCTAGCTCCAGAGGTGGGATGAGCTGCTCAGGACTCAATATGATCAGGTTATTAGGTTGCATGATGGGACCCCAGTTTACCAAAACCATCTCCACTCTCTTTGCAAAGACTGTATATTTAAAATTACCTTCTAGTCTGGCAGACATACAAACCAGGTTAGTTATTTAATTTCCTTTTGGAGTAAAGGTTTTGATGACCATATGAGGTTCTCATTCAGAAAAGATTGATGTGGGACTGTGCACAGCTGGCAGTTAAAAACCCATTAATTACCCCAAACTGAAAACAGCAATGCAAGCAAAACTACAAAGCCTAAAAAGCCTGAAACTGTTTGTTTCTGTGTTGTCTTCCAACTGCAAAAAGCCTAGAGGGCCTGAGAAACCTTGGCTGAGTCTGTTGGAGCCCGGCCCTACTCTCCTGTAAGGAAAAGGGAAATCAGCTTTGATGTCATCCTAATTAGTATGGGTGCCATGAGCCTCAGAGCTGGTGGGGCCTGGTGGGAGCACTGCTTCAGCAGCCAGGCACAGCATGGGCTGAGCAGGGCCTTTGCCATACCTTTGAAAGGGAAAAAAGGGAAGCAAAGCCCCCATATAACCAAAACATCTTGCTAATGTAATGCGATGGTCCTCATCCCCATAAAGCCCAACTCCCTTTCTGATCCTCAGTGGGGAACCTAACACATCTGCGGTGCTCCTCCTCCGAAGCTGGGGAGTTGTACATGGAAAAGACACAGGTGTGCTCTGTGTGGGATTTAGGGATTGGTATTTTTACAGTACTGTTTTGCAAGATGTTTCACTTCAGATCAGCTTGTACTCGCACCAGTTTCTCTTGTGCAATTACTGCCAAGTTGGGCTAAAAGTTCGCAAACATGCACGTTCACTGGGATTTCAGCTATGTCCAGGCCAGAGCCGTAATTCTCTCCACCTCCTAGGTTAGGGTTTGATAGGGCAATTAAGATACGGGGACTCTTCACAACCAACTCTGCCCTCTTGGGTGAAAATTACTAGGTTTGGTTTATGTGAACTTCTTTATGCTTATGAACAATTCACCTTATAGATACTCCTTTCTGAAAGAGTTAAAGAGGAAATTGTTCCTCTCCATACAGGGATTTTTTTGAGACTTATTTAATCTAGAATTCTGAGACTTTATGAGTGTCTACAATGATGTGAATAAGTTGGCTTTTTTTAGTAGAAGTGAAAAATTCATCAAATTCTATTAGCACGCATTTGTTTCAGATGTGCTCGGTACCTTTTTATTTTCCTTGTTTGAATACTTTATGGTACATATTTGCTAGCAAGAATGATAGGTGAAACAGGTGACATTTGGAATGATTATGAGAGAATTCTCATCAAAAGTAAGTTTGGAATTAAAAAGCATTAGAGTTGGCATTGGAAAACTCTTAGTATAAGACTGTCATCTAATCAGGGAACAGAAAGCTATCATTTGATATGCACTATCAATCAATATTAACCAATACAGCTCAACAAAGAGTGTGGAATGCTGCTGTAAATTTCTCTTGAACAAACTATAGATCAAGAATATATGCTTAAATTATATGACAAATTCTAGCAGTGAATTACATTGAGGTGAAAAACTTTTATATTGTTTGCCAACAATTCACAAAACAAGAGCTAAAGCATTGTAGTCATTGTGGAAAATAAGCCCAGTTCTATTTATTTTTTAAATAGCTTTGCAATTGCAATTACACTTTCTGAAACATAGTATCCATTTTTGGAGATAAGTAATTTTGATTCAAGCTAAAAGCCCTTCATTCTTTTACAAATGATTGATCTGTGCATGGCAATGTTCCAGAGCTCAGATAACTGCCTTGTTGAACGCATATTGCATGAATATTAATCTAACAATATATGCTGATGGCCACGTGGCTGTAGAAATTATCACCTTCTCATATAGACAGGAAAAATAAAATACAAAAATGACATCCAGCGTTTGCTGAAGTTGTGAAAGCCATAAAAATGGATGTAACATCAACAAGCTTTTAATGCTATAAGAAGTTCTTCCGGTGCCAAGAGGCATGCCTGGGGATCACAGCCTTGCTCCTAGTCATCTCGTAGCATCCTCAGCATCTCTGTTAGACTGTTTATACAGCACATGAATAGAAGTGCTTGCCTCAAGATGGACTCCAACAAACTGCTCTGCTGTGAGAAGATGAAGACAGGCAACAGCAAACCCTAGCAAAAGGTGCACATGTCTAAAGCCTGTTCTTTCTTTGGACTTGAGCATTCAGGAAGGCTCTTCCTTTCTGGAGATAGGCTGTTGAGTCTCCCTTGTTTGTGAAAGCCACATTCAAGCTTCTGAATAGCAGGATGCTCTGGGTAGCTTCCTCCCATGCTTTTTTTTGGATGCTGACTATTGAATACGTCATGACTAACTGGGACCTTAGACCACACCTTTTCTGCTTTCTGGAGAGCTGAAGCACACAAAGAGAGCATCAAGTGCCACTTTTCCCTCTCCCATTTGATGCCTGAATCCCTGAAATGAGGCACTGGTGCTGGTAGAAAAAGCACCCTGGGGAACCTCCACTGCAGAAAGTCCTGCAGATCCAACTGGGGCTGGGAGAGAGGCTTCTCTGGGATGACACAGAAGCAGATACCAGACTAGAAAAAGGTGATGTTCAAACCATAAAAGTTACAGCTTTCAGGTGCTTACAGAGTAAAGGGAATGCGGCTTATGAAGACCTGAGTTTTGGAAGTAGCATTTCAATGCTTGTGTGGATATAGCCCTCTGCTTTCTAGAAAAGAAAAGGATTTTTTTGTTTGAATTCAGGGGTAACCCATTAATGGAAAGATAACCTTGATCTTACAACTAAAACAAAGGGAAGAAGAAAAAGTTTTCTGGTTAGGAGTCCCATTATACCTGGCTCACTACCTTTCAGGGCAGATGTTCGCACACCTCAGGCAAGATGAGAAAAGTTCATAGAGAAAGGCCTAAACATTTCTTAGTCACTGAGTCTGTAAAAAGGTTTAACAGAAGCTTACAGCCTGAGTATGTTAAGTTCTTTGTGCAGTCAAGGCATCCTAGTTTATTCTCACAAAAAAGTCTACATATCAGTCAGAGATGACTTGTCTTTCCTCCTTCCTTTGGCTGAACTAAATTGCCTTAAGGTCTATCAATGCTGTTCATGATAGCTCTGCTGCAGGTATGTGTGCTTGCCATTAATGTGAAGCACCTAGTGTGTGAAGGTTTCCTTAGCTAAACGAAGCAAACTTTTCACAGAAAAAAGCTTCTTCAAAAGTTTTTATCTTCATGACAGAGCCTCTTTAATAGTATTTCAGAAGCAGAAACAATAATTTAAAAGTACTTTTGAGATACCAAGTTAAATGTTTTTCCTGCACAAGTGCTTTAATGGGCATGCAAATAGTGATGGGACAGCCCTTTAATATTTTATAAAATAAAAATTCACATTGCAATTCGTGGAAGTTTTGACCTGAGCAGTATGGGGAAAAAAGGCACAGAAGAAATTTTAGCTTACACTGAGAAAGAAATAAGGTATCTCTTCCTCTGTTGTGTGGGCCCCTCATATCAAGATATCTTTTCCTGAGATTTTGCTCCATATTGCTGCTATGTGTCAGCTATCCCTGCTGGTCTGACATGAGGAATCCTCTTCGCTGCTTCCAGGAGTGAACCAAGGTCTCTCTGCTTGAGGGAAAAGCCAAAGAAGAAACTGGTTTGAGGTTATCCAAGTCAAAAAATAATCGCAAGGCTGTTCCACATACCTGAGTTAGGACATCAGTGCCCTGAGAGGTAAAGGGTGAGTTAAATCCTCACCCTACAGGCTTCAGAGAATTAGGATATATCCAAAATTGCAGAAATTATTTAAAATACAAATATAGCAGCTAAAATACAGCAGAGAAAACAGAACAATAGGTATCTGTCTGGGACAATCTTTTTTTCTGTACACACACATGGCAAATGCAGAGTTTTTAAACATAAATGTGGTTAAAATTAATATTTTAAATGTATTTTAACTAGATTTGCACAAGAAAAGATTTGGTGTTAAGACAACACAGGAAAGCTCAGTTGCTAGACACTGCCCCTCACTTAATGAGTATATTGTGACAGCTTCAATTCTGAAGCAAAATTGTATCAATTTTAAAAGAGTTTTTAAAAAAGGGAATGAAAGCCCTAACAGCAAGCAGCTATTAGCTCTCTAGGCAAGGGCTTCAACACTGGTGACATTTTACCTTTGCAACTGAAAACAACGTTGACAAGTGCTAAGGGTATGTTGATGTGCATATCCTTTTCTCCTTGGCCCTCTCCACATCTGCCTGGGGAAGGAGCAGTGAAGTTTTCAAGAGCCTGGCAGTGTCCACCGCATTGTCTGAGAACCCAGACAGTGCTGATTGTTTTAGACATGTCAGCTTTCTGTGTGGGAGTTATCACTGAGGTCATTTACGGCTCTTATGTCATTAGACACCATCAGCATGATGGGAGAGTCTGCTTTATGACTGCTGGTGGATTTACATTAGACTTGTTAAGCATGCAGGTCCCCTGTGTGATTATTCAGATGAGCAACCAGGTAATTCATTCCTGTTTTAAACATCTAGATATGGAGCAGAGCATCCAGACTATTGCTGATATTTGTATTTGCAGCTGCTTGTAATGGGCTCACTCATTACTGCTCAGGCAGTGCCATTAGTGGGTAAAGTGTATTACTGACGCAAAGGCACACTTGCCCTGAGGAGCCTACAGTCAAAAGCTGACACCGGGATACTGAAAGCTATAGATATTCAAAAAGCACAGGAATGAGAGAATGAGGGCTATAACACAGAAAGATTATGAGATATGCTTGTTATGCTCACCCCTTGCTAGCACCTTTTTTTTTCAGTCTATGCTGACACCTAACCCGAACAATCTTGTGAAAGAATCATGTTCTGAATTCATATAGCTCCTTGTGATAAGCTGTTGATGTGCTAGTGGTATTTTTAAGATACAGAGGAGACATGTCAGAGAAATGGGAGCCCAATTGCACTACAGATAGAATATTCTAATCAGTGAGCAGCTTATCACCACACTTACGGGCAGCAAATGCTCCACAAATCCCAGGGGATGCCAGATGAAAATCCCCATCATTACAGACATAACTTTCTTGATAAGCCTCCTCAACAACATGAGCTATTGTTTATACTGAGAAGCATGCTGAGGTTCAGTGGAAAGGTGTGCAGAGCTCTTTCCCTCAAACAAATGAAGCGCTGGATTTGTGGGTGAGGAGCAGACCTGCTGGCATTCACAGCTCTTATTCTATTCAGTCGTCACAGCAAATGATACCCTTTCATTTTCCCTTCCTGCACTTCATAATACAAAAGAAAAACTTAAACCTAAACCAGCTATTTTTATTTTGATTAAATCTTTCTTTCCCCTCTCCAGATGTTACATGCCAGGGCATGACATTAACCCAAAACAAAAGTGAGCAACCAGAAGCAAGTGTGCCATTAGCTCAACTCAGTGTCTGATGTGCTTATTTTCAGTGGATCTGGGAAGCAGGCAGACAAGCAGAATCTTTTCTTCACATACGACTTGCAGAGCTCCAGTGAGCAGGTACCATATGACACATCCAGTGAAAACAACTTCAGCAAGGCATGCCGCATTTTTTTCTTTATAAGCACAGGTACAGTTGATCAAAACCTCACTCGATGAAAGAGACTCATCAGAGACAAAATTAAGATAATTGCATCGTAACTACAAATTGTCAAAAGAGACATTTTATAACACAATTTAGCTGAATTAGATACTATTGACCTCAGAGTGGTTTACCAAGGAAGGAGAAATAAATTAAGATATACGACCACACTGAAGGCAAATGGCAAGCTGTATTTTACGAATTCTTTTCAACTTCTTCAAGATTAGGTGGGATGCTTTGTTTTACAGTCACCAAAATGAAAAGTTCAGACTTTTCAGCTCTGTCATATATGACCACAGCAGAGCCAGAAGCTTCACAGAGCGGTATTGTATGGCTTTGTCCATGCCAGTGGCCCAGGCCAAGGCATGGGTCTGTGTGTTTGCCTGGGATCATCCATCCATACTGGAATTTCTATGGCAAGGTCCCCGAGAGGGTTTTGGCCTGTGCTGGGTAGCAGTCATCCCAGGTTTCAGACAAAGCCTGAAGGTTAATGAAGGTGAAAGACATGCCCAAATGCAGACCAGATGTGGCCAATGTTTTGAAAAGGAGTTTAGCCATATGGATTAGAGGAGTGCTGTGTCAGTGGACCTCAGGGCCAGTGAACGATCCCTATCTACTAGTATGGATGTACTTTGCAATATCAGACAGAGAAAGGGCAACAAACTGTATTCTGCTCCAAAACAGAAGTTCCAGTAGATAGCGGTGGTAACTGGACTCTGGCTATTTTATTGTGGCTATGTTACAGTGCTCTACTCTGGTAAAACATCTCAGCAGGCATGACTAATGTGGAAATACTGGCTTTCTTTGGGCTAGTTCCTGGATGTGCAGAAGGATGTGGCATGGAGAGGCATGCAGACTCGTCAGATACAAGCCAGCTTGCACCTGGAGGTGATGTAGCTCATCCATGGTGCTGCAGCTCATGAGAACAACCTTAGCTGTTAAATACTAACAGCATCCATGTTAGCTTGGTCTCTGCTAGCTGGGGGAAAATGACCATGTGGTGCAGTGCCCCATTATCATGTCCTTTCCCAGGCTTTTGTGTTAGCAGGGAGGTGACTTAGGCATTTGCACACTGAAGAGCATTGGGGTTAAAGGGGGCTGACCAAAGGGTTTACCTGCTATTGAAGCACAAATGATAGATAACAGGAATCACTAACAATGAAAATTAACTGAGCATCAATCAACATGAAAGTCCAACTCACCTTGAAACAATGCCTCAAACACAGGCAAAACTGAGATGTCCTCTGCCACCTATAACTTCATTAAACCAGTGAGGTTTTCCACTGAGTGTACTTGTCAAATACACAACAAACCCTTACTGAGTTCTCTGCTACTTTCAATAAGTGGCACCTCTTGGGACCTGGAATCTGCTGACACAGATGTTATGAAAGACTTTTTGTAGGATTGACGGCAAATAAAATATTCTGCTGCTTATTGCAAGCCTTTTGACGGCATAATTATGGGTATCCTTGCTCCAGGCTTCCTGTCTGATTCCCACCTGACAGACAGCCTCACAGATTTTATGCATTCAACATATGCATTGGCACTCTACCCCGTATTTCAGCATAAATCCAGGAATGAAACAGGCATCAGGTGACTGTCTATTCTGAATCTGTTGTACAGCTTTTAACATTCCTGTCTTTTCTGTGTTGGTACAGAAAGTCTTACTTTTGCCTCTCAGCTTTCTGAAACAGAAATAAAGGGCTGTATCACAAACATCAGAAACAAGAGATAAGAATCATGACTGAACCAGGGTGCTGTGTGTGTATATTAGTGTGAACAACTCAACGTATGTTTTTATTAAAGGTAGCTTAAAAGGTAAGGAAGAGAAATTAGAAAACCAGAGACTTCTCTTCATAAAACTAAAGCTTTAGGTTGAACACTAAAACACCTAAGGCTTTATAAAGCCTTCCATTTCTTTTATTTTCAAGGTGCTCTGAGAACAAAAGGCACTTAATAGAAATACACTGCTTTTTAAATGGTAGTGGCCAATGACAGACAATAACAACTTAAGGAAGGACAAAGAGTGCTTTTCTGTGAAAAGACAAGAACACCTCTGAAAAAAACCAGGACAATCTGATTTCTATGTGCTTATTTCAGCAGAATGTTCCAGTGTTAAAAATCTCCACTAAATTTCCATAGAGGAGTTATACCATTTATGGTCACGGACACCATCTTTAGCTTTGACTTGAAGCACACTAAGCTACTTTGCCTTATCCTTTGTAACATTAAGTGTGCAGTGAAGTATTCTTAGCCTCCTCTTAGCTAGCACTATTCTAGCAGTCAGCTTTCTACTATGTATCTCTCTTATCACATCCTCAGCTTTTTTTTACTTTCTATAGCTATTGCATCTTGATACCACTCTCATTTGTTGAACCTCTATCCTAGCTTTCAAAAATCCCTCTCTTTTCAAAAGAAGCTTTGTACCTTGTCTAATCATCACTTCCCACAGGCTCCTCTTAGAGCAACAAATTTCAGTGCTGATGTGCGAAGTGAAACACTCAGATTCCTGTTACACTTGCACAACCTGTTGAGATCCGAGGAAGTTGTACTGGTGTAACAAAGGTGAGTTCAGCTCATTATATTTGCAGTCCCAAAACCTTCCTTGCTATTTCTCTGAAGTGTATATCCTCAGACATCTTTCTTGCTCTCACATGCCATAGAGCCCTAGGGAGCAATCCCTTAGCATGGGTGCTGCTTAAAGTCAGCAGCTAAGAATGCAGTATAGAGGCTTTGCTTCTTCTGATCTTGTCCCTAATAAAACTCATATCTCTGCATTTGTAGTTACTTTCTCCTGGGTAATGTAAAAGCCTGATGACTGAGACTGTAGTCCTGACACCTTCTAGTAGAAGGTTTCAAAAATAGTGCCATTACACCAATGTTACTTTTAATGTAAGTGGCATGTAAAAGACAAAATATTGTAATATTGCATCCTAAGCCTGCAGAGAGCAGGGATAGATTCCCTTAAATCATACTGAAATCTGTAGTATTACTGTAAAAGGGGTGGAAAAATCCAGCTAAATTTTGACCTTTCAGAAACCAATGGATAAGCTAAAGAACTGCCTGAATATGTGGTCTGAAAGTGACAAGTAACATGTAATTCACAGTTCCCAGTTTATTTATTTCACCTGTACTATATGGTACTTGCTAATGTAGACAACAACTTTTCTAAATAAGAGCATTATTTAGGAGAGCTGATGTACAAGCATGGTTCAGGAAGCCCTGAACTCGTGATTATCTACATCTGTGGAAAAGGGCTTTACCCATGCTATTCCCACCTATGTTTGTGCAAATGAAGGCAATAACAATCCCTCACCTTCATCATGAGGGAACATATCACTCCATGAGGATGAAAAGGGAGAAGCTGTTGAGATTTCCTAGCTCTGAAAAATCCAAAATGAAACCCACATTTCTGCATTTTAAAGAACACTGCAATACCTCCATGGAAATAGCATTGCCATGCAGTAAGTAAAAGGCGGGGTGAAAGGATAATATCTCTGCTTCTAGGCTCCAGTGTTTCTTTCAAGTGATGAAGTACATCAGACACTTCATCCTATGTAAGCATGTTAGGCTGAGAAGGACAACTGAGCATCAATTAACAAACATGTTGGACCTACAGTGAATGAAATAAGGACCAAAAGAGCAGAACAGAAGTTAGTCACGGAGGACTAAGGTGCTTTACCAGGCCGTAGTTATCATCAATATGGCACAGGGTTGTAGCCCAATAGGTAGAGCAAACAATAGCAATTTTGCTAGTCATCACTGATTGGTATAATGCCATGAGGAATGACCAGCAGTACATGGGTTTTTAAGGCATCAAAGTACATTTGTACAGCAGGGATACAGTGCAACATCTCTCAAGAAGTACCACCACAGGGGTTATCAGAAGCAGGTTCCCTCACAAAGAAAGCATCCAGGTGCTGCAGTGAGAAAACCCAGACCTACATCACTGTCTCCATGGGAGTCCTAGGCCTGGAAAGACTCCACTGCAGAGATCCTCCAATGTGAAACCCCAGTGCTGATGGCTACCAGGCCCAGAAGGTGTTTGCCACAAACAGGGGTTCTCTTGGGTGAAGAGTCACAATTAAAAGGCAAAACAAATATCCGTGCATACAGCCTCCCAGAAACATTGGCACTTCTCGAAACCGACAAGACAAGGAGGCAGCACAGAAAAACAAGTGTAAATGAATTTCATTTTGCAGGGAAGCAGCAATGGCCAGAACACAGTGGCTAGCCCTGAACTCTTCCTTCAAAAGCGGAAAGACCTGCTGAAGAGCAAAATCACAAATGTCCAATCCTGTTAAGTGAGCTCACAGCAGGAGTAATTTTTAAAGTGAAAAGCATGCTCACTGTTCAGAGATACAAGCACGAGAATGGCAGGAGAATCTACAAAAAGAGAGAGGTGATGAAGAGAGACAGCAGGAAATCAAACTCCACTCAGAACAGCAACCTGCAAAGTTCCAGGGCAGTCCAGCCTGCAAAATAACAAATAAACTTCCCCAGGATGAATAAACCGCTAAATGCACTGGTAGGAAAAGAATGAGTTGTATCTACAGGTAGCTTATGGCCCTTTTAAATGGTAGCAGTTAGAAGTCTGAATGTGAATACAATCCTTGGTTTCTTTCTGTAATTCACATTATATATGCTTTTGTAATAGCAACATATGGAACAAGGAGTTTGGCTGCTCAGGAAAATCGTTATATTTCAAATAACCTACATCACCAACATAGTTTTTTCATTTTTTTTCTGATATATTAATCCTTTGCTGGAGTGGGTATCAATTATAGACCCAAATAACTGCAAATCAGACACCCTTGCATTGCATTACATTTATACTTATGTATAGTAAGTGAAGCAAAAAATTATTGTAATTTCTATCTTAGTCAGAAGGTGTCTGTTTAAGAAAATATTTTTAATTTGTAGGTGTTCTCACTGCCCACTTTCATTACTTAGGTGTAAAAATTGCTTCATTGCTTTCACATGGAGTATTAGCAATGAGTTGCCTATATTTTAGCTTTGAAATAGCTGTGACATTCATTTTAGGATTATCAAGCTTTGTTCCAGACAGGTGAAATAAGCATTTTTATTTTAGATTTGTTTTTCAACTTTATTGCCTTCACCAGGTTCAGAGGTAGCTACTGTACTCTTTTTCAAAATTTGAGATTGTCTAAATTTATTAGAGATAGGATCTTTGACTGGTCAGGCATGGCACATGGCCGTAAGGACTCAATTAGGAATTTAAAGGCACTGCTCAGAACAAGAAAGGTGGGTTAATTTCATTAGTATTGGCAGGCAGGTCACTGAGAAGTTCACCACAGGAAGAAGTCATTTAGGTAGTAAATCCTCACTGGTGTTTACTAGGTAAGCTTTAATTCCTGTCCAAAAGAAAAAGGAAGGATTTCTTCTGTTTCCAGTAATGAAGGTGGCTTTTAGGATTTAATGCGACCATATTTGGATTATAGGATGGTCAGCAGTTTCACTAGGAAACTCTGGACAAACCTGCCTAGGCAGTAACTTTCAGTAAGTACAGCACTGCCATGTCACGTCTGCTTCAAGTTCTTATTTCAGTAGTGGATGAAACATCAGGATTGCAAGGCAGATATGTGCTTGCTACAGGTATTTGTGAATTCTTCTAAAGGCTTGTCTTGATTTAATGGTAGAGAACTGCATTTATCTTACTGCCTCCAATTAACTTGTGCAAATTGCTTAGTAATCCAAAATTATTAAAATGTTCAAAATAATGACTTTGAATTTTTATTGTGGGCCGTTTTATTTATGGCCAGTTAGAGAATAATTCTGGCAGGGAAAAAATTGTGTGATGGTATTTTCTCAGTTCCCACAGGTGTGGTACTTTAGGTCGGTGTCTGTCTCTAGGTGTCCTCTTCCATGAATACACTGTGGGCAGCCGACCAAGCATGTCCCCACAGTATCTGGCATGGTCACTAGCAAGATACTTAGCAGTCTGTTAACAAGGATTCTACAGAGTCAAGTCAAGGGGTCAAGTCAAGAATAAATCCCTCCTGTTGTGAAACCCAGCAAAGCCACTGTGGCAGTGACTGGGAGTAGCAAATGCTTTACTGATTTCTAGTCAGTGGGGCTACATATTTCAGGACACCTGCAGGCACACTTGGACTCTTCCTTCTAACTGTTCCCCTTCGTGTTACTGCTGCCTTAGCTACAATAGCTGTCAATTTTCTGCTGCAGATGGCTAATCTGCTACTGCTGCCCTGCAGCAAAACCCAGAGAAGAGCTGATTTTTTCCCAAGAGTGATTTTCCAAGTAGCTAAAACAAGCACCCCAATTTGGGGAATTTTTAGGAGGGTTGCAAGCACAATCTATTGAGGTGGTTTCAACTGCACAGGAAGAACTGTCTCTACAGATGAAAGTGGTTGTCTCAGTGGTCTTCAGTGTACTGAATTTAAAGATGTGCTGAACTTTGAAATTACTGACATAAGCAATGGTGCACCCAAGGATATTCATGACCATTGCACCAATTTAGTGTGTGATCAAGATTTCGAGATTGCTATGATAATCAGGTTAGTAAGCATATGCCCAGGCACGTAATATGTCTGGCTTTGGAAATAGGCTGAACATGCAAATAAGCACACTTGTAAATCCATTGCTTTGTTTAAAGCACTGGAGATCACTAACTGTACTGTTCACTTTAACAGGCTAAGTAGTGCTCCTTCCTTCCTCCCTTCCCCCATCCTTCCCTCCCTCCCTTCCTCCCTTCTGGCCTCCAGGCCTCCCTGCCTTCCTGCCTTCTTGCTTTCCTGCCTCCCTTCCTTATTTCCTGCCTTCCTTCACCTCTTTCTCCCTCTCTTTCTCCTTTCTTTTTCTTGCCTGACTGCCTTCCCTCATTCCTTCTCTCATTCTCTTTCTTCCTCGAATAAGTTGTAGGCACCATTTTTTTCCAGAATGAGGTGGAAGACAAATCAGGGATGTAAGTATGCATGCAAACCTGTATTTGTACACACCAGAACACATATACATATATCATGTTAAGAAATACACATTGAAAGGACATGATTGTTTACAAAATCACACCCTTAAAACTTAGGAAGTGTTAGAATCAATTTTGCCTGTGCATGTTTAATTGAGTTCTGTTCTGGTTTGCATTGCAATGAGTGCTCGATTTTATGGCTACATGGTTTTTACCCACAGGTGCCTGGGATGGATTAGGATCACTTACTGGGCAGCTTTTCAATATTCTGTTTTATCTTGATAGTTCAGCACATGGCCCATGGCTTGGGTATTGCACTCTACTCAAGCTGTGTTCTGATACATAATTATTAATTTTATCAGCAGCTTTTTAGGGACAGTCACTGCTATTGTTTTCAAGTGGTTGGTGAATAGCGGTGAGTTTTGCTTTCCTGTCTAAGATGAGGGACATTGTTATCTTTATTTTCCAGGTGGAACAAAAAGACACAGAAAGATAACAGTTCAGAGGTTCCACTAATTTCATCCACCAAAGATCTTTGCTAAATACCTTTGTTGAAAGCTATTAGCATTAGCAGCAGCCTTTATGTGATCCAGTGCTAACAAAGTCTCTCCAGCAGCCATCATAGCTATTTGCTGACAGTGGAGACACCGGAGGCCTGAGCATCTCCTTTTGAGCAAATGTGCCACAGGCAGACACATTTGCTCATCCCCTCCACAGCAGATGATTTGTAGACAGCTAGTTCCCCACTCCCCATCCTTGCCTCCTCCTGAAGAGGGGAGTTTCATGCCCATGTCACCGAGAGCAAGGCAAGCAGGGGCTGTGCTGCCAACCCTAGTGACCATCCCCGGATGAGATAGCTGCTGGGCAATGCTGAGCACCTCAGTGGGGACAGTGCCCAGAAAGCATAGTCTCTCTGGGGAATTTGACTGCTTTCCTGTGCAAAGTGTGCTCAGACTTGATCTTGGGAAGGTGTGCAACATGGGCAAATTTGGGTTGATTTACACAGGAGTAGAAAAATATCTGCTAACCTTTCAAGAAGACAAGGCCCTGGTATATTTTTTCCTTAAACTTGTTCTTAGAAAAAAAAAAAAAAAAAGGACAGTCTGGTGTTGGATATAGCTTGCAGGAAAATCTGCCCAGAATACTTCAGCCCACCATGTTGAGGTCTAGCAAAATTGTTAGCAGATGAAGCAGGGAAATCCCGTATGACTTTACTATTAAGTAGTTGTAGTGGCCTTGCTGCTAATAAGAAGGCATATACACGCACATATGCGTGCACACACAGGCACTACGTGTGCATACACAAGCACAATAATTAGAAGGACTGGATGCCCTCTCATTTATTTTACTTGTTCTTTTCTGTAGAGCTTAATCTTGCAGACAGCTCGCTTTAATCCTGAGTGGATGGAAATGGCAGGAGTTTGTATAAAGTTGGTGTAAGTTTTCAGCCACTGAGAGCAGAACCCATCAGAAGGCAATGCTGAATAAATCCGGAGGAATACTATGACATTAATTGTGCACCATGCTGAGCATACCTGCTGCAGCAGAAGGTGACTCCAACCCCAGTGATGGATGAGATCCTGAATGAACTAGGACCTCCTCATGTTTCACCAATGCAGAACTGCTTAAAGCTTCATGTCGTGGCCTAATTCAAATTAATTGAATTCAAATGATAAACACAGAATCATACAAACAACTGGAGTACAAAGTGAACAAAGCAGTGCAGTCATTTCTGTTTGAAAATGTGATAACACCTTCAGAGGAAAAATCATGAGACATGGAGGAAAAAATGTCATTTACTTATAGAAAAAAAAGTCATTTACTTACAGAAAAAAAAAAGGCCTTTTTAAAAAGTGACCTACTGAATGTTGTGTATATTAATGATATCTTTATACATAAACTAAGGGAGTAATGCATGAATCAGTAAGGATTCAAATCCAGGAGTATGGTACAATAATTTAATCCTCCCAAGATACGTTGCCAATGTCAGTCCTGTGCTTTTTATACACATGTAAAATTCACTGGAAACCACCTTAACTAGTTTCTTTCTTATTAAACAGTCTTCCAAAATCTATAATTCAGTGAGACATTAAGCAGTTGGCATTTGTTGCTATACAATCCTGCTCCACAAACCCCACTGTGAATTCAGCAGGGCATTCAGCACTAGCCAGCCTTTGTTATCAGTAACTCTACATGAAAGAACTTGCATTTTCTTCCTAATGAAACAATCTGAAGAATAATAAGTTGTTCAGGATTTTAAAACCTTAGTTTGGATTCAGCTCTGAGATTTCAGTGCAGAGAACTGTTGAGATACTCTCAAATCCAGTGTCTTTCACTGCTAAATACCTGTAAATGCTTCTATCTCCTGCAGATGGACATATACAATTTATAACATTTAGACATCAATAGAGGAACTAAATTCTGAGAGGGGATCTCCAATATTCAATGAGCTGTCTATATATTAGGGAATTACAAGTTAAAAGGCAGACTAGACCCTTGGGTCTGAAGACAGTGAGCAGTATAGGCTGCAAATGCAAGGTAGAAAGATCAGATCCAGACCCAGCACCTCCCCATATCTTCTTAGCATGATCATTGCTTTTTAGAAGCCTTATTTTTTTTGGCAAATGATAACATGTTTTTCTCCTCATGCAGTTTACTGACTGGTAAGTCTGTCAGGGGTACTCTGATCACAGGCACTGGCTTCCAAAGACTCTTTGGACTCACTGTGCATTGAAGTCTCAACAGCTCCTTTAAGGCTACCCGTGAGTTTGCTTGGTGCCTGCCACCACTTCCTGGGTTTTGTCCAGTGAAGTGGCTAGCCTTGCTTCTAGGATGACCAAAGTGTGATGGATGCAAGTTGCTTTGGGGTGAAGTGTCCAGGCTGGATGTGGTGATGTGGGGCTGCAGCGCTTCGGAGCTCCTGGCACAGCAGGGACCATGCTGGGCTGTCACTAGAGCATCCCAGGCAAGTCCCTCTGGTTTCTGGAAAGATCAAAATGAGGATGATAAGAAGATGAATCAAAGCTATTTTAAACTGTGGCTTCTGCCCTGTGCTTCTGAGGCCATCCCCATACTGTCACTGTGCCCAAGGTGAGTCTCTCTCCATGCCCTTTTTTCCTTTCCGGTTATTTGCCCAAAGAACAGGGTATTTACTCTCTGCTATGACACGTAACACCCAGCTTGTTTCTCAGATTATCATTAAGCAAAGGGGTACGACATAGATTTTGGAAAACCACAGCCCTACCCCACTGCCTTGTATTTCATTGTCCATCTGCCTCTATCTTTTATCTTCTTCTGCCAAAGAAGAAGGGGATTAACAGGATCTCTCAGCATTGTGAGAGTAACATGCAGTGCCACATTAAGCTGGAGAAATTCTTTCAAATGGGAGAAATTTCAATTTAGCAGATAAAATACCATTTTGGGGAAGCAAGTGCTCTGAGTTTGGACTCTGCCAGTGGAAGAGAGGCTGTATCCCACAGTCGGTAATCTTAGGTTGAGATGGCACTGTTGCAACCAGGATGAGTTTTGCTGCTTATCTATAAATAGGCAGGCCAGAGACTTTTACTTTTCTGTGCTTGTATTTTTCAGCTTTTTTTTTGACTAGACAAATTATTGCCAGAAAAATATTGCTGAAATCATTGTCAAGAACCAACTGCAAGTATCTGCCTTTTACAGAAAATGCTTCACCCCTGTTTCTACTTCATACAAAAATATAAGGTATCTGATCTGCTCTTCTTGTTGCGGGACATCACATCAGAGCTAGAAACACAGTTTTATGGGGGGAAGGAAAGAAAAGGCAGCAAATTTACAAAAGCTGTTGCATGGGGTTTGTTTTGCACAGCATATTTTACCAGCAGAAGGTTTCCAGGCTGTGCAAAAATATGCACCATGTTAATGATCCTGATTTCTAATGACTTTTAAAATGAATTTTATGCTAGTGCAATCAGTTTTATTAACTGCTGAGCAGCAGTATTTGTGTTCACAATTAGTTGTGGAAGTACAAAGGCAGGAATGCAAGTAGAAGCTGGATTTAAACCAGCACGTTCCAATTAAATACATGGCTGATAACTACATAACTGGAGACTTGTAACATCAGCATTGTCAGAAAAGATCAGACAGGTGTTTGAAGACATGGCACGAAGGCAACTTGAGGGTTGAAATTCTGTACTCTGTGATGTCTGTGAGGAGAGCTGAATCTTTTCACTGCAAAAACCTAGTCTGTCAGGGTGAATGGGAAGCAAGGAAAAAGGCCACAGACTTCTGACAGTGAAGGGTTGCAAGGACTCTAAATACACCAGGCAGCAAGGTCTCAAGGCTTCGGTTTTGTCCCTTGCTCTAGAAAAAGAAGTTTTGTTCCCATTATGGAATACTGTGGAGACAGATTGTCAGCCCCTGTGTGCAATAATTACAACTTCAAACTATCTTGTTTGACTAAGAGTTCTTAGGAAGCAAGTTGCTAAGTGTATGAATTGCTCCTGCTGAGAACAAAGAAGAGTGCTGTATTTTAGGAGATGTTCCTAAATGTTAGGGCATAGGAAGGTGACATCTTTTACCTCAGAGAACAACTCAGGATCACCATGGCATTATCTGAATTACATTTTTTTTCTATGCCAATTCATGGAGTGAATTGTTCATTTGTGAGAACTCTTTTGCCAATCACTTTGTGTAGATCATTTGGTAAAGCATAGATAAGATGTGTGCAAAACATCCCACCAGACTGCCTGCTGTGGTGTGGGCTAATGTGCAGTTGTCCATCAGGAGACCCATCTCTGTGGTATCCTTCAGGAAGTGTAGTGGCTTTGAATAACCTCCAGCCGTGGTGGTGTTGTTGTGTGCTGGAGAAGAGTTTCCAAGCTTTCCAAATTTATGGATATGTGGGACAAGCAGTTCACAACATGTGTACTGTAGGCACCCCGCAGAGGTCTTCGTTTCCCCTTCATGCTCTTGGCCATGAGCAAGGCGATGGATGAGGACCCCTAAGTCACTTCCCAAGTCACTTCCCAAGTCACTTCCCAAGTTTCTGTCACTGCAGAACGGGAATCAGAGACCACTTTTGTAAGTCCTTGCTGCTGAAGCCAATCTTGACTTCCCTAGGTTGCTGAGTCTGAAGACCTTCATTCCCTTGAAGAATTCACATTAAGAATATGTCATTCCCATGAGAATAATCTTATTTCCTAGCCAATGAGGTAGAAAGAGTTTCCTGAGTTTATTATATATCTTGGGAAAAGAATGGGGAGAGAGATTTGGAGATGGAGGGAGAGCAAGGAGCCCTTTGGCCTATTCCTTCAGCCCCAGAATCCATACAGCAAGCATAGACATTGCACAACAGCAGGAGATACCAAAGTCAGAGAAAACACTGGCCAAATCTTTTCATGTCTGTCTATGTTTTTATCTGCATGTAGCCAGCTGAAGACACAAAAACCAGCTGGTTTGTTATTTCCTCAAAGAAGTGTCTATTTCTTGGCAGGGAAAACACAGGCTGACACAGTAAGACACACTCCACGCATGCCAGGAGCAGCAAGGAAATGGGCTTGGAGCAATGTCCATCTCCAGCAGTGAACATCTGTACTAGCCACTGGTGCTGCAGGGATGCGAGGGTAAGTGGAGGGGCAGCCTGTAGGCTTGGCACTGGGCAGGACACCTGCTGTCTGCTGCCTGTCCGTAGTTGGTGCTCCAGTCAGCCCAGTCCTGCTCCCAGGGTGCACAGGCCTCCCAGTGCAGGGATAAGAGACCGCAAAGGGGTCTTGTCCTCTATTCTCCTTTGAAACAGGGATTATCAGCACTAAAGATGCATGGCTGTTCTTTGGGACAGCTTCAGCATTCCTGTTTTATTGCCTCTCTGTGGAGGAGGCTGCCCAGCCCCTGACACAGTTGCTGGACTGACAGCAGTGGACTGACTAGCTAATTTTGCCAGGGGCTAAAGCAAGATTGATCAGGAGGAGTTAAGTCACTTGGCTGTTGATACAGACTGGATGGCATGGAAATGGCATGGTGTGAACAGAATATATTTTTAAAGCTGATGGCAATAGCTTCATTATCTTATTCCCTTGGCCTCCTGATCTTGAGGCCGACCCCTGTGTCATGGCAGAAAGAGCAAGAGAGGTTAACTGTGGAATTAACCACTATTCATTCAACCAGCACAGTTTCTGCACCAGAGAGACATAAACAGAAAAATGAGTGATTTTCAAGGAAAAGTGCTAGTGTGCATTCCTGGCAGGGTGAGGGAAATAAACGGATTTTAGTCCCCTTAGATTTTGGGCTACATTTAAGTGACTTTGAGGCACTTAGTCTGTGCAATTGGTTTAACAGGGGCAGCTCAGGAAATATTATCTATATGTCAGGGTTACATGACAATTAAACAGTTAATTTTTTATCTAAAAAAAGCTGCCCTGATTTTAAGAGCATCCTGTGTCTCAGGTGGTTAGCCAAAGGGCCCTCTTACGAAGCTTGTAAATGCATTGTGGAAACTTATTTGTCAGATAATCACACAACCAACAAAGGTATCACAATAGCCGGACTTCTGCAGTGCTTTGAGGTCCTCCCTGCAGATCCTGCTGCAGGGCAGAGGGGGAGTGGCTGAGGAAGTTGCCCATTCTTGTGAAATTTTCTGTGGTTTAGAAATTTTACTGCTGAAGAAAAAATGGACCAAGACAGAACTAAACTTGTTCCATAATGCAAGGCTGTAAAAATAGCTCTGCATTCACTTTGCATTGGCTGTCCCCCCCCTCCCCCTTTGTAATTCAAAATATGCTCATAGGAAACTTCAAGAGAAGCTGTCAACAACATTATCAACATCAGGAGAGACAGACAAACCAATGACACAGGACATAAATGGAAGGATACCACTGAGAAAAGCTACACAGATGGTTTTATAGATTAAAAAAGCTGGCATATCTAAAGCTCAGGATTGTTAAAAAAAGAGACAGATAGAGGGGGAGAGGGTGAGAGAGAGGAGTAACTTACTTCTTCAATCCTTCTGGTCTGATACTTCTGTAGGCCCCATCTGTACTTTGCAAGAATGGGTTTGTGCTTTTGGTTGCACTCCCAGCTTGTTCTTCTTGGTGTTTATAGACTATCCCAGATGTCAAGTTGTTCTCTGCAAAGCAAGTTGATAGCTCCTCACAGCAAGAATTGTTCTGTTCTAGGGCTCTGCTGAGGCATTTTGCATTTATAAAGTGATTTACAGTGCAGAGTAGTCCTGTGAGGAATGACTTTGCTGTTCCTAGGGCAGAGGAGAAGTAGGTCTCTCTCTTGGGCTGCCTGCCTATTAACTGGAACAAGCTCTTAGTTATGTTTGTTCATTCATTCCCTCTTTGCCTAAAATTAAATCACTTATTCTAGTAGTTCCCAAACCAGTCTCTTGTACCACATCAAACAGTGCTTTCTAGGGTGCTTTTCACTGAGCACTTCAGGAAGGAAATGTGTTCTGGGAAATTCTGGTAGTGTTATATTTGAAGAAAAGTTTTGGAAGAACAAACTGACTATCTCTTTCACAGGATTGCTGGTATTACCAGAGATTTCAACACACAGATAAAAATGGGAAGAAATACTCCACAAGCCTCCTAGAATATTTGCCCAAAATTGTAAGATTTCAGCAATTCTGACTTCCAAACAGACTACCTCAACAGAGCCATCTCCTTTCTGCTGAGTAATTTACGTTAAGTGGGTGCTACTTCTGGGCACTGAGTCCATGCCTCCTGGCACTATCTGACAACCCAGCTCTCCTGCTGGGTGCTGCTCCCAAACATCCAGCAGCTTCTCCTAGTGTCTTGCCCACAGTCCCAGACAACAGAAAGGCAATAAAGAGATCCATAATATTTTCTTCTGTGCCAGTCTGCTCCCTACTTTGGCATGTGCTGAAATTTCACTTTTCTGTCTGCAGCATTCATGAAAGTAATAAAACTGCTGCTGACTCTGGAGGTCTCAGGGAGTCACTGCAGGCACAAACTGTCCTTGCAGCATCTTGTATGGAAAAGGGGCTATTCCAGGCAGCTCTTCGTGGCACTCCATTTCATAACCCAAACTTAAGTAATGCTGCGTCTTTGCCAGTGTCTCTGTTTAAATGGTTGAGACTGGCAAGTGTTTGATGCAAAAAATACTTCTGCATGAACAAATGTTATTTTCTTTATGAGGACTAGACTGACATGAGCTTTTGAGAAGTAAACAGAGAGAAATGTATAGACAAGACAAATGGGCGGATGATAAAATTGGTCCTTTACTCTGAACTGTTTCTAACATAATTCAAAATAGCAGCTTTGGAAGATGGCACTTCCTTTTATAGTTCCTTTTCAGAAATAATAAGAGCAGTTTGCTAGAATCTTGGTCTAACTATTTAATCACTACATTACCTTTAAGCTAAGGTTTGCCTCCCATCATTAAGTAATTCACTCAAGGTAACAAGTGAAATAAAGTCAGAGGGATATAGTAGTCTCAAGACGTAAGCCTTATTTTACAATAAAGAACAGTGTGGTTAGTCTTTCTCCAGAGGGTTGGGTTTTTTTTGGTGCTTTCTTGCTTTGCTACAGCTTGCAGAAAACAGAGATTACAATACGCATTTGCTAATCAATATTAAACTAGTAGAGTAAAATGTCAGGGAGGAAAAAAATTGAAATCATACTACATTTCAACACCAACAGAGAAAATCCTAGCATTGTTAAATGGCAGCAATAAAACTAGCAATTGTTATTTAGTTTTAAGTAATGAACCAAATAAAAAATACAGAACTTGCTACATTGCCTTCCAAATGGAGCTTATTACACTGCTGCTTGAATGTTTGCACAATCTTTAATTTAAACATTTTCTCTTCAGGTCTTAATAATAGGCATGGGTAGTTGTAATTTACTTCCTCTTCAAAGGCAAAAAATGAAAGAGGAAAACAAAATGCTTTAACAACTCACATGTGAGCAGAAGTAGCTCATTCAGCCAGAGGAGGCTGGTAGGGCTGAAAGTCAGAGAATTTCACCCCGCGATTTATCTTTCAGCCAGGTAAGGGCACGATTAGCATGTGGGCTCTCCAAAGCTGCTCCCCCAGTGAGAAGGAAGAGCCATTCATCACTATTTACTGGGCCTTTGTTCTGCTGCAAACCCTTGCAGAGAAGAAAAAACAGAGTAATTTTTGTTTCTCAAAAGGATACCAACATGCAACCTCATAGATGCTTCAAGGATTTTTTTTATTATTATATTTTAATATATAAGCAACCAAGGAAATTATTTAGAGGTGAATGTTAATATATTCCACTCCTCGTGGCCCACAGGATTCTCAATTCTCAGTTCAGTTTTTTCATTATGCATCCTTTGTTTCTGGAATTACTGTGATAGTTTACTGGTTTGAAGGATTTTACAGTTGCAGCCATAAATAGAGGCAAATCTTAACCTTGAAACTTGAATGACAAAATAATCCTATTTGAAACAACTCCTCAGTGGCACATGGAGGGGAAAGAAATAAATTAATTCTTTTTTTTTTTTTCCTGTACATGACTACCCCTACCTCAAGCTTCTTTTTAAAATTGATCATCTGATAAAATACCAAATTTTAAAATCCTTGGTTGACTTTTTTATGAAAGAACAGAGGTGGGTTAGGGTATTTATTCCTGGCCTTGGGACTTGTGATTCCATGACCTTTTGTTTCCCCTCTCCTTTTGGGGCACTGGTGCTTGAATGCAGGCAGAAATCTTTCTGAAAAGCTTGGATTCAGATGCTCACCTGCAAGGTAAATAAGGACATTTTCCTCTTGGGCCGTATTTGATTTCTTTAAACATTTTTGTTCTTTGGTTTCTGCTGTGCTCTTGCAGTGAAGCATGGCTTGTTATTCACCCTTCTGCACTGGAGGCAGAACACGAATGGAGGGGCTGCTCCTTTGCAGGGCACACAGCCTCTGTCTGGACTCCTGCCCGCTTGTCTGAGTGGCTGTGATGGTCATGTCAAGTTTGGGAAGTATTATTTTAAGAAGGCTGGAGGAGCAGAGGAACCCCATTTCCAGCCTGGGACTGGACTCCCACCTGGGACTGAATCTAGCTCTTGTCAGTCTTGGGTAGCCAGGAGATCTCAGCCTTTTCCTTCTGTGACTCACAGCATGGCTTTCTGTGATATATGTAAAGCTAGAGTGACATTTAATAGGTCACAACATACAGAAGGACAGATTAGTGAGTATCATACGACATTTAGAGTTAATTTTTATTGTACCTACTACCTTTATCCTTCCTTGTAGGAAACTCTCCTGATCCCATCTGTACTAAAAATAGAATAAAAGAAGAATGTCGTTAACACAGTGAAATAAATCAGGCAGCACAATATAATGCCTTGAAAGAACATGTTCAAATAATGAGGCCCAGACTCGCTGCACCTCAGCAGCCTTTAGAGAAGCTGAGACCTGGCACACCCTTCTGTGGGGCAGCTGAGGACCCCACTGACCTGCACAAACGCGATGGCCCTTGGGCTGAGATCCTGATATACCCCTCCAGGGATTTACATATGCATTGAGGGGTCCTCTGGAGCACGCTGATATCTTTTTTCCAGGTGAGCAGAAACCTTCAGGACAGGACAGATTTCTGTGACAGCTGATATTAAAAACCAGGAGCATGTGACAGTGACATTTGAAAAATGCATCTTGAAATGATGCTTTTGCAAGGGAAGCTGTGCTTAGTAACAATTATTATGGAAAGGAGTCTATTAGAGGTCTAGCACAGCTATATGGTACCTGAGGTAAGATAGCATTGCTGGAATGTTATCAGTACTTGCACCTAAATATTGTTTTTTATCCTCCAGGATCTGTTTTGGATAGTCTCATACAACCACTTTAAAACATATTGACATTATACTTTTTTCCAGATTAATCTAGGAAACAGCTGAAAACACAGTATTAATTTCTGTCTTCCTTATTTGTTGCTCATTCAAACTATTGGTAAACCAGTAATCTGAAAGATTGAAGAGGCTGGCTATAAGAAATTAGGATAGGAAATTGTTTTCCAAACTATGCTGCAGACTTTCTCCTCAATCAAAGTTAGTTAAAGGAAAAAAACAATTAGATATTATTTCAGCCTGAGTGTATACAAGGCCAAGAGGCAGTTATTGCTACCAGCAACAAGACTCCTGGGATCTATCAAATATTGAATGTTGAAGGCAGACCCTTTAAAATCTAGGAGCAATTAAATATCCAGAGTATAATTTGGAAGAGACGAGAAATTTCAATTATGTATTAACATTTAAGGAAGGTTGCCTATAGTTATGAGGGATGGAAATGTTGACGAAACAAAGCTAAATTGGTATGGGAGATCGAGAAAAGTGAATCCTAAATCTAACTGGTTACCTAATGAAATTCAAAGGTATTATGTGACTGTAGATAGAAGAGAGCATTGTAAGAAAACTAAACATCAGGTGTTTACTGTTCCGAGAGATAATCTAACTTAGGGAAAATATACACACACACATGTACTTATAAATAACTACACAAAACACAGGAAGCTTTAATGATAATCTGTCATCAGCACTAAAGGGGAAGACTTGCAGCCACATCAGGTAACCAGGAGTGTGTGGGCCACATCTGGAGGTCCTAAACCAGGCTGCAATCATCATAATTTTCCTAGTAATTCATTGCTGCTTTGTAATCAAGGACTATTGTGTCGTCCAGGCCAAACCCAGGACATAAGCCAAGGAATTTCAAACAGTGTTTTCTACATCTTAGGATCCTTCATCCTTGCTGTAGAGCAGGGGATATTCCTAGGACCTCCGGCCAACCAAGTAGGCACTCAGCTATGCAATCATTTCACAATGATTTCAGGAGATGTTAACACATTCCCCTAAAAGGAAAGTTAATCTTATTATTAACTATGTAAGCAAAAAAAAAAAAAAAGGAGAAAAAAAAAGATATGAGAGTTTCAATATAGCTGATAAAATTTAAGTCTTCTGCCTTTTGGAAAGCGTTTTTGAGTCTGGCTCAGATTAATCATGATCAAAATGCATTTTTGTCCTCAGGATGCAGGAGAATTCTTTTGTCTCAGGCCTTTGCTCAATGACAAAGGTCAGGTCTTTGCATCTACAGATCTGACCTGCGGCTGCAGAAGTGCTCAAACAAGAGAATGAGGAAAGCAAGGAGGAATTATCTGCAGCTAAAAGGCAAGCCTCTCAACACAGGTTAAAGCATTTTTGCTTTCAGCTGCTGCCTCTCATCTCATGTTTTCTGATCTAGCATCTAGCTGACAGTCAGAGTCACCCTGCAAAATGAGGCATAACAAAGCCAGGAGACAGAGGGAAATCGCTTCCCTCTACATTAGTGGCTTATGCTCAGTGCCAACGAGGAGAGGAAGGCATTGGCTTGTTGTCTGAAGGCTTTGTCCCTTGCTAGGTAAAAGAAGAACAGCCTGAAGGTGAGAGCCTTGAGAAAAAGTCTGTTATTTACAGGGGCCACAGAATAGGAAGGGCAATTGCATATTATGAAGGAAAGGACCCCCTGCTTGATCCAGGAGGAAGGCAGAAATGCAATCTTGAATGAAGGCTTTCCTTGGAAGGAAAAAGCAGAAGAGGCTGGTGTTCCTGCTTAGAAGATAAGACCAAAAGGAAAGACAAGACCAAGAAAGAGTTGCTCGGTTAGGGAGGGAAAAATAATCATAGTGGTAGAAATGAAGCAGTATGCACCATGAGAGCAAGCACTAAATGTAGAAGGTGAATGAAAGTCTTTAAGATAGACAGTGAGACTCAGTGCTTGTTACAGCTAATGCCAAACAATATTAATTTACTCCACCAGGTATTAGTGAATATTAATATTATGTCATTAGCAAGCTTTCGGTACCACTGCCAGTATGTTATGCCTTTTCTGGGATGAAATAAAAGAACTCAGTTTCTAGCCCTACTAATTTTATATCTTTTATGAGCAACACATTTCTTTTTAAAAATAAAATACAGCATGTAAAAGTAGTAATTTACAGCTAAAGCAACTATTTTCTGGTGTTCTCATTAAGCCTATTTTATGCACCTGTCTTCTATTCACTCTTTTGAAATTGTAGACCACAAATAAGAGTGAATAATTAGCCATAATTATTGTTTCTTTGTAATATTTTAGGATGTTGAGAAAATTTCTTACGTGAGGATGTCCTTTGTGAGGAAGGAAATATTCATAGTGATGCTGAAGCTTATGACTCGAACCTGCACATCGACAGTAACCTGCAGTGAGGAGGGCAAGAAAGAATTAAAGGGGTGCTAGTCACAGCAGATTTCATCAAGGACAAATCCCAATATGGTTTAATCACTGCTCAGTTTTAAATACTTTTTGTGAAATATTTGCATTTTTATGTCTGTTATAGGCTTCAGTAGTTACTACCTCTTTGATTTCCCAAATTTGCTATAATAGTGTTATGTTTAAATACATCTGTATGTATAATAATCTTTAACATTGCTGATCCTCTATGTAATGAAGTAGACTTTTTGCTGTTGTAAATAGGACTGATGTGTGATTAATAAACTGAGCCAAAGAGTATTGATACATGGAATTGATGTAAACCAGGTTAGAGGAGAAGCTAATTAACATGCTTGAGTGATTTGCAGTCTAATCCTATACAAAACATTAGAAACCAAACTTGTGAGTACTGAAAAAAATAAATCCCAGCTGAAGTATTAAAAGCAATGCTTCCAATTCTGCCACGGTTCGTCCCCTTAACTCCTCTTAATATTACAACAGGTATGATTTTGCAGACTAGATGTAAGCATTAGTATTTATTTTAAAACTGGATTTAATGTGAAATCTGTTTTTCACAAGGATTTTTTAAAAGAAATGAGTGGATTTCTCCATCTATTTGCAAATCTAAACTATTCAATTCAAACAGTAACTGTGACGGTGTGAAAAGCTATTTACAGGTCTGCAGCCATCTCTGGTTTCATCAATTTGTTTTTCAGTCTTTGTTGTTATTTCTTGTTTCTTATGGATCTCCTGGGACAGCTTCTTGCTTGAGGAGAGAATGTCAATAGCTCATTCGTCCTCCAGGATGTTTCCTCGCAACAATGAGCTTACTCCCCAAATTTAATCTAGTTCTTTTGCCTCTTTTCTGTAAAATCAAGGAAAGTAAGAAAAGTTATTTCAGGAAACATGAACATCATCTGAATAAGTCTGCTATGTAATAACAGCCTGGTTTTGCTTGGTTTCTATAAAGGGATATTAAAATAGATTATAACTTCCAAAAATCCATTAGTGAAATTCCAGGCCATTTTAGACATTAAGTTCACAGTACTGTAGATGCTAGGCAAAGTTCATCTGAGAAGGGCATTTTGCTTTGTTTTTGTTTTTAATCCACCAACATATTCATTGAACTTGTAATTAAATCTTGTGTACCTGTAGGTTAATCTGCTGGAATGCTTATTTAAGAACTAGTTTCTATTTATTTTCCTGGGGCCATAAGATATTTCTTAGCCCATGCAATATGAGGATGCACTGTGACGTTTATAGTACTGTATTAAAAACAAAGGTAAGGAAGTATGAGCATGAATGCACAAAAGAATTTTCGTTCTAGATGTGTTCTAGAGAGGAATAAACTTACATTAAGTGGAGAGTTTAATTTTTCTATGATATAATATATGGGAAAGGCATCTGTTCTTTCTCTCTTTACCTGCAATTTATAAGAAAAGATAGTTTCTTTTGTTTGGGGTATGTCTACCAGGGGAAATTAACTATGATAGCTCTTCTGGATTAATTCTCCACACACTTAATATCAAACAGAAAAAGGGCATTCTTATTCCAGAATTAGAGTGTATACATAAGGGAAATAGTCTTGCAAGATTGTTCCACATTCTGTTCATGCCTGAATTTAATCATCATTCATTTCCTTTCAGGCATCCTGGAAAAACCCATTCTTTTTGTTTATAGGAAAAGGGCTTAGAACCACGGAATGGTTTGCGTTGGAAGGGGTTTAGAGATTATTTAGTTCCAACCCCTCCTGCTATGGAGAGGGACACATTCCACCATTAGACCAGGTTGCTCAAAGCACCATCCAAACTGGCCTTGAACACTGCCAGGGATGGGGCAGGCACAGCTTCTTTGGGCAAACCCAACCCCTCAGTAAAGAATTTCTTCCTAACATCTAATCTAAATCTGCCCTCTTTCAGTTTAAAGCCATTCCTCCTTGTCCTGTCACTATATGCCTTTGTAAAAAATCCCTTTCCAGCTTTCTTGTAGGCCCTCTTTAGGCACTGGAAGCTTGCTCAAAGGTTTCCCCAGAGCCTTCTTTTCTCCAGGCTGAAAAGCCCCAAGTCCTTCTGCCTGTCTTCTGCCTGTGCAGGACCTTGCGCTTGGTCTTGTTGAACTTAACGAGATTTGCAATTGCCAATCTCTCGAGCCTCTCAAGGCCCCTCTGGACGACATCCCTTCCCTCCAGAGGGTTGACTGCACCACACAGCTTGGTGTTGTCAGCAAACTTGCTGAAGATGCACTCATTCCCACTGTCTATGCCATTGACAAAGATGTTAAACAGCTCTGGTCCCAGTACAGACAGTTTTCAGGAGGATCCGTTCCACGATCTTGCTGAGCAAAGAGGTGGCACTGACTGGCCTGTAGTTCCCTGGGTCTTTTGTCCCTTTTTAAAAATGGGGGTTATATTTCTGCTTTTCCAGTCAGTGAGAACTTCACCACACTCCCACAACCTCTCAGATATGACCGATAGTGGCATACCCATTTCATCTGTTAGCTCCCTCAGGACCCCTGGATGCATCTCATCAGGTCCCATGGACTTGTACCTCTTCAGGTTCCTTAGAGAGTCTTGAACCTAATCTCCTACAGCAAGCCGTTCTTCATTCTCCCAGTGTCTGCCTCTGCCTTCTGTGACTTCCGAAGTGTGGCTGGAGCACTTACTGTTGAAGACTGTGGCAAAAAAGTTACTGACTACCTCAGCTTTCTCCATATCACAGGTAACAAGGTATCCTGTTTCCTTCCAAGAGGGCCCACATTTTCCCTATTCTTCCTTTTATCACTGATGTACCTATAGAAACTTTTCTTGTTGCCCTTGATGTGCCTGGCTAGACTTAACACTATCATTAGGGCTTTGTCTTTCCTAACCTGATCCCTGGCAGCTTCAACAATTTCTCTGTATTCCTCCAAGGGTACCTGTCTCTACCTCCACCCTCTGTAGTCTTCCTTCTAGTGTCTGACTTTGTCTAGGAGCACCTGTTCACCCACTCAGGCTTCCTGACATTCTTGCCTGAATTCCTCTTTGTCAGGATGCCTTGCTCCTGAAATTTGAGGAGGTGATCCTAGGACATTAACCGGGTTTCCTGTGCCCGTTTTCCCTCCAGGGCTTTATCCCATGGTACGCTACCACACATACCCCTGAAGAGGCCAACATCCACTCTCCTAAAGTCCAGGGTAGCAATCTTGATGTGAACCCTCCTCCATGTCCTATAAGGCTGCACCTATCTGCTTCTAGAGGGCCTCATCCACTGCTTTTCCTGGTTGGGTGGACTGTAGCAGACCCCCACTATAATGTCACCTGTCCCTGCCCTCCCTGTAATCCTGACCCATAAACTCTCGGTTCATCCATCCTCAGGCAGAGGTCCATGCACTCCAGCATAACATAGAGGATAATACCCCCTCCTCATGTCCCCTGCCTGTCCTTCCTGAAGAGCCTATATCCTTCCATTCCAACACTCCAGCCATAGGAGCCATCCCACCACGTCTCAGTGATGGCAGCAAGATCATAGCCCTGCAGGCATGTGCACGCCTCTAGTCCCTCTTGGTTATTCTGTATGCTTCATGCATTTGCATAAATGAAGCTGACTTGGTGGCTGGAGTGGCTTAAATCTCTGTGCTCCTGCTTCAGGTGCTGACCTGCCATCACCTTCCAGGTTCTGGGCATCTCTTGCTGGCACTGCTATCAAACCAGTAGGAGTAGGATTGAGGTTTCCCTCACCCATCAACTTTAGTTTAAAGCCTCCTTCACCAGCTTTTTAGTAGTTTCTCTGAAACGGGGTCTGAACAGTGAGAAAAGGAATATTACCTGTCTATTTATTTAAACTTTCCTTGTATTTGCTACTACAGTTCCTATCTGGTTATACTTCTGGAGTTATTTGGCATCAGGATGCTTGGAGCTGCATACAAAAGACATGAGGTCTGCTGCAAACCCACAAAAAAAAAAAAAAAAAGAAAAAGAAAAAGTAAGTAAAAATTGTTCCCTGCAACAGATATATAATAAAAAATATTAAAATCATAGCTGAAGTTTGATGTGATAGTAATGCAGAGCAGCTGAAAGTGTGACTTCCCTGTCCACATCTGTCCATATCTGTAAAATCTGTGTAATTGCTGAAGCTTTTATCTTCTAGACTCTGACAGACTCTTTCTCTCTGTGTTAACATAAATGACTACCTGGAAGGGGCACCAGATTCTGATATTAGTTACATGATTATTGTCTAGCAGTTTATAGCTAAACCCAACTTTCCCTTCCCCTTTTCTTGCAAACAAAAAGCCTCTAAAAACCTATGGGAAATCAGGTGAGAAACTATATTAAAGAAAATCAGTTCATATATATACAGACTAACAACCTTTTGACCTTTCTTGCCAGAATACACACGGTAAGGGTAATTGCCAGCTCTGTTATTTGTTCTCATTCTATTAAGTCTGTTTTTACAATAGGTGTTAGAGATAAGTACTCTGATGGCTATTTTTCCAGATGTCTGGTTTAAATGTACCATAAAACATACTAGATGATGCATCCATTAACACCATATAGTGCCGAGAATACCAGATTAACTTTAACCACTTTGTTGAACGGGAAGATGTTTCTAAATTGTGTTTGTTTGGATTATTCATAGCAAATGGAAAAAATTAAAATTGAAATAATTAAAGTAAGATTTCCTTCTATACCAGTTTATTTTTTTTTCTTTATTTTCTTTTTTTTTTTCTTTTTATTTTTTTTTTTTTTTTATTTCCAGGGAGCTTTCAGAGTTAGAATTATCAGGTTTGGTATTTCTGGTGCTATGCAATGGAGTGAATATGTTCGTGGTTCCAGAGTTGGAAAGAAGCATAGATTTTCTGCCTCTCTGCCCTCCCTACTCCCTCATTATGCACAGATACTCTCTGTCCTTGCACGTTGAGCTATTGTATACACAAGGTAAATGCTCAGAGCCATGATGGGTGCATACAGTTGTTAAAAAGACAAGAGTTTTTCTGTGTTTTCAGGATTGCTGCTCCAAATTTTCACTTTTGAAAGTCTCATGTATCCCAAAAATAACTGTTGGACCTACACTGTGGAGAAACAACTCAGACTTTTAGTCACTGAAAAGACTCAGTAGTCTTTAATTCTAAGAACCCATGATGCCTTTTACGAAGCACACTTTTATATGTTCTTGCAAACATTGTCTGTCCTTTTCTGCTCTCCCCAAATATCACTGAATGCTTCATACTTTCTGTATGCATTGCTTTATTGCCATTACCATCATCTTGGTTATGCCTTTCAGCTTTGGTGTTCTGCTCTGCCTTTTTCTATAACTCCTAAACAATAGTCTCCAGCTATTTATTCCATTCCTTTTTTTTTCTTTTTACCCCTTTCTTGTATTTCTCCTTTCTATCTTTCCACCAAGTATTTTGCAACAACAACAGTATCTGATTAGTCCCTGTGATTTCCTTTCCTAGTAACTTGTATAGAGAAAACATACTTTGACAGATACTTCAGGCAGATAATGAGGATTTTGGAGATGGCTGGTCATGTGGTGCTTGAAATCCCTGCTGTAACGAATAACAGCCTTTCTCCAACTGGATGCGTTCCATTTCACTTTGTTTAACTGTCTGGCTCAGCTTTGCAGACTATAGAGTAGGACTGAGTTCCTTTGAAAGCTTTTCAATTAGCACTGTGCTCCCAAACCAGCAAAGCAAAAATGTATCAGAAGGGAGGTGAGGGGAGCAAACAATTAATTTTATTTCAAAAGCCTTAAAACACTTTGGTTGCTTAGCATAGCAAGAAACATCATTTGAATGGAGCCTAATGAACTAATTTTGACAATCCTGTGCTTGTCAAGCATTGTTTTTTTTCCCCCCTTTAAATCGATACAACACATTGCTTTTATTTCTAAGCAGTGAGCAGAAATAAGTGAAACATTTTAATTGAAAACTGAGCTCGTATATTCAGCATGTGGGAAAAAAAACTAAACCAAGGAGCAGAAAATGTTTCTTCTGCATCAGCAGATGATGAAAAGTTTTGTCCTCTTCTGTGAGAACATGACTTGATTTTCGTTCCTTGGTGTCAGTGCTTTACATCCACTTACAATCCTCCAGAAATTATTTTTTTCTCAACTTTGGATGATTACCTTCTTTTTAAACCTCAGGGCATGGGATGGCAGCACAACACTGGCCACACAGGAGGCTGGCCCCTGGATTTAAACTACTCAATGAAGTGGGAGCTCCCGGCATAAGAAGGGTAATTACATCGATCGAAACACAGCCCTGTGAGACTGGATGACTGAAAGCTGCCTATCTTTAGGCTTTAGGAGATGGCCTTGTGCAGTGTCCTGTCAGGTGGGAGTGGATGTTGCTTTACTGAAAGGATTGACTCCAAGAGATTAATATCCTAGTACCTACATAGATTTGGTAAAAGGCTCTTGTCATCTCAACTGGTAGATGAAAACCCTTGGGGCTGTCAGCACCATTTTGCACCCATGCTCTTCATCAGGAATGAGGCATTTGGTGGGTAAAAAAGGGCTCTTGGGCTTTATGGAGGTGATTTTTTTCTATATATCTTCTTGTGCCTCCTCCCAAACCTGGGTCTAGGATACTGGCTGAGGCTAGTTTTCTGTATATAATGGCCATTTGTCATCATCTTGAAAAGCTTCCTGGCAGACAGGAATTTGGAGAGATGATCCAAGTTTGACACTGCTTCCTTTTTTCTTGACAGCTTGTCGGCCTAACCCATAATGTTTATAAGAGATTATCAACACAGTGAAAAGCTATGGCACAAGATTTTCTTTAATGGATTTTGCTGCTGTGATGAGTGGGGCTTATTTTCACTTGTAATAGCCTAGGCATCTCCTGAAACTGGAATGTTTTCTTGTCAGTTCAGACATTAAGGTAGGTAACACTGGTGAGCAGCTGTCTTGCACTCAGCTAACCTTTTCAGCAAAGTTAGCTGATTAAAAACCAGAATTATCACAGCTGACACCTGAGTCTGAGATCTGGGGAAGGCAAGCAGGGCTTGTTACCAGTTGACTCCTAAAATCGATATGAAGTTGCTAATTCCAGCTCTTATGTGCTTCAGCTTGCTTCAATGCGTGGTGTCCATCTGTGCCCCCGGTGTTGCGTGGGCATGTGCTGAGAGACTAGAGGAGCTACAGAGGGCATGAAAGGAGCTTGAACACCCCAGGTCTCATGGGTTTATGATAAAAAAAAGGTGGTGTGTGAATGAAAGAGCACTCAAGTGGAACAGAAGGAAGAGAAAAGAGAATGAAGGAACAGTTATAGTAAGACAAAGAGGAGTGGATGAAATTATTGTGCAATGAAGTGGGAACTGGAGACATAAAACCAGAGTAGGCAATGGGAAAAGATGGAAGTCCCTCTATCCTATTCTGTGACTGCCAAGAGCACTGCTGTGTCTGCAGTGACAGGGAAAGCTGCAGTTACACATCCAAACTGTGTTGTAGGGACTGAGGAAGGCCATTTCTTGCTGTAATTGCCCATTTAATATAGAAGCAAAATTTATGCAGGATTTTAGAGGATGATACTGTTTTGTTCAACAACTTGCCTTTAAAATGTTCTTTTAAAGTGGTGCAAATTTTACCTGGTCACAGTAATATAAAAATATAGCCTGAAAAGTCAGGCATTTGATGCACTGCAAAATTAGATGATCAAATTTTTTCATGCACAGTGATGAATATAATGCACTCCATTTATAGCAGTTACGTTTATAATAGATATGTCCTCAGAATAACAAAACAGGTTTATTAGATAGTGCTGGTGACCAGTTGTTTCTTGATCTTTTTTAGAATTTCTTTGTAACTAACACTCCTCACAAAGTTCTTTGTACTCTGAAAATGCGATTAATAATATATATTATTATATATATATTATATATATTATATATATTATAATATAAAACAAGTATGTTCCATCTTCTGGATAGAAAACAGTAGGAGGGAGCAATGTTGGTGAATAAGTACAGAAACCAGGCCAGCCTTTGAATTTTCTAAGACATAACTGAATAAATCTTTTCCATGTAAACCAATTCTGTAGAAGAAAGATTTCATGGTGCTGCTGGATGCAGCATTGATAGCTACATCTTTTCTCTGCCTTGAAGTCTCAACATCTGGCAGGTTTATCTTGACTTTCAGCAATATGCTTCTTTCAAATAAATCTCAGTTTCCCTGGGTACAAACGGATATTCATCAAACACAGACACAAAGTCGAAACCCAAACTCATGAACAAACAGTAGTTGCCTGTTTCATAAATGCTGTGAGTGTGTTTTAAAAGCATGTGACAACATACTGGTTTTGTCCTGGCTTGATGGTATTGAAAGCTTATAACAGGAACTGGGAAAGTTTTGAAATACTGCCCCTAGATACAACATTTTATTAAAGCAACATATTACTGCTCAATGAGGACTTCATCTATTGAACTCCTCTGCTATTAGTTCCCCAGACCAATAAGCAGCAGCTGGACCTAACATGGGCCTTTCATATGTTGGAGAATATACCTGCTTTCACCCAACCAGAAAGGGAGCATTAATACTCTGCAGCAGCCAGGAAAACACATGCGTGCTACCAATTAGGAAACCTTTCAGAGTGTGGCTTTGCAGCCCATATGTGATCTGGAGACCTCAGCCTGGGAACCATTATTCTCTATTAATGGCACCAGGGGAGCAGGGAGGATGGAAAACCATGGGGTTTGAGGGAACAGAGTCTACTAAATGCTATGGCAACAGGTAGCAAAACAGCATTCTCCTTTTCTCCCTTACTAATTAGTAGCTGTTAGCATCTGGAGTTGATGTTGGTGGATGTGATTTGCTGCAGTCCATCTTGTGATGGCGCAAAGAAACTGAAGGACAATGCAAGGAGCAGTCAAGCCAAGAGGCCAAAGAAATATCAGGGATGAGCTCCTGTTTACTTCTTTTGCAATACAATGTTTAAAATAAAATCATGCTCCCCGAGGTCTGGGAGTAATGTGCCTAACACAGCAATATTTTCTACCCTGTCTGAATTGTTTTGCTTACATTCTTTGCATTCTTTTGGCAGAAAATAGTCCGATACTGATCTTTTCACTTGTTTGAATTTCTGGGACAATGAAATTGCCAACTGAAAATAAAACTCCCATGGTATGTCTGAGGAAAATATTTCTCTTTAACTATTGGTGATCCAAATCCTTTGGAAAGGAGAGGTTTCCAAGTAAGCTCAGGTCTGGTGGCATGCTGGTAGAGGGCCAGGGAAGGAGCCATAGGCATGGGGTTGTCCCTGTCCATAGGGAGAAGTAGGCTCACTGCAGTCCTTCCCCAAATAGTCAATAGTGGATTCTTTCTGCTTACCAAGGCTGAATGTTTTGAGATCATCATCTTTCTATTAGATATGATTATTATTAAATAAATAGGGCCTATGGGTTTCAACATTTTTTGCAGAGAGAGTGGGAAGTGTGTCTGGAGATGTAGAGTATTTGCAGAAGCTTCATTTCCTGAGGAAACAAAACTAAAAAGAATTTCAAACTTAAATATTGTGCATACACGGTATGTTTGAAGGCCAGAGGAAAATTAGACATCTCTGTTCAATTGCATTGATATTTTATACTTGATTGTATTAATCTTTTTCATTCAGTCTTAATTACTACCAAGCTCAACAGAGTTTCCTCACTGACTGGCTTGAGAGGAAAAAGGAGCTGATACCAAAACATGTCAAAGGAAAGAACTGTCAACTGAAACTGTGCCCAGGACCTAATGCGGTGTTTCAGGGATTCTATGCAAAAATAAGTGGGGAGGTTGCTATTCATTAGTTAAGTACCAGGGTTTGTAAGGTACCATCCTGACCTGCGACAAAACCAGGAGTAATTGCTGTAAAGGTCTGGTGGTCCAAAGCATGTTCGACATTCTGCCCACTTCAGTACCTGAGAGACTGCAGGACAAATTATTTATGTCCCTTTGTAAAAGACTTCACAAAAATCTGTGCCTTTCACGTGATCATAATCTGCACAAATTTATTAATGTATTTGTTTCTGTTGTTGTAGGAAGTTCCAGTTACTCATATACATGTTTTCAGAATGTAGGCTGTTATCCTGGCTTCCATGAGGTGCAACCCTCCGGGTTACATCAGTTCTTTTTCATCAGCAGATGGACACTTTCTAGGGATTTAATAATAGCAGTTCTGATTACTCATGTGCTTACTTTTTCTTTTGCTGCTTTATATGGGTTTGAGTTTGGATGAACAGTGCAGTAGCTCTGCAGGAAGTCAGATATTATGAGGAACCTTACAAAAATTGGAATGTCTTCTAAAATCAGAAGTTGCGGATTATTTATCAGGTAAACAATATGGCTTAATAGAAGTAGTGCGTTTCCATTTTTAACCATGGCTAAATAGAAGCTCCAAAGTTCAAATATCATAATCTTTGTAAAAATGGATCTTAATTTCTCCTTGTGTTTTTAATTTGTGTACCAGCTTGACCTTGAAGGCCTGCCAAAGAGATAAAGCTATCTTCTGAAAATGCAGAAGGAATGATAACAGCTATGGGAGCTAGGTGATAGTGGGTATTCGAAAATCCCACTAGATATCCATCTGTGTTTTTAAGCGCCTAAAATAAAAATCTATCTTCAAATCTGCAAAGCAATCAGTTGCTCATTGGGCCTCTGTGATGGCAGATTTAAAGATCTGCAGGTGTATGAATAAGAAATCAGCAGGATCTGAAGCAACACAAATAGGCATGTTATACAAAAGAACTGGAACTGTAAACTGGGATAGGCTGCAGGGATAACTCGAAAAAGTCTCAAGGGTGAAACTTGAGGAGCAGAAGCTCCATAGGGACTGTAGGGAAATATTTGTTTAGAGGTGTTTTCACTGCTACTGTTACAGTTTGGTTCATATGTTTTACAACAGATGCTACTTTTTTTTTTCCCCAGGCCTATATTCAGAACTTCAGTGGATGACAGTGGGTTAAGCCCTATTGACACACATAATAAAGCAATACTGAAGTAACTGCGTTTTTGTTTTGTTTATTTATTTTTGTTTTTAACTATCATGTTGGGATGAAAGGGGTTCAGACATTGTCTCTAAGACATGCAGACTATAGAGGGGAGGAAAAAAAAAATCTATACAAACCATAACCAAGCAGTCTTAATTACTACACTGTTGTGTAGTACCCAAGTCATTGAGAAGGATAACGGCAGAGAAAGTGCAAACGGAATGAAGGTGAAAGAACACAAAATTAATACTAATGTTTTCCCTTATCTCCCAGTCCTGCCTCTGGCTTCTCTACATTAAAAAGATGTTTCTGAAGTAGCATTTCATTCAATAGATGCATGATACCTGTATGAAACCTAGGCCTAATACTTTGCAGGTCCAACTCAGATATTCCTAGCTGCAAGATTTTTTCTGAATGTGATTATAGAAAGTAATTTGTACTGCATTTTTAGCTTAGTGGCACATTGAGCTTGCTCTGTTTTTTTTAGCCTGCAAGAACAATGACAATAATTTTATGAGAATGAGGCTGTAAATCACCTACCTTTTCAGTTCAGTGTTTTCACCCAGTGTTTTTCCCTGAGAGCACCCGAGACAGATGGGCCTGGAGGACACTACCTCACCCTTCAGTCCCTTCAAATGCCACTGGTGTCTGCCTGGTCTTAATTCACCTGCCTGTTTTGAATATTTGTTCTGAGCTTATAGTCACTGTCACTTTGCAGTGATCATTAAAATATATGCAGAAATATATGTAAATATATTCTGATGTGGGTTTTAAAAATCTTATTTAAAGAAAACCAGATTAATAAAAACCAAGTAAAAGAGCTCAAAATCTGGCATGTGTTTATATTATCTGTGGAACAATTAAAAACATTTTCCAGGAGACACTGTTTTATCAATATTCAATCTGTCAGTCATGACAAACAATGAAAGATGGTTAGAAAATGGCCCAAAGTGAAGCAAATTCAGTAATTACAGAACTATAAATGGCAAACTTTATTATTCTTTTAATTAAAAGCTCTTTAAATTATTATTTTTTTTTTCTTCTTTGTTGAAGCTAAACACAAAAAAATTTAGCCAGGTTGTTAATATGTCATTGCTTCCTATAGCTAGAAAGTCTTTAACAGACAGCATTATACTACCCTCCTATTTGCCTTGTATGTTAATTTATAGATGGAAATGAACAATCTTTGTTTCAATTTAACCAGAGAGGCACAGCAGTCTGACTGTGGACTGAGTAATCTGAATATACAATAAACTTTATGAATATATGATAAACTTTATGAATATATGATAAACTTTAAAAGAGGAGCACACGTAGTCAGAATTTAGGATTAAATGTTGTGACAGTGGGACTGCTCATTTATTATTATTTTTGATTTACTGTACCATTTGATATATTCTGTACCACACTTGCAGGTAGATAAGCAATAATGTGGTGAACTGTGATGCACAAAGGCATGAGGATTTCTTAAAATCTTAATAAAGAAGTGCTGTAGTTGTTAAAATCTTAACATATTTACTGAGTACTAGAAAAAGCAGAAATGGTAGATCTGTGGCAGGGCTCACTCTATCTGGAAAGTTAAATTCTGCATTTTTGGAGAATTTAACTGCACTATTTTACACTGCAGAGACTTTTTTTTTTTTCATTTACTTGATTTTATTTATTTCTTCTTTTTAAAAACAGAAATGTTAAGAAATAGAGCTGTCATTGCTTTGTTTTATCACATGCTTTTAGTCATTTGTCTTCTTTGAGGATAGTAGTAAGAAATAGCTAAGCTGTCCTGCCTAACCAGGGCTTGAAAATAGCATCAGCCTCTGCTGCCAACACCAGCACGTGGCATCAGCCAAAACAAGAACACGTGACTCGTGTCCATTGAGAGGGATTTGCAGCCTTCCATGCTGCAACAACCTCTGGATCAGAAGCAGAGGAAGAAGAGAAAAGCAGTGATGGTTAGAGAAGGATGAAAGAGAGAGAAGGAGCACCAAATGGACTGAATGAGTCTTGAGTGCATAGACCCAAAAGAAGCTATCAGAGAGAGGTTTTTAGCTGAATGGGAACAGAGATGGTTCCTAACATTCACTGAAGAGCATCACTCCAGGGGTGTGGTCCACAACTTGGGCTCCTGCCAAGGGGATCTCCCATGCTTTGGATTGGGAATTGCCCAGCACTAACCCCCCATGCCATAGGTGGCCACAGACATGAATTTAATTTAACTCACTAAGGTTCAAGTGAACCAGGAGTGCTTAGTTGCCAGCTAACGTGCTGGGGCCTTCTTGAGGAGTAAGGCTAAGTTGTTTCAGAAGGGCAATGGACCTGAAATGGAAATTTATTTCTCTTGACACATCAATTTTTAGTATGTTTGGGAACCTTTGCTTAGGCACTCAGGTAACTCTGACTTAAAATGGAGGCATCAGCAAGTTTTCAGCACACTTGGGTATGTGGTGATGCTTTCAGGCAGGCAGTTTGGTGTGTTGGGTATCAGGGCACCTATCAGATTGCTTTTGATGGCCAACACAGAGCACTGGAGACATTCAAGTTCTTACTGCAGGCCCTGCAGTACCTCCAGGGCACCTCATTTGTACATATTATTAAAGCAATCTGAGCTGCCAACAAGTCTAATATCTATCCCAGAAGCAATTACACCACTGCTAGCAAGGACTTTCCTGTATTTGTCCTGTCTGTAAGTGGTCTGCGTCATGCTCACCTGTAACACTCTCATACACCCTGGAATGAATAGCTATGTTGCTTAATGAGATTGTTAGTGTCACAGTATCACAGTATCACAGTATGCTAGAGATTGGAAGGGACCTCAAAAGATCATCTAGTCTAATCCCCCTGCCGGAGCAGGAACACCTAGATAATGTTACACAGGAATGTGTCCAGGCGGGTTTTGAATGTCTCCAGGGAAGGAGATTCCACAACCTCCCTGGGCAGCCTGTTCCAGTGTTCCGTCACCCTCACTGAGAAGAAGTTTCTTCTCAAGTTTAAGTGGAACCTCTTGTGTTCCAGTTTGTACCCATTACCCCTTGTCCTATCATTGTTTGTCCACACTGACTTCCGTATATCAGTGCAGATGAGCTGGCTGAGGCTTGCAAGACCAAAGGTGGAGGAATTACATGGAAGCAGGACAATCCGTAGAGTTCACGGCAAGGGAGTGAATATGCCATTGCCAGAGTCAAACAGGTAGTTGATTTCAGGGACTTTTCAACTGGTGCCAGCTACATCTTGCAGCTAGCTGCTTGAACATCCTTTTTTGGGACCAGGTCATTCTTCAGACTTGGGATGATGGACACTGAGGTGCTAATTGCAGAATGCAAAATAAAGCCAGATGGCTTCTGGTTCAGGAGATGCATTGCCTTCATTTCTGCTTCCCATCGAGATCTGGAACCGGGCATATATGCTCTCTGCAAGGTAGCCACATTAGACAATTAAGGCACAATGGTTTGGCATCAGCTATGACCAGTATCATAGCAGAGGTCTGTAAACCCGTATGCCATCTGGTCTGCTCTCTTCAAAGTTTTTTGCTTTAATATAACTTTGGCAGCCAACCCAAACAGGAAATAGTCACTGGAATATGAACTTCAATTTCTTGCCAGCAGACCACTGCTTGTTTAACCTTGAAACACTCAATGAAAGATTTCTACTCTGTTTCTAAGCAGTGTCATTGCAATGGGGGGGGGGTGGGGGGTAACTTTGGGGTTTAACGGGTAGTGAGGGGACATTCATTTGTACCTGTTTCACTCCTGTGACAGGACTGAGCAGATTCCTACAGCCCTCAACTGGAGGAGTAAGGGTGGACTTGGCAAGCCTGGGGTAAAGATCAGACTTGATGATCTTCAAGGTCTTTCCCAACCTAGTTGATTCTATGAATCTATGAAAGCATATCACCAAGTCACCATGACAGAAAAGCAGTGGAGACAGAAACATTGATAATGAAGACAAATGAATTCCAGGCTCTTGTTATACCAGGGGTCTCTATATGCTAACATGGCTACAATGATCCTCAGTTACATGTCACAGGTTTCTCCTTTTGACTGCCAGCTTTCTTAGCCTGAGCTGTAGTTCTCTTACAGGGTTTACTTCAAAATAGAAGACACACTGAATTATCAATTTTAAAATCCCAACAAACCCCTTTCTTCCTCCCCCCCCCCCCCCCCCCCCCCCCAGTGCCACTGTTAGAGTTTACAAATTGTTGAAGAATGTAAATAAAAGTAGTTTGGTTTATAACAGAGAACCATTCTCACTTCCTTATGACAAAGCAATCTTTCATGTGTGCATGTGATAAACTTCTATGTTGCTGTCCTGTGAATTGTCTCAGGGACTGCTTTTGCCATTCTTCAACAAAGGGTGTGGGGTGGCACCACGGAGGAGCCAGGATTTGGCTCTATGCTGCTTATGTTTAGCTGAAGATGCAAGCATACTCAGGAGTGATTCTTCAAATATTTATATATTTTCACTCTTATTACTTAGTTTGTAGGAGCTTTCCTGTGTGAAATCAAGTCTTACATATAGCAGCAAAAGTATTATTTTAGCTGTGAAACCAAATATGTTTAAACATCTTCACAAGCCAGTGAGACTCAAAATATGAAACTTATGTGTAAACATAAGGGAAAGAAAACTGCAAAGGCAAATAAAAAGGGTCTCTGCAGAGTTTTCAGAAACAGTCTGCCTAAGTAAGAGATGTTAGCACAGCAGTCTCTGCCATATCAATTTTTTAAAGTTTTATAGAAGATGTTTTTCAGCTTAGGATGTCTTAAATGGAAAATATATTTTTGGAGAGAATCACTTTTGGCTTCTTGGTTGACGGTCAGGTCTATACTGCAACTTTTTAGAAAAAGGTTTCCTTTAATAGAGATAATTAACAAAATTCTGATCAAAGTAAATTGAAAGGAAAAAGAGATTTCTTAATGTAGAATTTTTCTTGCTAAATGACAGAGTTTCTCAAATTTAGAAGCCAAGAGAAAGATTCTTCTGAACACAGGTCCCATCTGACATTTTATCTCTTGCCTCTAACCCTACTGAGCTGATCTCTTTCTTACTTTTGCATGCCAATCATAAAACCTAGTAGGTGGTGGATCTTCAAGGAGCTGCCACTATGATGTGCAGGAAGCAAATGAATAAGGCAGCCAGCATGGATGAGCAGGAACCTCCTGATTGAGCTCAAGTGCAGCAGATAAGGTCATGGAAGGAAGAAGTGGGAACGGCTACCCAGGGGTAATATGGAGACATTGCCTGAGCCTGAAGGGGTGGATTTAAGCAAGTTTGACTGGAGATGAAAACAGCAAGGGATGTGAAGAGCAGCAAGATTTATATTTGGTAACAAAAAGAAAAAAAAAAGCAAAGGAAATATGGGCCCCACAGCTCAGTGGGACGGAAAACCTGGTGGCAGAGGACATGGTAAAGACTGACGTGCTAAACTCCGTTTTTGCCTCATTTTTTATTGGAAAGATTTGCCCTCCCAAGTTCCTGAGCTTACTAGCAGGGGCTTTGTGAATGAATCACTACTCACAGTAGAAGATTGAGTCATGGATCACTTGAGTCAACCGGACACACAAGTCCATGTAGCCAGATGCATGGAAAGGTGCCGAGAGGCCAGTCTTATGTCATTGCAAGGTTTTCCTTACCCTTAAAAGACTTTGATCAGAGGGGGTTCTTAATGACTGGACTAGCTGGAGCAATGGACCGAAGGGAACCTCACGAAATTCAAAATAATTAAGTGTAAAGTCCTGCATCTGGCAGTGAATAGTCTCGCACAAGTCCAGTACAAGCTGGGGATGAAATTAACAGAAAGCAGCTTTGCAGGAATAGACTTATGGGCTTTGCTGACCAAGAAGTCAGTGGTAAGCCCTCAAATGCTACCCACATACAGGCTGCTCTAGCAACGGTGTAGCTAGCAAAACTGGAAAATGAAGCTACTGTCTTCCCGTAGTTGGTACTGGTGAGACCATATCTGCAGTACTGGATCCAGTTTTGGAGTCTCAAGTATGAAAGATACTGACAGATGACTGCCAAGATGACTGGGTACTGCAGCAGATGATGTATGAGGGGCTAAGAGAAATGCATTTGGCTATTCTGAAGGTAAGAAGGCTACCTAGTGATCTTATTGCAGCTTTTGTCTACCTAGGAGAAGTATATCGAGTAGATGGACTAGATTTTTCAGACTAGATTTTTCAGAGGTGCTTAGTGGCAGGCAAGAAGCAATAGGAGTTGCAATAATGCCTATCCTGACTGGATGTTAAGGAAAAGATTTACAGTTAGGATAATAAAACATGTGACAGATTGCTCAGAAAGCTGTGGAACATACAGGAAACTGGAGACATCATTGATAACAACTGGACAAGGCCTTCAGCTAACCTGAGTTAGATCTGCTTTGAATAATTGATTAGAATAGAAATCCCCCAATCTAAATTGTGCTGCAGTTCTGTGGTATTATTATTCTTACCCTGCAAGTGGCTAAATGAGAAGAGACACAAATGAAGGAGCAGACTGGAGCAGCTATTCAAATAGCTATTCAAAGCTATGTTCTTTGAGTCAGAGGAAGAAGAGAATTGTAGAGAGAAGTAATACATTTTACTAGATCAGCTGATATAGCTGGAAGAGAAAAACAGCTATATCGTTTATTAGGTTTTGAAAGAGAAGCGGTGCTCTTCAAATCTGAAAGCAAGTAAAGAACAATTTCTCTAAATTTTATATTTATATTTAGCTGTGAAAAAAGGCAGTAGGTACTTTCAGAGCAATGAAGAATCCTAGACTAGTGCAGGGAAACATCTATAGGACAGAAAATGCACCTCAACACCAAGACCAGCTTATATATTTTACCCTTACTCCACCAAACTTTGCCTTCAATAACAAACATTGCAGACATTTTCACAGCTGGAAAAATAATGTGTTCCCACAACATGCTGTAGGACTCACCATGAAAAAGGGATTCTAAATAATTATCAACAAACCTAAGAAAGCTTCATCACCTGGACTGAAAACCTAGAATCCCTATCGATTTCCAGGACAGCTTCATTAATCACTTTCTGTTCTAGCACTAATTTCCTGGTCACAATCAGCAACATAAAGGATAGAATACATCCAGAACCAAGACCAGTGCACATACTTCTGTGATCATTTAATCAGCAATAAATCACTTAAAACAAAAAGGTTGAGGTGTGCACTCAGATCCTGAAACATGGGTGTATTAGCTTTGAGAAAATTTTGCAACATCCTTCCAAATCCCCCCAGAACTACCAAAAAAGGGTCATCACTTGTGAGGCAATTATATGAAAATAGATCCCATCTTTAACCAAATCACCACAAATTCATGTAATTTTAAAAGTCACATCAGCTGGATGAAGCTGCCTGGCTAACACCGCAGCCTTGAAAATAATACTAAATTATCAACCATACTTGAAGAAAGTTGGAGTTTATTCACTTCTTTGTAAAATAAATTGGCAGCACATTGCCTCCCAGCCCATCTAGTCTCACTAAGTTCGTTGCCCAAAGCAAGTTTCATAGAGATCAACATGCACCACTTGTTCAGACCATTGTTCAGGAAGACTGGAATTTTGGAGAGAGGCCCACTTGGCTAAGCAAGGAGCTTCTTAATGAACTAAAATGCAAAGCACATAAGAAGTGGAAACAAGGGCAGACAACAAAGGAAAAGTACAAAAGTATTGCTCAGATATACTTGGACAAAACCAGAAAAACCAAAGCCCAGTTAGAGCTAAAACTAGAGAGGAACATAATAGCTAACAAGATGCAATATCACAAGCATGACAGAAGTGAAAAGAAACTCAGAGAAAATGTGCATTTCTCCCATTCTGTTTCTGAATGGGAGAAAACATAATGATGGATAGTATGGAAAAGGCTGAAGTACTCAATGACTTTTTGTTTCAGGGAAAACCTGCTCACAGGTCTCTGCACATATCAGTGCTACATGAGAGGGAGGACGGGGAACAGTGTATTGAAATCCATAGGGCTGGATGGGACTTCTCAACTGCTACTCAAAGATATGGCTGATACGGTTGTGAGGATGTTATAATTTTTGAAAAAATCATGGTGCTTGGAAGGGAAGGATGAGTCCCTGATGGCTGGAAGGAGAATCTAGGGAAATATAGGCTGAACAGTGCCGTTTCAGTCCTTAGAAAAATAAGAGAGCAGATCTATTTCTGATCACAGGAAGGTAGCAATCAGGAGCAGTCAACAGATGTATCAAAGTGAATCCTAGTTACAGAGCTGAAGCAGGACAGAGTTCCGGGCTGCATTAAAAGAATGCAGCCAGCAGGTTGAGGCAGGCTGATAATTCTTTCCCTCTTTTCGACACTTGTGAGGCCACATTTAGAACACCAGGCTGACCACTCCATTTCTCCCTATGTCCTCAGTATGAAGAAAATACTGACATATTAAAGTGAGTCCTGGGGAGGATCACCAGAATGACTGAGAGGAGCACAGCTTGTTCAACCTGGAGAAGGATACAGGGAGGTCTGATTGTTGATTTCTACCACCTAATGGGAAAGTATAGAGAAGGCAGAGGCAGATACTTCTTGAAGGTGCCCAGCAAAAGTATATGCTATAGAAAAGGCAATTTTAGTCACTGTAATCATCAGAAGTATTCAAAGCTCTGTTTGACAAGCCCCTGACCAATCTGATCTCAGTTTTGAAGTTAGCCCTGCTTTGAGGGGAGAAAATAAGAGTAGCCTACAACAGCTTGAAGGGGAGTTATAATACCAACAGAACCGCAGTCTTCTAGTAGACACCAGATGGCATAAAAATGTGCAATGCCCACAAATGCTTTGTGGTTCAGAGTGGACATCAAGAATGGCTTATTCACTAGGAGTGTAGGGCAACAGTGGAACAGGTTTCCCAGAGATGTGGTGAATCTCTGTCTTTTCAAGTTTTCACTGCTTTCTTGGCGAGGCAGAGCTACAAAATGTGGTTTGTGTTTGCCACAAGCCTGCTTAAACAGGACTCTGGACTAAGTTAGAGCTCTTCCAATCAAAATTTCAGTGGCTCTGTGACCCATACTGCATTGGAACATGTGTGAGACTTGCCAACATGTCTTCATGAGCACCGTGGTAAAGGCACCACTACAGAAGCATCATAACCTTTGGCTCCTAGACAAGTACATCCCAGAACACACTATGCAATGGCCAGTGAGACAGATACACAGCTTCCATGGCAGTAAAATAACAATAACCACACAGTGGAAAAACTCACAGGGATCATCAGTAAAGGACAGAAGCTCCCAGTTAGCAGGAGGACTTTGTTCACAAAATAGCCCTGCCATCTGTGACTGCTCAGGCCTAACCCTCAGGGAGATGTAAAAACCACCTTCAGAAGAGGAGTGTGGAAACTAAAGTGCACATCCCTGCTGGACACTAAAAATTACAGACCAAATAGAGAGATTGGCTTTATGGTACATTGTAATTTCCTATCCAAGCTCCTCCATCTTTCACAGACAATGAATTACCAGTCTTTTTCTCTTTTTGCCCAATAGGAGCTAATGACCTTATCAACTTTTTCCTTGCTCACACCACTCTTAGGCTCCACAGGTATCAACCACTTCCTCACCCAGATAGTCTAACTATTTAATGTAATCAAGTTAAACTCAGACCAACTGTTCAGTTGCCTTTAACACCAAAGATGCTGCTTTTATTTCAGTCTTGAAAAATGGCTCTTGTTGTTGAAAGCCTGTCTGCTCTTTTCCAACAATCTGCTGGGTGTAAGAAAAGATTATCTCCCCCTACAAACCTTCATTTATATCTGTAGATTATCATGCTATAACAACATCACTTTTGTGAATTACATAATTTCAAAGAACCATGTTTTCAGAGAAAAATGCATAATCCTTTCTTCCACTGCCACCCATTTCCCTGTATAGAGGCACATGCCTGTAAACTGAATTTTCTAGTGGAGTCAGATGATATGACAAAAGTTTAATTTACTCTAATTTGGAATGCTGCAGGTCTTAATCCTGATATAGGTCAAAACTGACTTTTTACAGTCTGCTGAAGGCTGATGTAAGTCAGCCATTGAAAGTTATCTGTCTTTATGAACTGCATCAATCTCAGACTCGTCAGTACAAACACAAACAAGACTGTTGATGCAGACTTCTGTGCCCCTTGAAATTGCAAAGCTGAGCTATTTATAATATTCAGATGGTCTGTTAAGCCTGTTTTCTTTCAGGCTAGTGATCTTGGTTGACAAGGAATCTTTTCAAACATTTAATTTTTAGTCTTTTACTGGTCTTAAATCAGCCCATTAGCTAGTTGCTGAAAAGACAAGGGAAATTCTGGGGCCAAAAAAGAATCACAGTCCTCTCTTGATGGACTGTATCCCATACCAGAGACATGAAATTTTAATGTAAGACTGATTTAAAGATGAAGGCTGAGTAAAATTCAAATATTGCATTTAAAGAAGGATTACAGCAAGCAATAGTTAAAAGTACAGGAAATTCTGTAACTTTTGTAGTTGTTTATAAAGCAATTATACTCTTGCTGGAAGCCAGGACCAGGACCGTCACTGGAACTACTATGGATTTTCCCTTTCAACAGTTTCCCTACAGGTCAGAGTTCACTCTAAGCTGCTCCACTGTATCATGAACTAAGCCAGAGGGGTTAGCTTAGTAGTCTAAGTATCAACTTTGAAATACCCAGACATCCTGGAAACAAAGGTTTAAATCCCAGCAGGATTGACTCAACTCTTCCATTTTTTGAGATAGATAAATGGTGAGCAGTGTGCTAGACTACCTATGGACCTCTCTGATGCAGTGAGACCTGAAAAAGAGACATGTGATCTACTCTCTGCGCACATTAAAGGGCTTATTGCCTTTTTCTTAAGGGTAAGTTTGTTTCAAGTTCTTGGCCAAAATTTTCAGCTCCAAGAGTTGTGCAGTTCAACCTTGTATCCATGTCTGACTATTGCCTCCCGTTTCAGAGACAGCAATGCTCCCGTGAGACTGCCTGCCCTTCAGCCCCATCCAAAGCCTGTCAAAATTAAGGTTGCTCTCACAACCTCTATATTGGTTTATTTTGGAACAGCACCTTCCAAAAAACCTTAGATGTGACCCCCACCAAACCCAAACATTACGAATGACAATCCCTATAGTGCAGTATGTCAGAAGCACAAATGCATGTGTAATACCATGTATTTACGTCCTCTTAGATATGCATCCGTGCACACAGGTAATATGAAAATAAAATCAAACAAATGTGACCCAGTCCTTCTAGACACCTCAGCCCGCATGTCCCAGGTGTGCAGCATATTAGCATTCATCTCACAGTGATTTGCCTACAGAAATTTTGCAAGATGAAAGTTTGATGCATAAGAAGAATCTCAGGACAGAACGGTTCCCTTAGCAACCTTGCAGCCAGCTCCAGCAGCCCTGACCCAGCTACAAAGCCCTTCACAAGTCGAGGAGACACACTTTAATGACAGCTGGCTGAAATTTGAGAGTACTGATAAACGGCCTTCTTATCTAGAAATCACCTTTGAGGAATATTATCTTTATTGACTTGCTTTAAAAAAAGCCCACAAACCGCTGCTACAAATTAGTACATAATAATAAGCAGCAATACCAATTTATTAGTATGCCCTCCCTTTCCACCAGTAAAGCACCTGGGGCACTGAATAACAGAGTAAAAATAAACACAACATAATTAATTAACACTGATTACACTTCTTCCCCTCTGGACCATCTCAAATGTAGCCGTTTAGTCCTGTCTGGCTCATCCATGTCTCTCCCCACATCACCTCCACTGAGGAGCCCCTTGCCACATCCCCCAGCTACCCATCGCCCCTGCAAGCTCTGGTCTTGCCTCCTGTCTCAGTCGGTGTACAACTTTGTCTTTTCTCTGTATTTGTCAGGTATACCCCTGCCTTCCATTCCCTGCCCCTGTTTTGTGAACAAAGGCCAGTTTTGTCTTTTGGAGTAGGAGTAAATGATGAGGATGGCTATATTGTGTTAGCAAGGAAATATGCAGAGACTACTGTGTGAATATTACTATGATTTCCCAGGTCTTTCTGTCTGCAATACTAGGAAAAAGTATAATCAAAAGTTTGGTTTTTAATAGCATATTCACATGGTGTCTCTGAGCCAGCCTCAAGCCTTCTGGTTGACTAGCTTGTTGTCCAAGTTAAGAAAACTCAAACATCTCTCTACAGAGGGGTTGGTGGCATTGGTGTCTCTACTCAGTTGCAAGGTACTGCCTTTGAGCAGAGTTTTAGCCTGAGTTTTGTAAATCTTTTCCACTGCACACTAGAGCTGATTCAAGGAAAAAGGCAATATTTAGCTGGTAGGGATTGCAGCAGAAAATTTTTGGTGTGTTTGTGTGTGCACGTTGAACACACAGGGAAGGTGTGTCCATTCCCATTCCTCATGGGTTACCCATTGTCAAGGTAATACAAGATGAGAATATTAAACTCTTCTATGTCAGAAGAAAAAAAAAGCATTTAGCATCTTGACTTTCCCCAGTGTGCTGCTTCTGATGCTCAGCCCTGTCACCACAAACTCCTGAGAACTGGATAACGCCTTCCAGCCTCTGAAAAATAAAAAGAGAAAAGAAAAGCTATGGTGGTTATATGTTATAATAGTTATTGTACGCTGTAAACTGTTACATGTTGCAACAAGTTGGAGTGAATCTTGTAGCTACCTCCATTGCATTATTCATTTTGCAATTAAGACAGAACAGTGACGAAAAAATCCCAGCAAGATTTATGAAATTCTGATGGGGATGAACTTCCTGATCTCCAAGGCAAAAGTGACCTACAGAAACAGAAAATCTGTGCGTCAAAAGAAGACATTCCCATTCACAGCTTGTGTTAGGCAGGAAATTGTAAAAATTGTGGCTGAAAAATGAGGATGGTGTACCCACGCAAGGCTGTGGCTGGAGTTGTGACAAAGCGTGTGACAGCAGCTTCAGCATTCATTTATGCTGGGTGAGCATGAACCTTCTTTCCACAGATTTACATTTTGAAGGCATTGTTTGTGGGGAAGATGAGGTGTTTTAGGGCAAACACGCTCAGCCTAAACCACCACTCGTTCTAAGCCTCAATTCTGCATTTGTAGCTATTCAGAAATAGATATAAGTAGGTTTAGATTAAATGCTGCTAAATAAAAGATGCTTTCACATCTTGTGTAATTTAAAGTGATTTTCCTCAGCTCACCAGCCTCCAAAACTAAACCGTATCCCTTGTTACAAGTAGATACACATACACAATTTATCATTTTGAATCATCCTTTCACCTTGAGATCAGCTGGGCAAAGTGCAGGCACAGGCAGAGTAGGTTGCTGCCTTGGACAGCTATCTATCAGTGGCTGTAAAATTACAGTTGCCCCTGGCTGCTGCAGCTTTGGCTCTCTTGCCTGATTTTGCCTGTCCTTTCTCCTGGAAGGCAAGAGGACTGGCTGAGCCACCCTAGCTACCCTCAGAGCAGATGTCTCTCTCTCTTCCCACAAAACTCGATGTGCCACTGCTTTATGGTTGGGGTCAGGGTGTGGGGTTGAGGGGGGATTTCTCCAGGGTGGAAAGAGGGGCAGGCTTGTTGCGCTGCTGATTTCCATGTCTTTACCTTCTCTCTCTTTCTTGTGCCACTTGTGTCGGGGTATAGACTCATGGGGACAAGGGAAGAGGAAAGAGCAGACCAACACCATCACCCAGCACCACTGAAAGTCTTCTGTAATCTCTCCAGATGTCCCCAAAGCACTGAAACTTTCCAGCTCTCTGTACCATTCAGCCATCTTCCTTCTTTCCCTTTTCCCCAGGCATTTCCCATTCCTGGTCCCTGACACCTCTCTTCCCCAACTGACACACGCGCTTCCTCACAACCCTTGCACTGCACCTGGCTGTCCCTTTTCACTCCGGGTTTGGATTACTGTGCCTGTGTATTTGACATAAACATTCCTGACCTCTGAACAAAGTACTCCTTTTTTCCCATCCCCGGTGTCGTAGGTCTGCTTGTGTGCTGCCAGCCTGACCTCTCTGTGCGAGGCCATGGGGAGCAAACCGGAGCTGTCAGCTGTACACCAGCCCCACAGCACCATGATGCCAGCTGTGCAAAGATGACAAAAGCTCTGGCCATGAAAGCTGCTGCAACAAAGAATTTACAGTCTCAGCAGACAGAACAAGCACAGGCTTGTGAGAAGTGAAACAAGCAAGCAGAGAGAAGAAATATGACAGCCCAACACAGAGGACATGGGTAATTTTTTCAGAGGTAGATGCGCTGAGACGGACCTTCATCTCAAAAAGAACAGTGAATGGTTGGGGGACCATGACTCACAGAGAGCAGGGTCAACAAGATTTTATGGTTGACCATGCGATCCTCAAAAATGTTGAATTTAAACTTCTAAACACCTAGCTCAGCCTGAATAAAACAGTAAGACATTAAATACCCACAGCGGTCCCCTTCAAGTTTGTAAGCCACAACTACTGAAAATTTTAGACATTCAAAACAAAGAGGGATTGACTTCAGGGATGTATCACCTCTGAAGGAGACCAAAATAATGACAGTATTGGTGGTGAAATATATGGGATAGAAGAAAGGACATTCTTGCTAGTACACTGCTCTAAATTGGGTGTGATCAAAAAGATTTCAGAAAACTATCAGTAATTTTTCATGGAATGGAAATTGAAACTGAAAAAAGAAATGCGTCTGCCTCAGATATCCCAGTTTTGTGTTGTTCTGCTGATTAGAAACAGCCCAATTTGTTTTATGATATCATTTGTTACTGTACCACAAGTTTCCAATAAAGACTTTAATAAACATCACAGCCCAAGAACTCATCATCCCTACTTATGTCTCCATAAAAATTTATGACAGCGTCATTCTGCCAGGGCTTCTGACTGAAGAATTTAACTCATATAGTTATTTATGCTTTTTTTTTTGTGGGGGGTGACATATTTGTAGAACAGTTTGATGCAGCCGGCAAATCACATCAGCCCCACACGTCCGTAACAGCAGGGTTTTTTGGATATTTTGCCCCTCCTGCCTCACACAGTGGTTGGGTGCAAAAAGAGATGAGCAGCGGAGCGGCTGCAAGCCTAAGCCTGAGCTGCAGCACAAGCCTGTGGATGGGACAGTGGCAGTACTTCGACACTGCCTTGCTGGCTACAAGTGCTGGCACTAGGGCTGGTGAATGACTCTTTCTAGACTCTGGAAGCTGAACTACAGCCCAGGCCCCCTGCCTATTTCTTTAGATATATCTAGAACCTGCCTGATCTTTATATTTCAAACACTGATGAGAAAACACTTGAAGTGACTTTACCTCACAACCCAGTTCTGTTTCCGCCCAGTTCATAGTTTCAGCTAATAGTTTTGCATCAAATCCTATAGAAACAGTGAGATTACTCTTATATGTATCTTAAGAATACTTACTGCTATCAAATACTTAAAAATAAGGTCTGGTACAAGGAAAGACCTTTACAGACTGCAGGAGTACAGGAGGAACTCCGTTAAGAGGAGAGGAGGCTAGAACTGCCCGTGGCTCTGGGCTTGGTGGGAGCCAACAGCACCAATGGAGAAAATTCATGAGGAGGGACACAAAAACACCAAGTGAAAAAGAAAACAAGGCCATTCTGTTAGCACTTGTGGTGCATGAGAATGGGAGTCTGTACAAGCTCTCAGCACCGTGCAGCACTCTTTCCTGGGAGCTGCTGCTCCAAGCCTCCCCTTTTTAACTTCTATTTTTCTTCAGTTTTAGTTGCAGCATAGAAAAGTGAGATAGGAGGGACAGATTTGATGCATGTAGAGATAGTTCTGTTTAATGGTGGCAACAATTTGCCAAATTCCCAATATTAATTGGCCATGTTTGCCTCCTCAGTTGAAAAGAGACTTTATCAGGCATGCGATTTATATAAAAGACTGCTCCTTTTATACCTCTTTATACAAAGCAGGCAATTTTGTCATAAATCAGCATTAAAGCATTTAAACAGTAAGTTGTTAACGCATAAACCAGTAAGTCAGCTTCCCGCACAAGCCAAAATCAGTCTCTGTCAGGTTCTGCTCACTTGGTTGGAGTCTCCAGGCAAATTCTCTCACATCTGTGCCTTAAAAATAGATTTATTTCAATGCATGGGGAATTTAGCTCAGTTCCTCATTGGAAAGAGGTCCATTTCCAGTCCATTTTTATGGCAAAGTCATAGATTCACACAGGTGTGGGGTTTTTTATTTGTTTATAGGCTTGCCTTTTTTATTTTTTTTTTGAAAAAGAAAAGTCACTGTTTTATTTTTCATGAGTATCGCACCACAGAGACCAAAAGTATATGGGCTTCACCACTGTGCCTTAATTTGTAAGTTCTCCTATGGCTCAGTATATGACTGTTCTTTACTACATCGGCTTATGCGGCTTTTTCCTTTTCAATTTTCTTTGCGTTACTTCCTACTGTACAGCTCAAGACTAAAAATAAAGGATAAAATGACAATAAAAGCTCCCAGGGAAAAACAAAAGGGAGGAAACATGAAAAGGACTTGAGAAGAAAAGGGTACAAAAGCACAAAGTACAAAGGAACCTAGAGTTGAAAAGATTATAGAATTAAGGGAAAAAAAGTGCTAATGTAATCTTTAAAAAAAAAAAAAAGAAAAATAATTCAAATGAAAAGCCATCAAAAAGAAGATGAAAAAGACCAACTTTTTTTTTTAAACAGGGAGATATTTTTAGATAGCCTGTTTAACCTGAGGGGACAGCCTCAGGAAAGCAGATGTAGTTTACTGAAATTATTATCCTAATAAAATGTGTAACAGAACACAGAGCACCATAACAACACTTTCAATGGAGCACACAAGCCCATGTTCTCCCTCTCCTTTCATAACACCTTTGTTTTGAGTAGATCATGAGGGCAACTTTCAGAACGGATGCTGGCATTACCAGCTCATTAATTCTTTGCCAAAATAATACCGATGTGGCTCGCTCTTATTTTCCTGTGATAAACATTGAAAACTCAGTTTTCCCTACCTATAAAATAGGGATATTATTTCTGGACCTGTCTTGCCCTGGGGTAAGAGGAGGTAGACTAAGGGCCAAAGGGGAGCAGTGCCCAAGTTCTCCTCATCTGGAGGGAGCAAAAGGGATGCAGCCCGACAGGGTGGGAGCAGTGTCCTCAGCCCTGCCTGCCCATTTGTCCTTTCCTCAGGCTCATCCCAACAGGTAGCTTCAATTATTTATGTGATGTTCTTAGCAGGGTTAAAATCAAATGGCCTCTTTGAGGGCAGAAGGGGAGAGTCAGTTCAGCTTGGTAAAACGCAGTCATTAATTTTCTACATGATAATCTTTTATTACATTGCTATATTTAAAGGTATGTACTTAAAGAAGTATTTTTTTTTTCCCTCTTGTTCAAAGCCATTATCTACAACAATGCCTACATTTCCTAAAATGCTACATTTTTGGCTGGGAATCATTGTTTCTTCTAATTTCAGTAATGAGCTATTCTGAAAGATTAAAAAAAAAAAAAGTATTACACTTGTGTTTAAAAGATATCAATATAAACAAGCGAGTGAGGATTCTCATTAGTAAGGAGAGTCTTCATTTCCCATTTCATTTCACTGGGAACTGAGTACAAAGCAGTTGAAAAGGCAGTTAGGTAAATTAGCAAAAGAAACATCCATTAAGGACTATTAATCACAAAGGTGTGAAAAGTTTTTTAGTTTAGGAAGTCACTAGACTAACTAACTAAGACTAGTGGAAAGGGAAATGCCACTTGGTTCTCAACTTGATTTAACCTTGCTTTAGACCGGACAGAGCTAATTTAGATGCACCTTCATGCAGCTTGGCATTTTAATGTTATAAAATCAGAGCACAAAGAACCAAAAGTAGCTTTATAAAGTATTTGTCACAGGGATTTTGCTGGCACATATTGCATCAAAAGTGACAGATTGTCACTGCTAGACACACCGTTAAGGGCAGGGAATATGAAGTCTGTTTCACACTGCAACACACAGCATGCCTAGGTTAGAGAAAAAGATGGCTAATGGAGAAGCTTCTCATTAGGTCTGCACGCATGAAAGAGAAAGGCCTTGACAAGTGAGTTAGAAGAGTTAGAAAGCCACAGATATATTCAGAAGCAGAGAGGGCAGTTCCCAATCAGGCTGGGTTGTTGTTTCTGATGTTATTACAGCTTTCTCACCACGGGCTGCAAGTAGACAAAACCTACAAATGGCTGACATAAACTTTGCTGGGATGGGGATAAGGGAGGGAAAGCAAGGCTGAAACCAAGGGAGCCTAAATGACAGAGAAATTAAAGGTAAAAAACCCCACAGCTGCCAAGCTCTATTTCAAAACACAAAAAGCCCTGGCAGTTTCGAACAGGTCTGCACAGTTGGGAACAAGTATAAAAACTCATTTCTGACCATGGTCTGGTGTGGAATGTCACTTAGCTCTGTGATGAACCTAAGAAAATAAGCCATGGGAATGACATTGCCCTCTTCTAGGGATGCCCCCAAATGCCTGACTTTGTCTTAGTTCCCTTCTCATTGCTTCTACTGAAGAGAACAGCACTTTAGTAAGCCCAGAGGGGTCTCCCAGCAATAGGAATTCCTTCATCTGTAGCTGTCTTTTTCTTTTTTTCCCATTTTTATACTCATAACACATATGTTGAGAAAATGGAAGCGATAAGAAAGCAGGGCTAGCATAGGTGGAGCTCTAATAATCGTACCCTGGTAAAAAAGCCCTCATCACCATTTTGTTTGTGCACAGGGTTTCCCTGGTTTGTCACATTTTGGTTTAGCTTACCAGGAAGAAAATGCTCTCTCATGTGTGGCACCACGCAACCAAGATGTGCAGTCAAAGTGAAGTGGTAATGAAGACAAATCACACAACAGTCTGCATAGCTCGTGAGCTGATGTGTGTTGGAGTAACAGTGCTTATCAAATCTGCTGGAGAAAATGAGGAGCAGTTTGTGAAATGTTCAGGAATAGAAAAACAGTCTGCTAGAGAAACTCATTGCTGATCGCAGATGGATCTTGGTGAACTGTTTGGCAATAAGTAAAATGGGACTGAATTGAATGCAGCAGGCAATTTCTCCCAGAAGGATGTGCCTTTCGGGAGCATATCAGTAAAGCATCACAGAGTGGATGCAATCAGGAGGTGTTGGCTGGTTTACCAGTTCAGGCCTCTAAGCCTAGGACTCCACCTGGACATGTCAGCCTAATAGTGTAGGACTGTGGCTCCCCCAGTTAAAAAAAAATGTAGTCCTGTCTACTGACATCAGTATAATGAACCTGTGGAAATGAAAATACACAAAACATTTCCCAAATGGCCATGCATATGGTTATTCTCGACTTCAAAGCTGAGTGCATTACTACGACCTCTCCCCCCCCCCCCCTTTTCCCAAGGAAAGAAATTTGTGTCTCCATTACTCTTGCACCTTCCTTTGAATGCATCTTAATGTTCTTAGTTTTAACTCCATTCTTCTTCAACAACATATTTTCCTTTATATAAGAAGTCTGAAGGCAAACTCCCACATGGAGGGTGGTGTCAATATTCCCCTCCATAACCTCCTTGTCTTTAAACAGTGAAATTGTTGACACATAGCTCAGAATATGAATATTTGATCAAAAAGAACCTTCAATGATTCCAGAAATTTCATGTCCCCAAGCATCTTTTTGGCAGATGGCCAGTAATCATCTACATTTTTTTCCATTTGGATCCACCTTGTTTCAGGTTTAATGCCCTTAGAATAGAATAACCATTATGGAAATTAGTTAGCAGCTGCTGTACATCAATGTTTAGAAAATTAATATTACCCACATTACACAGCACAGAAGCTGAATTTCAATGAAGCATGGAAACTATAAGCAAATTGACCTTTCACCTCATCAGAGGAATAGTCAAACACAACTTTGTCGGAGAAAACTTACAGTTTCCATGAGAATTATAACAGAAATACAGTATTTTCATTATAACAAAAGAAATTAAATGCTTCAGCAGACTAAAGATGACAATAGACTCCAAACTATTATGTGTTCTTGCTGAAAAGGTTTAGAAATATTTTCTCTTAATGTATGACAGTGGAAATTTCAATGCTTTATAATAATAGATCTAACACATGAAGAGAAATGATCAGATATATGATGGGAAGAAAACTGATCTAAGCAGTCAGCTAAGGTTTCCCCTGGCTTAGGAAGCTGCTACCAGCCTGTACCAAGAAGGCAGCTGCAGCAGTCCTTTGCTGTCTTTTTCGTTGCTGCTTCTTTGCTTTGCTGTCTTTCATCACCATTTTCTTTTCCTTTTTATTGAACTACCAGAAATGTTCAATTCTGACCTCTTTAATTTCAATCATGTATCTTCGTTTATATTCTAAGACAGTTATAACTAGATCACAGGAGAAACAGAAGGGGTAAATTTATTATACTCAGGCAGTGTATCATGGACATTTTAATTCCGGCTAGAAGCATTTGGTTAATGTATTTTTCTCTCCTTTAAAAAAAAAATAAAGTAATTTGCAAACCCCACTTAGGAAAACTTGCAGGGTGTCTTTCTGCAGAGACTTTATAAAATAATGTTGTAGCCTTATTAAAACACCCTCCTAGTGTGTGTTTCTGTGTATGTGCTCATGTGGTGGTGTGCATTTTGTAAACATGTGTCAATACTGCCAGTATAAATTTACCTTCAGGGTACATTCATTCTATAAATGACAGCTAGTACAAGAAAGTCTTCTAATGGAAAATGATGCACTGTTTCTAGAAGATCTATTTGTTGGTGTTCAAAGTTAGAGGAACAGGTCTGAATGCTGTAGTGGCCACATTTAGTTTTTATTCACATTTATTTGGCAATACAAAAGCTCTGAAAGTCTCAATAAATTTTTGAAGAAAAAAATAAAGGAAAAAGTCTTCAGGAGGACATTACAAGACTCAAATAACTGTAAATTAAACTGATTCACCTGACTGCAGCAGGAATCCTGCTCCGTGCATAGGGATTAAAATGAACAGAACTTTGGAGAAAGGAGAAAGCCTGCTTATCATTTCTCTCAGACACAATGCTGATTAGAAGACTGCAACAGAACCATAAAATGCTATAAAATTACTTAAAGGTCATCGCATGTTGTAATAAACCATAACCTAATTTATTTTTTTTAATGCTGACATGAATCTGCTGAAACTAGAAAAGCAAGTAACTTTCTCAATTAATGTCAAAATATTCCATTTGATTTTATAGGTTGTTTTACTCATTCTAAGTTAAAATGATGCTTTATTATAGCATCACTTTATGAGCCCAAAGAGACATTTTGACATTTAGCATAATCTTCCTGAAAATCAAAAGAGAAATAGTTACAAAAGACATACTGAATAAAACACCCTGAAACAAAATGTAAGAAAGATTATGTTATAAGTAGGAGTGGTGATTAAAGTATTGTTTTTTTCCCACTTCATATGTGGGGGCTCTGTTTCCCCCGCCTTCTTAACACTCTCTAGCACTGTCTGTGAAATAAAAGGTGAGCATCTTGCAAGAGAGACCTTTTAAAAGCAATAAAAATCCTTCTTCAGCCTTCGTTTTTGTCTCATTATTTTACCTGTAACCATTTGATGTCGGTTAAGTGCAGAGGCATTATGGATTTAAACTGTAATTTATGGGCAGTCTTTGCTCCTTACTGGGGCACTGCAGGTGAAGAGACAAGATATAAAGGCTTGAATAGTCTCACTTAGAGAGCCTTTTTCTCCCAGCCCTCTCCACGGTGTGGCACTGGAGCACGCCCCCATTCGCATCACCACAATGCAGCAGCAGCAGGATTCTGGTGGCTCCTCTCCTGCCACTAGCCTTTGTCCCCACTCACTAGCTGCATCCCCTTGCCACTCTACTTCAATTCAGTGCCACGGCTTGCAGGAAGAGGGAGATGATCTCCTCTGCTTTGGCTCCCCAGAGGAGGTGACTACCCTGTATCCCTGCACTAGCTCCCTCCCTGGCTCCTGGCAATGGCTACCAGTGTGCTGGCCATATACCCCACACTGACTCTCTGTAGACAAGGGATGTTATTGAAGCCTGATGGAGTAGGAAAAAGCAGAAAGTCAGTCCCTCCTAATTAAAAGCTTTCATTTACTTTAAAGTCACACATTAGGTCCCTGGAGCAGTCCCGGTTTCCTCTATGTGTCTTCAGAAGGGCATTTCCCACTTTCCTGTCCCCACCACAGATCAGAGAGGTGGGAAGCAAGTCTGGGAAGACTGTCTTGCAGACAGAGGTTGGAGAAGCAGACAAAAGGCAGCAGCAGTGGCCTGGCAAGATGCCCAGGAACAGGGCTAAGCCCAGTAAGTTCCTCACTGTCCGTAGAGCTTCACATGTCCTCACTGGCAAGGAAAAAGGAGGTTATACTTCATTAAGTGCTAAATGCTGACAGGGCATCTGGGGTTTCTCTGTTTAACAGCAAGTGCTTCTAGGGACCAGGTAGCAGCTCACCATTACCTGAAAGCAAACTTTAACTCTTGGCTGCCAATGGACATGAAGCATTTTAAAGCACAGGATGTTTGTGGGGAGGCAGCAGTCCCAAAGGGTGAGGGAAGAGGTGCAAGATAAGGCCAGTGTCAGTTCTGCCTGTGGGACCAAAAATGTCTGCTCAGGGGCAGGGATACCGTGTGCCATGTCTGGGAATAGGAAGAGATGGGAGGAGCAAGGCATGGAGGGCTGGACATACATGGGGACATCATTAACACAACATGCAATCCCTACACAACCAGTGTGCTGTCTGAGACCCCCAGACGAGCTTGGCAACATAATGGAGTGTTTGGCTGCTGGGTGATCAGAACGGGACAGGGTGGATCATTGTCATCTCCCCCTGCCAGCTGTGTTTTATTAGGGTTTGGAATGGTGAGAGCACCCGGTACCTGCATGCTTGTCAAGCTGCTAGCAGCAATTTTCTTTGGGAATTTAAGCACTGCCAACTGACAGAGAGGGCAGTGAAATCTTCATCTTGGACAAAGAAACTTTCAGCTGCAGTGAATTATATGTGGCTTCCCTATAAACCCTGGGTATTTTCTGCTCTGATAGCGCTTAATGGAAAGAAATGGAAACACACTGCTGCAACGTAAGTTATAAAAAAAAATAGGGAAGAAAAAAAGAGGAGGGCATGGCTGTTGCACAGCAAAAGGTGACTGTTAGAAGAGAGGGCATATAGTTTGAGGCATAAGGCTGGAATCCCCATTGATCTAACAAGCCTCACAAGCTGCTTTCTCCCTGTGTGTTAAATCATCAGATCCCTTCCCCAGTACACCTTGCAACACACAACCAGCTGGTTTTCATCCTGAATGATACGCTTGAAAAATCTCCAGTAGGCCTCATTAGCAAGGAGCTGCTAGCATTTGCAGATGCATCGGATTTAACTTGTATCTCATAGGCACGTTTTTAATGTCCTTGTTATGACTGCAACTGCAATTTTGAAAGATTATACCAACTCCAAATGACTGTAACTTTCTGCTGCCCCCAGGAAGAGGACCAGCTATCACACTGTTTGAGGTCGCTCAGGAGACAGCAGCTTTCTGCTCTTCTGTGTTAATCAGAAGGCAGAATCTGAAGTGCCAATTTTGTAGAGAACTCTGTGTCCAGTTTTCCCCCAGCCCCAACGCTGAACTGTCTGATCAATATTAAATGTAATTTATAACGATGGCCCATGTGAAGCTTGCAAATGTTATGTCAACATATCTTAATAGCTTTGGCTTCCTGAGTAGCCTTGTTAGCTGCAACCTTGTCTGCTTCTGCTACTCCCTAAACTACTTCCACCTATGGAGCCCCATCTGTAACAACGGTGACCACTTCCCCCATCCTTCTTGCTCTCTTCTACCAGCGGAAGAGAACCACGCTGACGGTACCTGTCATGTGCAAGCTCTCCAACAAGCACAGGGAAGAAAAAAAGAAGAGGAAAAAAACCCCCAAATTAATTCCCCTGCCGATTCTCCCCCTCCCTGCAACTGACGAACCAAAGAAGGAAATAATTGCTCCTCTCTTTTAATAATGGCACGTTTACAGAAATTTCCATACAGATGATTCAGAAAGGAATGCATGGATTTCTTCTCTGTGGGGTGTCCAAAACGGTTTGCATTGTTCTGTAATGTAATGTTATTAGTGCTCCATCTAATTTATATTTGCATTTCCCTGTCTCCAGGGCAAATTCTTACAACTCACTTGCAAAGTACTAAATGAAGAAGTGCTGCAGTGCTAAAGAACTACATTTTCTATGAAGCTTTCAAGCCAGCCATTAATTGCCAAGGGCCCAAATCCGAAAGGTGTTGAAAGACTCCAAACACTGAGTAATCTCCATCCTCCGGTGGAGTGGAGAACACACAGAACTTCAGAAAGTTAGGCAAAGTGGTTGTAGCATGGAAACTGGAAATGCACACACTCTGTGTCTGTGGTCTGTGTTTCCTATAAATAGAATGGGTTCTCTCCCTACTTGCCATTAGAAGGGAGGTTGAAAGTGGAACAGAGGCAGATGAATGGTGAGTGACAGTTGGAGAATCACCATCTTTCTGAGGTGTCTGATTGTCAGAGCATGGGACACATCCATGTGTGTTGCAGGATACTTTAGCCAAACCAGTTTTCATTAATTGGATACTTACACTTAAGGAGCCCCAACTACAACAGGGTTTCTTCTGCCAGTTACTGTGTAGGAGCAGATTCTCTATCCCAGTGGAACAATACAGGTGAAGATAGAAAATACTATCAGTACTATTAATGAATTATTTTGAAGTAGGTGTAAAATCTCCTTTGTACATACATTTGGAAACTGACACAAAGAGATGTAAATGACTTGCTCAAAAGAGAGATTAGAAATGAGTGGTAGGAGGGAGGAGGAGGACACAGATCCCCTGAGTCTCAGTCATGTTCTTCACACTCAAATCTTTTCTGATATTTCAGATGCCACCAGTAAAAAAATAGTATAAATATGTGTACATAAAACCCCTTCATAAATTAAACATCATTATCAGATTCTTAATTCAGAGAATGAGTGTATGGTATTTCAAGAATTTGCTCAGCATCTCAGGTCAAGCTAATTTGGGTATAGCAACACAAGCTGCAGACAAGCCCGAATAGTCACCGAGGGACAATGGTTACCCTTTTCTTCCAGAAAATTGCTCAGGCTTCACAGCCCGTGGAAAAAAAGCTGTATAAAAAACGTCTGGGAGAGAAAGAAATTTAATGTGATATTTCTTCTCTAAATACCTGATCAAGAGACAAGAAAAGGAAAAAGCAGCAGCTTCTAATCCTTCTGGGAAGCAGAAAGTTGTGATGATTTCTGTGCCTGTGATGCCAAGGTGGCTGCTTTGTTTTCTAATGAGACAATATTATAGTCCAATTAAAACAGGATAAACTTACTCCACCTGCTTTTTAATGTCAATAACCCTAGGCTGAATTTTATAGCAAACTCTATCCACACAATGGGGAAGATGCACCTGCTCAAACATCAGGTCTTAATTTGGTCAAGAATCATTATGGATGCACCAGATTTTGTGTTTATAATATGACTCTGCATACTTCACTGAGTGCTAACCTTTCAAGCCTTGCAAAGCAGAAAAGTATAATATTTCAAGCCTTAATTGTGCGTCTTAGCACCTCAAACCTTATGTTCCAACATTTTTAAAATCTCTTAATTAATTCAAGGTAAGGATCATGTAAGTTTTGTTTCTCAGCAGGAATTACAAAGAATGCATCCAGCTTTTGTTTGGCTCATCCTTTCCATTCTGGAGTAATGTGATCCACACAGCCCCTCTTCTGCAGCTCAGAAAATTTGCAAACATTATGCTAAGTTAAAAACAGCAGCAAGAACAAAACCTGATTTCCGCTTCAGCAGCTTGAAGGTTAAGTTGGAGGGGAAGCAATGCAGACACTTGTATTTATGAATATTGTATGAAATCTAATATGTAACAAAACTATATTTTAAAAATGAGGTGAATGCTGGTCAAGAGAATTCCTGCTATATGACCGTTTGGACTCAAAAAATAATGAGTGAATTTTTTGCAATGAAAAAGAGTAGCATCTATCTCGGTGCTGACCTCTCTCTCTCCCTTTGTTCACTCCTCCATAGATCCATCTCTCTCTGTTCCTCTGGCTTTGGTAGTCAGCAACCAATTTTCTCTGTGGCAGGAGGGTTTCTGAATGGCAGTGATAAACATCTCCTCACTCACATCAGGGAGATTCTTCATAAGGAAGGAAAACCTTATACACTGTCCTTACAAAGCCTCTTTCTATATACGGGGATCCTAAGGGCAATGGTAGTGGACGGAAACTATAAACATCCTCTAACATTTCGGAACAAGTACCTGTGATAAGAATTTAATAACTAGGCCATGTTTTCAAGAGAAAGACCAGAAACTCACAGTAAAACATGAAAACTGACCTTCAGCTCAACATTTACAGTTTCTACAAGCTGGGTACCTACAGGCTTTATGACTTCCAGGAGACCCAAATTCTGCCTCTGAATGGAGGGTACCACAATGAATGCCTGAGGATAATGCACATTGCAAGAGAGAGCATCGTGTGCTTTTTCAGAATCTCCTCCCCAGTTGCACATATGTGCACCCATGTTCTTTAAGGGCTTTCCTTTCCCAAATATTTGTTTCAGGTACAGTCCTGTATTTCTGCCTCAGCTTTGCCAAGGTCTATAGAATTTACTAGGCTAATAAAACAGCCACCACACGCAGACTATTTTTGCTGGTTGAGTCATGTGTGGTGGATGTCTGTGGCCCTCATCTGCCTCTGTGCAACATCTGCTGGTTTAGTATGGACTGCACATAGTGATACCTCAAGCTGATGCTGCACTTAGAGAAAAATCCACCAACGTGGTACTTTCGGCAGCATAGGAATGAGCAGCTGGTGCCTGGCAGTACTGCCTGGTGCCCTCACAGCAACTTCTTCAGTGACTGACAGTGGCCATGGATGTCTGGGAAGTTTTAGCTGTGTCAGATCAGTATCTGTTAAAGGCAATCTGCCTTAAAAGTGCCTAAATTTCTACACACAGGTTAGAAAGGTTGAGCAAACATTTGCAAAAGAACCCCCTACAGATCCTAGTCTAGACAAAACTGGTAAGAGGGAAGGGGTGCTTAAGTCAGATCTGGAGGATTTGGCAAGCAGCCAAGCCACTTCTTCCCTATTTGTAGCAAGATCTGTGAAAAATAGGATAAGCTTCAGAAGGCTCAAATCTGCCCTTCAAAAAAATCCAGATAATTAAAGAGTTTCTCTCACTGACACGTTTCTATTTCTGTTGTCGAAAGGAAAGACAACTAATAATGTTGGCATTTAATAACGGAATACCCCCGACACACAGTAGGTCCTTTAATTTTGATTGGGAGTATACAAGCTAGGCTGCTGTTACCTGTGCTTAGTACCTAGCGCACAGTAAAATCATAACTGAAGGACTGAGGTACAGGTCAGGCACGCCACAAATAACAAAAAGGAGGGGAGAGCTATGACATCTTTCATTTCTCTTTCACACTGCAGGGATTTAAGAGCAGTAGTAAGTAAATAGGTTTACAGCTGTCCACAGGTGAGGGTTTTTTGTTCACTAATATGCCTATATTTTACAGACCTGATATGTTTAGGATCAGGATATTTTAATGACTGGTCCAAATGTCAGCCTTAGTATCTCAACAGAAGTTCAAGATTACACTCTAAACACCAAAACAAATGAAAGAGGTAAAATATTCATTATGGGGTCTGATTTGCTGCCTGGAATCCTTATTATTGGTGGTAGTCAAAAACAACAAAAAAATACCCTTCTTAAAATGGCAGCCCAGTGTTATAAATAACCATTCCCTGAGAGACTTTTGAGAGATATGCTTTCAGTTTACTGAAAAATATATATTTTTCTTTCTGTCACCAGAGTAGAGGCAATATAGCTACACATGAACGTACTACATTCTGTCTCAAACACGTCCCTGGAGAATTTCCAGTTAAGTTCTTATGCTACGATTTTTATAGTCAGCAATGATACATAAAGTACAGAAATAACACAGTTTAACTTGAAGCTACCAGGCTAAATCTCCACTCTTGATCAAAGAATCTTGAATTGACTTTAAAACCAAATGAATTTCATATGGAATTTATGGTGCAGAAATATGTAGGGAATGTTTGGATGTCAGTTTTGTAAGGACACTTCTTACAGTAACTGAAGCTATAAATTGAATTATGGAATATGAAAGTCCGTAAGGCTTATAGCAGAATTTTTGACTGCTGCAGTGAAGACAAAGAACTTGAGATAACATGCGTGTCAGCAGCACAGAGGCTAAATATGATCTGTTTTAATGTAAAATTAAAATATAGTATTTTCTGCAAATATTTGAATTTCACTGTAGGTAAGTGAATACTGGGTTTGTATTAATTCATACCAAAAAAAGATTCTTGCTTCTTTGATGCTGAATAGACTATATTGCACCATGAATTTTTAGTACAGTTATTTCTTTTGCCACTAATGTTTGTAGCATTTCATAGATATTACACAACGAACTCCTTGGACTTGAATATATGTTCTCTCTCCTGATCCCACAGAATTTGTTTATACATTTCACTCTCCTGAGTTCATTCGTTAGAGTGGTAATTACTTACAGGACCAGAGCTTGCTTTCTTAGGTCCTAAAACATGCTACTCTAATTAGGTTCTTTGAAGCTAGCACATTCTGTAAATAATTTATACATATCTGATTCATGAAAACACATCCAAAATCCCCGTAGAAGCAATTTTATACAAAACAGAGCCTGGGATACCAGTTCCTAGATTTCTGCCTTGTCTGAAGCATTGCAGCTGCAACAGGCATTGCTGCAGCCCCGGGAACTTCTGGTTTCAAGAAGTGTGCTGGTGGCCCAGCCACTTCTGTGCCAGTGTCAGGCAGGGTGCAGTCTCAGCTTTGGCAGCAGCACAGCAACTCAGTATTAGTATGGCTCAAACAATCTTTCAGTTCTAGTTCAAACCTCATACCTGTATCTAACCATTACTAAAGGGAAAAGGATGCGTTTGTCAAGAGGCTTAGCTGAGGTTTTGCAAAAGGCTGAGATGTGCAGTGGATATAAAGGAGAGAAATGAACCTTGGATGCTTAGAGAGGTGAGATCAAGGTAAGCATCTGCTGAATGCTAAGTATGAGGATGGCATAGGATTTAGTTACCACAGGAACAGGTACTTTTGAAATAAAATGGTTTGATGTTGGTGACACAGTGCTTTTGAAAGACACCACAATGGACACTCTGACTTTCCCTCTTCTTCTCCAGCCCCCTTACAGAACAAATGCACCAAAGCGTATCAGCCAAATAAAGCAAAAGTAGCAGCCAGACCAACTGACCTGGAGCAACTCTGAAGGCATAAAAGATGCTCATTCTATGGCCCATATAATCTTTGACTTTTGCACTAAAAAGGTGCTAACTAAGGCATATTGTGGTAGTGTTTTGGTTTTGGGGTTTGATTTGTTTGTTTTTTTTTGTTTGTTTGTTTTTGCAAGCCAATTCCTGCAAAGGTAAGAAGCAAGAAATCCCATTTCTGACATGCACTGTAGTAGTCACAGAAAAGTAACAATCTGTTGCTGACATCAGCTTAGGCTACAGCTGAAAACCCAAACCTAACACCAGGTGCTTCTGAATCAGCAAAGCTCCAAACTAAGCTTTAACCACACACATACTGTCTTTGGTGTTAATAGGATTGTTCGTGTGCTTTCAGCTATATGTGTTTAAGTGTCTCAGTGGATCAGGACTTCATAGAGATCTCAACCTTGATGACTTTGCTTTCAAATCTGTCTTTCTCATTTTCTGTTTTATGTTGTACAGCACCTCCTTGAGAAGGCAAAAAAGCTCAAGTTGGAATAATGTCTTCTACATATTAAAACTGAGTATAGAAAAGTAGCAAAAATATATTGTAAAGCAGAGGTTTAAAAAAACCTGATACATAGTTAATAATGAAAAGAAAAAATGATAGTTTCACATATCAGATGAAAATGTTTTCAAAAGCTGGATGGAAGTACTTGCATTAAAAAGACAACTGGTTTTTAGTCCCTTAACACATTTGTATTATTTCGACATTTCTAAGCCTTTACTTCAGAAATATTTTGTGGTCATGTCTTCTGAAACCATGATTACCCACCACAGTGCTAGTGTTAGCACTTTTTAGATGGTGGGGATATCAGCAGATGTGTGTGATTGCGTGCATATGCTTTGCACAAAGTTTAGAGGAGTATGATTGTACAAAACAACAATAGAACTTTTCATTAGAAAAATAACCTTAGCAACACAAAAAAATTAGCTGTTGATTTTTGAAAAACAGTTAAAATGTTCCTTTATATCCAAGTAAAGACCCTTCTAACTTTCTTCTGTGACCTCTTTTCCAACTCCAGCCACATTGCCACATGCTCATTTCTATGAGCTTGTGACAACCAAGAAAATCTCCTACCTACCAAACAAGCACATAAATGCACAAGAGCTCTGCAGTGCATTTATTGAACCTGTTTTCCAACACAATGCCAATCTACTGTGTTCAGCTTCACTGTAAAAGGGACACATGAAGCACTCAGTTATACAAGAAATTCTTACCACATTCCTCATCAATAAAATCACAGAACACATGGGGATTTGGGACCTTCTAATTATATACTAAACCCCTCCTTTCCCTCTGCTCAAGCTGCATTCATTGCTCACATCTGTGACCTTGAGTATAGCCAAGGAATTTGTAGCTATGGGTGTGCTTCCACTTCTGCTGTGGTGTGGGATGAATGCTGGTGTGTGCACCAGACGTGCTTACCACAAGGTGGAGAATAAAAAGGTTTTACAAAAGGTTATGAAGTTATTGTGAGGATGGATCCGGTAATCTTGAAGGTAAGTGCTGCCCCTACTCCTCTACCAAAAGGATATTGATTTGCAGAATTAGTGAAGTCATCTAGAGAAAGAAAAGGTTGCAGTAGAATTAAACAGTCTAAACATAATGTCTAGAAAATATGATATTATCTGTTTAAATTCAGCTATGTTTCGGGAGTCAATGACATATATCATCTTTTTAAAAAGAAGCTGGCCTATAGCTGCAGTATAACACTTCGCCGTTTTATCTTCAGCAAATAAAACCCAAGTACATAACCTTGCAAAATAGTGGGATTTCAGAGTCTGTTGAATTATTATTAAATTATTAAACACAGCTTATCAGATAATAAAAAATAATACATGAATGATCTATATTTCATAAGGTGAAACATAGCCACACTGTACTTCGTACAATTAGTTTTGCTGCAACACTTGTACTGTGCAGAACTTAAGAGATTCACTTTAACAGTCAACTTTCCAAGTACATACTTTACAAAAGGCCATCCCATTACACAGCCAATTAAAACAATTTGTTTGTTGATAATGAAATCTAATGCAGAGATTTGTTTTCTTTCAATAGATACCTTCTGCTAAGAAGCCAAATTGACACAACTTTATAATTGCAGTAGTTCCACTGGGAGCTACAAAGAAGTATGTGAAGCTGATAATTCTTTAGTGCAAATGAACTAACAATAAAGACAAGCTACTTATAAAATTTTCCACTGTGAAAATTCAGAAACATTGTAGCATCAAAGAAAAATGTGTAAGATTATCCCCCCTTCTTCCCCGGATTGTATTATATTACCATCTTTATTGTATTACTTATAATACTTACTATGTCATTACATTACTATATATAATATACGATCAGCTTTATAGTAGATGCATAAAGTTTTTGTCAGAAGGATTTTAAGACCAACAACCCAATATTGCAAAACCTTTCCCAAGCAAGATACCAAAGATGTTATGAAGGTTGTCACAGTGACAGAATTTTGGCCTCTGTTGCCCGAATAAAACCACTAAAGAAAAGCCAACCTAGGCTTAAAATTCAGTAGCTCATATGAACATGTTTTAAAATTGCAAGACAAACCTGCAGAGCCCAATAGTCTTTGTAATGAACGTGAATAGAAATTTGCTATGAGGCGTGCAGAGCAGTATGCATCCTACACAGTGTATCCTGTTCATCAAAACTGCAGTATGTACAAGCCCGTGGATTAAAGCACAAGACATAGAGGGAGCAGGAGGAAAGGGCATGGAGCTTAAAAGAATTAAATCTGAAAGTGAACCTCAGTGAATGACCAAAAATTAAGATTTTCTTTAGTTCGCAGTGGAGTTGACATTGTCATGGAAGCTTAACTGGCATTATTGCTGCAATAGAAGCATTCTTGAAGCACTCATCTGATCTAAAGTTTGTTTTCAATTTTTTGATGTGAGGGGAAAAAACGAGCAGAGTACACCATCAATATGATCAGAGACAGGCCTGATAACCCAAAGCTGGTGGAGAAATTGGTGGTCCTTGTTGCAGACCACATCATCACAGTAGGAACGCAGAGAAAGCCAGACACGAAAGACTTGTTATCCTTCTGGGCATGAGTGAATCTGCGGCAGTGGCAGCAAACTGCCTTACAGGTACCATGACTCTCACACAGCTCTCAAGGGGATGAAAAAAGATGGGTGATGTTGGCAGTGCCGGGGAGAGGACATGATCCCTAATGGTACTGACAAGCTGTGACCAGAAGTGACCAGAAAAGAGCACTGGTCTCTCCAGGACAGTTAATATTTCAGGAGAAACAAAAGTAATTATTAGTACTGAAGGGAGAGGAAGCCATGCTCCCTTTCACCTTTTCTCCTTATCCCTGGCAATCGAGTCTAAAAGTGAGGGGGTGAAGGAGGTCTCTGAGGACTCTGGGGAAGTGCTGCCAGACACCAGAAAGCTAAGGAGAGCTCCAAGGGTGAAACACAGGATTCATCATAAGCCATCCAGTGTACCAAACCTGAGGGTTTTGTCCACACTGTGGTTTTAAGCAAAGAACTTTGTTACCTTTTCTTGAAGGAAAAAGTTTGTTTTAAACCATTTGCTTCAGTAGATTAAAATTAGGAGGCAAAATGTGGAGTATGCTCAGATACTTCTAAAGGTAGGAATTTCTCTCAAGGCATCTAAATTGCCTCAAGCAGACCTTCTGTTATGGTCACTAGTGTGTGGAACTAGCATCTCCTTTACCTTGTGACTTTATAATCCTTAAAGTCAAAGTAGCAGTCAAGCACCACCAAGACAGCAGTGTGCATCATTGCACTTTGGTTTAGTAACTCTCCAAGGTGCAGAAGAAAACATGGTTTGTTACAGTATTTGAATTATTTTCCTTTGGCTGTTAAATGCTGGTATGAAACATCATTATTATTCTTATTGTGAATAAAATTAGAATTTAAGCTTGTAAAATATACGGCAGCGGCTGATGATATAATAAAATGAAGTTTTGGAGTTGATGAATAGTTTATGGTCTGGATGCTCAAACAAGATAAAGAATGGAGTTAATGCTGAAAAAAATGAGCTGGATACATCTCATTAAGGGCTTAGTGCTGTATTTGCATTTTTGTTTAATACTCAAATCCTGAAGCACTGCAAATGAGCTGTAACTTTGCAGTCTTTAAAAAATAAATAAAGATTAGATAAATGCAGATGCTATGCAAATAGTCGATCAGCAGCAAGCTACTGAGCAGCCGTTAACAAGCGCTGGGAAGTTACACAGGTGATCGTGAAAGACCTTTCCGGTAAGACTAAATGCCACAGTGATGTGAAAGTTCCTTCTGATTCTTCCCTTGAATTTGTCATACAGGCTATGGGAGGTAATCTGAAGTTGTGACTTGTTAGTTAGGAAAAGATGATATATCTGTAGGTGGGGAAATACATGTAGAATTGCAATCATGTAAAGAAGAGACAAATAGTACAATTGCACAATGCCCGCATTATTGCAAGGGAAAAGAAATAACCTTTTCTATTATTTCTAGTTCTTCATTATCAAATAACATATGACTATCTCCCACATTCAGGATCATACACAGATCTTCTAAAAATGATTCATCCTAGATCAGATGAGACAGTTGCTCATTTATACCCCAGATTACAAAAGCATTTTAAAAATCATTCTTTCACTATCCATTTATTTGTCTTCTCCATGCTTTCTTATTGGTTTTTCGTTATGAAAGAGATTTATAGTTTTAAACTCCATTTTATATATCCCCTTCCCTTTAATGAGTAACTATAAAATAAGCATCATTTTCCTAATGTACATTTTGAGTGTCAGAAATAGGCAATTTAAATGTGAAGCTCCAAAACACTATTAATGTTGCAATTTAGCGACAAAATATCTCTCAGTTTTCAGAGCCTCTTGCTACATTTCTTCATTTCAGTGATTTATTGTATTATTTCTCAGCCTGTAATAGTTAGTGCTATAAGTAGCTGGTTTATTTTTGTATTTCTTCACACATTAATACATTTCCGTAATGGCTGGATCTACCTTTGTTTGACAATCAGCCGAGAGGAACATGGTGTAAGCCCCCCATAGTGTCAGGCCCTTCTTGACACATTTTTGAGATCGTCTCTCCATTCACCAACTGCATATGACTCCTGAGTACTAACTTTGAAAAGCTCAGCCTGCCATAAATGGCTCCAGTCTCGCCAGAGAGCACCAACCACTGCTTTCTCCTCCTGATGACAAGGGGGGAAAGCTGTCACAATTTCTAACATGAAAACCTAAGTAATGATAGAGATTAGAGGGTTTCTTGATGATTAGCTCAGCTTCATCTGTTCCAAAGCCTTTAGAGAGGATGAACTCTGTTTCAAGAAAAGTGCTGTTGTTCAGTGAGTTTACCAGACTCTCCTCTCAAATGTGCTACAAGTACAAGTAACTTCCTAGTACTCGGCGTGTGGCACACACAGCTTCAGGGTGCTGGATTATATGCTTGCCTGCATGAGGCACAATGTAAATTATCCAGCATCCTGCTGCTATTTGAAGATATCAAAAGGTTGTTTTCAATTTTAAATATGCATTCAAATCCAGAGACTATACTGTAACCATGCTTGTGTTAGATATATACACTTGTGCTGAAAATGTTTTCAGACAGCTTTATACAAATGGGTCATTTGTGAAAATACACTGTGGTGCTCTGAAAGCTGCATAAGGACAAATTGTGCATAACATAGCCCTCCCACGATCTTCTCATCCTAAACTTCAAAGCCTGTAAAAACAGTATAGCTAGCCTCATCACACACATAATGTATATGACACAGGGGTGGCTAAGAGTCAGTATTGCCATTTAGGGGTGAAGAAATAAACCCCAGATATGTGAGGTACCTATCCTAGTGTTGTGCAGCAGATCTATGAAAAATTTCCTTGCTCTGTGCCCTAATCAGATATTGCTATGGCTGACACAAATGCATTCCAGTGATGGTGTCTCCACAGACAGCTAAATCAAGTAAACAGCAACATTTGCCACTGAAAAAATGCCTGTTACCATGAGTTTGGTCCCAAAGACAGGAATCCTGTGCACCTTCAGATCGTAAGCCCCTTTTTGTTGAAGTTTTATCCTGTAGTTAAAATGCTTGCAGAAATGCAGACTGCAGTTCAGGGGGACAAGCACAGGAAAAGAATAGCCTCCTCCTCCGCCTGAGCTTTCAAAAAGCCTGGAAGGTTATTTCTAGAGAAGGACAAAGCTAGACAGAGCTGGCTACCTCTAATTAAAAAAAAAAAAGAAAAATTAAAAAAAAAGATGTGTGATTTATTATTATTCAACAGCTCATTTTGGTGCCACAGGAGCAAAGCACTTGAAATTTCCTTACAGCTTAGCGTTGCTCTTCCTTTGCAGAAGGAAAATGTCCCACTGACCTAGCACATGTTTTTATCTTTGTTTCTATTTAGATGTTTGTTTTTACAGTATTTAGCTTTGGAACACACCTTTTTTTTTTACCCCAAATTATAATTCTCCACGGAGAAGGAAGCCCATCACTTTAGCAGAAGCATCCCCCAAGCCAAACCATTCTGAGGTTCAGTGAAGATTGGCTGGACATGAAGACCATTAGCATTGCTTCCAGACTATGGACTGGACAGCCCCTCTGGAGTAGGCCTTGTATGAATCTCCCAAAACTTCAAGATCCTGCACAAAACTTGGTGCACCCAGGAGGTGGAACACCCTGGCCTTCTCGTTACATTACGCATGACCAGTTTTGTAAGACTGCATGTGCCTGAGGTTCTGCCATTCACTCTCACCCTCACAGTTTTACTGCAAGAGTTTGTATAGAGCCTGAAACAGTAGCTTGAAAGGCATATATTCTCCACCTGCAATAAAATAAAAAATACTGAAATTTTCTAAGAGGAGGATGAAATGTCATTTTACTGAATGAGTTCACCTGAAAGAACACATCAACCAGAAAATTGTTCTCTACATGCACCTGAATGCTCTTTGATTGCTGCAGTCAGTCATAGACCATCACATTAGTCTTTGAAAGACGAAACTGCAGACTAACTGCAGAGACTTGAGGACATTAGGCCAGCAGAGCTTGGAGACACTCTGAAAGTTTCTCTCCCCACTCATACGGTGAGGCACTGCTGAGCATTTTGCAGTTTAGCTGACCACAGATGAGACTGTCAACTATTTTTCCAAGTGCTAATCATGACACTTTTGTGGGAAATAAGAGGGACATAATAGGAACAAGCCATGCCCTGGAACAGGCAGATGAAGCTGGCCCATCTGAAAGCACCATTTCAGGCACACATGCAAGCTCCGTGAGCGCAGGCTGCCCAGTCCTTCAGGCTAGTCCTTCAGCACAGCAGCCCTATCTCTTTTTGCATTTAATCTGAAACAGTCATTTCTCTTTTACTCATTTTAATTGTTGGGTAAATTGGCAATTTTCTTATTCTGGCATTTTAATTTTCTTTGAAGAGACAGATTTATTAAAGAAAAAGCTACCCAAATCATCATCTTGTATCAGTGCCCCTCGAGATGGCGGCTGTCTTTTTGCTTTGGAGCAAAGTTTGCACATGTTCTGAAAAGAAAAAGGTCTGAATAACTCAATCTATTGTATCTAAAAAGCACATGGGCTCTACAAAAAAAAACATTTCACATTTTTACCACATTTTCCAGTAGAAAAAGAAAATCTGAAAGTAAATGTGGAATGATGTGATTCAGGTTTAGTAAGTCTACTTGACCCTTACGTCACATACTGACATTTTAATTTTTCTGCCTGACATTTAACAAATCCTTAGTAATCCTGAAAAAGTTAATGATTAAAAAAAATCTCTCTGCATAGTTAACTTGAATATATGCAAATACAATAAAATAATTAGCAGCACTTTTTGTTTCATCATACAAAACTGTTCACTATGGTGATTTTTAATTGCATATTCAGCATGTATTTATCCACAGCCTTTTGACTAAGAGCTTGCCCGATTTATCTAAGTAGTGGTTGTTTCTTTAAATAACAATATTTATAAAAGTGTTCAGCAACAAGAAGGAGAGATTGTTATAATAATAACAATTTATAATATTCCTAACATTTGCAGGCTTCTCTCTTCTTCACACAACTGACCTGGGGAGCGACTGTTATGGGAATGAAAGTACTACGATGCCTTTGCATATTTCCTACAATAGGATCATGTCCCTCCCAGCTATTTGCAAGAAGTCCTACAGGAACAATTATGAAATACTCTCATTCATTTGGCACAATGGCATATGGAAATTTCCTGCAACACTAATTAGTATGGTTGCAATTTTTAGCCAAAAATGTCAGTGTCTAGGATTTAATTAGTCTGCAGCAGAATTTTAAAACTGACCTTCTAGTTTAGTTAATTAATTTGCCAGGTTTTTTTTTTTTATTATTTTTTTTTTTTTTCCAGAGAGCCCTGTCACATCAGTTTTTAGGAGATTTTAATTAAAAAGAAGTCACTACTTCCAATGCCAGCAGAATATCTAAAAGCAGTTGTCAAACATTTTAGGAAATAAAAGCAGTGAGGTCAAGTTCCTATTGTCTCATAGTGTCCCCTTAGCCATTGCCTGAGTGCACTGATTGCTACTCAGGTATTTGTGAAAGGCAGTTTGCAAAACGTAAAAGTGCAATTGAGCCTTTCCCCAATTAACTGTTCTTCCCTATGCTTGCATCAGCACTCTCTGCTGATAGTGGTTTCTTTACAGGAATTTAATACAGTTTTGATTAGAGATCTGTTTGAATCAAAATACTGGAAACCAACACACTGAAAGTCTCGGAAAGTTTCAATTGTCTCAATGTCCCCAATGAGTGTCTGAGGCCAGTTCCTCATTCAAACCAAAAATCTTGCTATAATTCAACTTCGGAGTTATAAAGACAGAACTGTGAAAAAGATTTTTTTTTTTGTTCAGTTTTATCTTGACATGAGCCAAAATATGCCTTTTATTCTATCCTCTTTCTTTGTGAGTTACTCTGCTGAGAAGTTACACATTAGTCTTTCCTGTGGAGAAAATTAAAAACAAGCTATCTAGCAGTCCCAGCTCTGTGGCACATTCCAGCTACTGAACTGTGTCATACTGTTTTAAAAGAAGAACTATAGTACATCTTCTGAAATGGAAGCAGCTGTGACTTTTTAGGTGCAAAGGATCAATAAAAGAATGAAAAGTACATGGACAAGCCTGAGACTGCTCTTGACACGCGCATCTGGGCACAATTATGAGCTATAGTGTACTATAATGGTAGGGGTTTTACAGCTAAGATTTAATCATGAGTGTTGCCAGCTAACCCGTGCAAGTGAACTTGTGAATGCCAGTGCACTTACATGTGCAAAGCAGAAACCTTTGGCCAGAGCTATTCATTTGCTTCCAGAAACCAAATTTTATTAAGCTGGGTGAAATATCTTAATAAAACATGACTCCTCTTGACTGGTTTTGTATCTAGCTTCATCTTTGGAGTGTTATTTCGTTTTCCATACTTTCATGCTGTCTTTCAGAGATGTTTAATTTGAGTTTTTCGTAATACTTTTCCTTACTGGTTTTTTTTTTTTTGGTTTATGTTTTTGCAAGAAAGTAGAAGAAAAGCAGGTAAATTCATCTGAGTCAGGGAATCTGAGATATTGCCTTTGAGATAGTCACCACATCCTGGGCACTTTTCAAAGACCATTTCTAAAGCCTACCTAGTATACTCCAAAGAAAAGGATAAGAAGCTCCATGTGTGACAAGGCATATCTACCTGTGGACAGATAAGATTGACCTGGCTTTTCAGAAGCACTTTAAAAGCTGAAGGGTCCCTGCTGGGCCTTACTGCATGCCATGTTATATTCACTCTTTGTGACTGTGCTAGATGAGCTGAGTTGTCCTAGTTCAATGGTTGCATGGGTGATGGCGCATCTTCCAGTAAGTCTCAAGAATTCAGTGATGGATTCCCAAGGAATTTCACTGCCACTATTACCAAGCCGTCAAGTCTCAAACACAGCTAAAGCTACAGTTAACATCAAGGGACTGCCCATTTGCAGAAAGGTGTTAACCTTTAATCTCCATGGCAATACTTTTGGTGGATCTCTAGCCTTAGGTTAACCATGTTTCCCCCATATCCTGTATGAGAAAAAGGACAAGTAGAAGAATGGCACCATTGTGATAAAGTCATTGTCATGACAATGAGCCCCAGTGATGCATAACCCCAAGGCTATTGCCTGGGATATCTCATCAAGTCACTAGGATGAGCAACAGCTTTATCTGTGGATATCTGCAGCTTTGTCTGCCAGTATGTGTCACCTTTCTGTTGCAGGGAAATGTTTTCTTTACAACCACAAAATGCTGCTTAGAAACAGAAGACACGAGACTCCATTTTTTAAAGGCAACCAAGTTGCTGGAGGTGCAATGAATGGAGAGGAAAAAAGAAGAGAAAAAAAAGAAGCACGATTAGAGGGAGAGAACAAAATAAAATATCAGAGAAAATAATTTCAGGGAATGTGCCAATTTGAAGTTTGGAAAAAAAGAATCACAGCTTCACAACACCTTCTCCATTATTCATGCTGCTGGTACGAGCCAGCAGTGTGTACTTGCAGCCTGGAAATCTAACTGTACCCTGGTCTGCATCAAAAGAAGCATGGCCAGCAGGTAGAAGAAAGTGAATCTTCCCTGCTCTTATGAGACCCCACCTGGGATACTGCGCTCAGCTCTGGGGTCCCTAACACAAGACAGACATAAATTTGTTAGAATGAGTCCAGAGGAGGACCATGAAAATAATCAGAGGGCTGGAAGATGTCTCTTATGAAGGCAGGCTGAGAGACTTGAGGTTGTTCAGCCTGGAGAAAAGTCTTTCAATATGTACAGGGGCTTATAGAAAGCGTGGAGAAAAATTTTGGCCAGGACTTGTAGCAACAGCACAAAGGGCAACAGTTTTAAACTGAAAGAGGGTAGACATAGATTAGATACAGGGAAGAAGTGTTTTTATGATGTGGATTGTGAGACATTGGAACTGGTTGCCCAGAGAGATTGTGGATGCCCCATCCCTGGAAGTGTTCAAATCCAGGCTTTGATCAACCTGACCTGGTGAAAGATATCCTTGCCCATGGCAGGGGGTTGGGCTAGGTGATCTTTGAACATCCCTTCCAGCACAAACGTACAAACCATTCTGTAATTCTGATCTGCCAGTCAGCAAGTTTGATAACAAGCTGAGGGCCCACTAGCTTCAGTGTGTTTGCTCAGAACATTGCTCATTGCTAGTGAGTTATGAATATGGTGTCAACTCACTTCTTGTACAAAATCTCTCATGAATATCATGAAATCTCTAAAATGGAGAAACCTGCATCAAGTGTTCCATAATTTCCCAGGAATCTGCTTCTGATGTTGCCCCATTATTCATTCATCAAAAGGGCTCTCTGGACCATTACAAACGGTACATGCCTGCTTTCATTTCTTGGCAAGGATCTTGCCTGAAGACACAAATCCATTTCAGACACAATTTTTCTTGTGTTGCTGGTTTCTTCTTGCATCATTGCATGATGCCAAGCTCCACTGCAAGGACTACCACAAATGAGATGAATTATCACTCTTATTTTAACTGATTTTAATCACTGAGCACATCCTCTTGACAGCTGGAGAGGCTTTGTTTCGCACATGACTGAAAAAGGCTGCGTGGTTGCACTGTTTGTTGACTCTTTGTCCTCAGCAGGCGAGGGAATTTCACAGCTCACACCTTTTGCTGAATGTTTCACAAGCAACATCACTGAGGTAAAACCAAAGGATTTCTTTCCCTTTAAAAAGAGAATCACAGGGAAGTTATCGCCTTTCAATTACATGGTTACTGTTGACCATTTAACAGTTCAAAGCAAATTCTGAATAACAACAAATATAGACTTTGCATATTATTATACGCTAAATGAATGGGTGACTATTTCTATCTCAGGAACCGGAGAGCAGACTAGCAGTAATCACTTGTGAAATGAAATTAAGTTTACAGGCAGCTAGACTGAACACCTCATTTCTACAGTACCATTAGGAATTTTGACTTTGCATTGTACAAAATGTATGTTCCAAGGGCAGAATTTCATTAACTTGAACATAGTTTGGGCTCATCCAGTTAAAAATCAAGCAAGCAAAGGAAAGAAGAGTCAGTGCACCTTTCATAATATTTCTACTCCAATACTTCTACTTGAAGCTTCAAAGCTTTCAATAATTGCCTGAAATCATTAGCTGATTTACTTGTTACCTTCACAGTCTGGAAGGAAAGTTCCCTCTCTATAAGCTTTGACTGTCTACAGCTTTATCACAAAGGACTCAGTAGACTTCCTGTACCAATAGTGACATTAATTTTCATGTTTCTTCAACATCTTGAGGTACTTGTTCTGCCTTCAATAAAATCACCCCTTACCAATCAATAAAAAAACCAGAGAATATGAATCTTTCAAAATCAATACAATGTACAATAATTACACAAGTATGCTAGTGACAGCCAGAATGCCAAAGCAAGTCCCAAGACCCATGATCTCAAAACCTCCAGAAACTAGCAGAAAATGATGCAGTTTTATTCAATTGTACTTTTGTATGAGTTGGTGTCAAGATTAGATGGAGTGGGTGTATTATCTCCTCAGCCTATTCCCTCAGCTTTCACAAAACAGGTTCCACTTAAATGCAAGGATTTTCAGTTTGATCAAAAAATTTCTTCTGCTGTCTGCCCATTGAAATGGCAGAGTTCAATGAGGTGGCAAAGAACAAAATAGTGTCTGTGAGTGCTAACCCCACACACTAGTCATTTATGTCGTACAAAGAGGTTTCAAGAGGCAGACTTACAGAAGGAAAAATCACAAGGCCTGTTAGATATGATGGCAACAATGCAAGCTGAAAGCAGCTTGGAAAGTCCACGTTCAGCAAGAAGCTAGTCCCTTGGGTGAAGGGCTGGGGTACTTCTTCACATTTTCCGTCACATGAAGAAGTTAGCTGGTGCGTGCTCTAGGGTATGCACTGCTTCCTACGTAACACATTGATGTCATCTATTTATAAGAAGCCTGTGTTCTTCAAATTTGAAGATATAAAATGATTTCCATGTAAGAGTACAACCCTTTCAAATAAGGCTTTTCTGAATCCGAACTGTTGGCAGGCTATGATGGGATTTCTTGAAGACTTTCTTAGCATTCCTTCTGAGCTTCACACTTCCATCCATTTGCTTTCCTACAAAGAAAGTACCAAGAGTTTGGCAGTAAGAAACAAGAGATAAGGGTGGCTTTTCACATTTGCTCGCACTGTAGCAACAGTGCTTATTCGAGCCTAGCTTCAGTTGCTTGTGTTTTTACTTTCTGTCTGGTTGGTGAATAAAACTGAAAACCCAGGTGCACAACCTTCCTTGCTTTTGACCATTTCCTAAGTACAGCACAGTGGAGTAGACACCCTCAGCAACCAGTCCTGGGTGTGCTGGTGAAGCGTAACTTAAAACAAACCTCTAAACTGTTCTGCAATTTTATCCCTCCAAGTATACTCAGATCCAGGAATATAAAAAGCATCTTACAACCTTTTCCACCCACCAATCCTTTTCCCCGCCCTTTTTTCTTTTTCTTGGGAGTACAAATTTTTACTTACATCTTTATAGACTCACAAAAATGCGTGGATTACATTTAGCTATTTCAAACTGAACATGCAACCCAGAAAGTATGCTGAAAAATCCCTTCTGGGGAAGGTGGAAGATTTACATAAACGGCAGCCACAGCTTGGTCATTCGTATATGTTGTTGCCCAAAGCTATTATGGAATAGAGGCAAAGTGAGAAATGGAATAAGAAAAGATTTAAAAAATAAAATAAATAAATAAGTTTTTTTAAAGTATGCTTGTATTGATGTTTCAAGGCCCTACATTAGAGCTCAGGTTTATCAGCAGGAAACTGGATACACTGATATCAAATCGCAACTCTAGCCTGTCAGTCAAGAATTCAGCCAATACTTGTTTGTGTGTGCAGTTAGAAATCCTTTGGTGATAAAGTGAGCTTGGATGTATCCTGCATTTCCTGTGTCCTTGGCCTCCAAGTAGAGAGATAAACTTGTATGAAAGGAAACTTTCCAGAGTTGTAAACATCTGGCCTTTCAGCATATTTCTATACATTCAAGCCAGAGAAGATATAAGTTGGATCAGACAACAGGACCAAACATGGGAACTGATTTGAAGATGTAGATAATAAAAGGGAATAAAAAATAAATGTGATGACTACTTTATATTTTTAATTCATCCATGGTTTTCTCTTCAGTTGTTCTTAGGTTTCTTTAGTTGTTTCTTACATTACCAAAGCCTCTGTTTGCATCTTCCCCATTTTTCCTTCTTATTTTATTTTTTCCAGGTATTTTTAAAGGCTCTACCAACCTTTGCAGTCAGGAAAGGCTGGAAAAGCTACACTAGAGAAACCAGAGATATAAGCCTTTTATCAGCAAGAGGGAAGGCTTTTCTGCAAGTCTGAAAATCCAAATATAACCTAACTCTTCCTCAGGGCTGGCCATTTGCAATTGTCTTATTATTTCAGGGCTTTATTCTCCTACTTGGGTTATTTTGTGAAGTGGCTTGCATCACAAAAAAGCCAGGCAAGCAGCAATGAGTGTCTGCAGAGCTCTTTTGACATAAACGCTTTTCTCCCCCTGCCATGTTGGGGGTCCACTGTGAAGAGTTTCCCTATTCATTTCCACAGTAAGATTCAGGACAAGAGAATTCAACTTGTTAAAAGTTCTCAATTTCATGCAACCACAGGTCTGAGGAGATATATCATACATGTATGTATATATATATTTAAGTACAGATTTGAAGTATTTAGTTTCTTTTTCAGAGCTATAGAAAGAATAAACCTGAGTTTAAAGATGCAGACAAATAAACCCTGAACATGGAAAAAATACTAAGAGAAGTCAAATCTTTGAGTACAGCTCTATGTCAAAAAGATGCCATAGACGTTTTCAGGAAAGAAAAAAAGAAAACAAAGAAGCATGCAAAACTTTATTTTCTTGGTTTGGTTTTCCAGCTCACAGCATACTGTCGTATTACCATGTAGATGGAGAGTGGCAGATCTGTAGACCAGACAAGTAAGATTTGCAATAAAGTCCTTGCTGAAAAAAAAAAATAAAAAAATGCCAAAAGTCACCACCAGGACTCTTTGCAAAGAATTTCATTTTTTTAACCACTTCTAATAAATGAGGTGCCAGATGGTCCCACATTCAGTACAAGGTTACACTGGCTCAGGGGGTTCTGCTTTATCACGGGTAGCAGCTGAACCCCAGGACTGGGCTGCACCCTGGGAGGTGTCTTTTGTTTTAACGGGTAATGCTTCCCATTTTTTTTCCCCTGCCCCCCCCCCCCCCCTTTTTTTATTTTTTGTCAGATCCACACAATGGCATGAAAATGATTCCTCGCTAAGTTTCCTTTTTCGTACCATTGGCAATTGTTTTGTCCTCCTCCAGTTCATGGGGGAAAAGGCTTGCATAGCTTTTCCATAACGACCTCGTTATCTTTATCTGTGCAGCCAGCAACAACGTTGGCAGTGCTGGAAATTGGGTTTGCTAATTAAACTAGTGCTCCCTCTGTAGGCTGGGTGCCAGCATCCCAAAACAAGGACTTGCACAGCCAGGGGCTGCAGTGATTAAAATGAAAAAAAATTAAAAAAAAAAAAGTGATGCTCCAATAACGCTAGAGCCTAGATAATATCCCAAAGTAGTGCTAAAGTTTCCTTGAAAATGAAAATTAGGTCCTGATAAAGCACCTTCACTGAGTGTAGCTTTTTCACATTACAAAAAAATGAGTTCTGTAATTCTGAACTCTGCAAAATATGATTTCTCCTTTCTGAGTGTGCAAGCCAAGACTGCTTCCTCTCCCCTTACATTCATGTCAGTCAGAAATAATTTAAAGCATTTGAAGTTTACCTGGGAAAGAGGAGAAATAATTCAGACCTAACATGCCCTAATGCTGTTGAATACTGAATGAAGGGTGAGAACTGAGTTTACTCTATATCACTTTAGGCTCTGTCCAAATTCAATTCAGAAGGTTTCAGAGACAAAACTCAGCAATTATATTTTAGCTGGAGTACTGTCTTCCTTCCATGTAGGTCCACAATTGTAAAAGCATGTGGATGAATGCGTGCAAAAAAGTTAAACAAGGAAAAAATAATTTTCTTCACGTTTTCTAAGATGCATTTCAAGGTGAAAAAATATATATACAGTCCTATATGCTCAGGCTTGAGGGTTATACTTTCTCAGTGGTTTCTCTCTCACTTGTTAAAGAAGAATGAAGCACTTTCCACCAAGGAACTAAATTACACATCTGGAAAGTGATGGAATATTTTGAGTCCCTATGTTTATCTCGCTCACATTGATGGAAGGTGAGTCAAAAGAGTGTAATGAAGTTTTGCCCTTCTTGCTGTATTATGACACAGTGACAGAGAGCCTCATTATTACTCTGTTCTGTTTATGAGGATGGGACTAGACTTTTGAAAAACTGTGATTAACCAGGCTTTCCACAGAATGCTGAATATCTTCACTAAATTACAAATCTTGTGTTTCAGAACTAATGCTGTTCCCCATTTCAAGAAAGCTGTATGTATCAACTTTTTAATTAATTACTTGCCTGGTGCTCTGTTGCAAGATAATACAGTTTGGGTTGTATTATTAGCAAACAACATTGTCTTGCATGCAGCCCCTTGGGTTGTCAAGAACTATTTGCATTAGAGGAGAGTGTCTCTGCTTGTTTGGCACAATGGAGTTTAGGATAATTTGAACTTCATAAACTGAAGGGGATTCAAGACAAACTAAACAAAATCCCGAGATGTATGTGCTTCAGCTAAGCTCAGGAATTCCTTTCATCCTACCTCTTTGTAGGACGCTGCCACTTGCAGAGGTGTTTCTTGGCGGTGTTTTGGCACTGGTTACTTTCCTGAGCCTCTGACCTGTCAAAACGGAGTTGTTGCACCTCATCTGATCTTGCTGGACATGAGCTACATTCCCAACTAAATCAATTCCTGAAGCTTGTTCACCTAGCTAGCTGACTGATAAGATGTCCTTCCTCTTTAGAGACTCTTAATTTCCTTCCTTACTCCATATTTTATTCGATATTTCCTCTTTTAAAGCTATTTATCATCAAATAGTCTCAATCTCAGACTGTTTTATATTTGCTTGCTTTGTACAAGCATTTTCTTTATTTGCTGCTGAAGATGTATGTTCTGCCAATCCCTACCCCTCCCTGCCACCTTCTTCGGTGTCAATCTTTCTCTCATTTCCCATTTCTGTTAGCTCAAATCTCACTGAAATAATTTCTTGCATTTCAGGTACCACAGGGAAGATCAATACCAATTAGGAGTGTGTATAGTAATAAAGATGTATTAAAATTGTTCATTCTTATAGGCCAATTTTATTCCCACTGAAGGGTAAAATAAGGCAACAATTTAGTGACAATTCCCTTTTCCTGAACAGGGCTATATATCAAGTTAGCTAAGAGCTTAGCAGGGCATGCTACATTTGCCTACAGCAAAAGCCTAATCCCTTCCTATAGAAACAGTTGCTCTTAGCTACTTTTCGATATAGAATAATGCATGAAACAGAGCTTGGTTCTGACCGAAATGTAGGAAAGAGCTAATACATGACTTACAGCCCTGAAATATCACTGAGAAATTATTTTAATGAATGTCCTTAAGGGCTTTTTGTGATCTTTATTGGGAAAATGGTACTGTTTTCTTCTTTCTAGGCAAATGCAGAAGTCCCATTCAGTTCTTTGGGGGTGCAAATCCTTGTCACAGGATTTGGCTCATATTGCTGTAAATATGGCCAGGGAAGGCAAGATACATAGTTACGAAGCTTTTAAGCTTGGATATGATTTCAGAAAAGCATCAGACTCCGTATCAAAATGCTCAGTCAACTCCTCATGGGAAGATATTTGCCCTGCTTCCGTTAGGGAAGGCATCTGTGGAGATTACATCAAAAAACGACAGGGAGATCGAAGAGTCTCTGTACGCCTTCCACCACCAGGAGGGGCCATAGCTGCAACCAAAAGCAAGTCCTTGGCTGAACCACGCCCCTGACTTCCTACATCAGACCCCAAAATGTCTTAATTTCTTTGTCATGTATTGCCAAAACCACCAACCCAATGAATTTGCCTGATCTCCCTCCACAAACTCTCTTTAACGGATACTGTAAAGCACCCCATGCTATCCCTCTCCTACTGAGAGCAGCTCAGAAAAGAGAATAGTCATAGCACAAAGCAAAGAGAGGCTATGCTGTTTACTGCAAATGAAAGCAGGGTAAGGGAGGTGGCTGGGCTGGGGGGGTGAGCTTTTCACAGTCGTGTATTAAAAAGGTAACTGTCTGCATCTCTGCTGCTCTCAGGAAGAGCTATTCTCTAAAGAAAATGGATGCCTGACAGTGTTTTTTCTAATAGTTTGAGTTTAAAGTAATGACCTCAGACTTTAGTCAAGCATTTAACAAACAGCAAATTAAGGTTTGCATTCTTGGAGAAATTTCTGAACAAGCCTAATCCCTGGTCTGCCAGTCAGGCAGAGGAAAAACATTAAAGGAATAATTTGTTGTCTCCAGTCCTTCTGCCTGCCTCCTGACAGGCAGACCCACCACCCCAGGAGAACGTGCTTTCTCAGGTTTGCCCTCCAAGATGGGCACTATTCCCTCAAAAAGGCCATTCTTTTGCCACATGCAATAACAGTTGCAGGGGACAGTTTGGACACGAAGCGTTTCCTAGCCCAGCAGGCCCCTTTCCCTCTGCTCACACGTCGGAGCTGGCTCCTTCCTCTGGAACATTGCTTAGATGCCTTTGCCATCACCAGTGCCAGCAGCAACACCAGGCTAACAGAACAGAGACTTGGTTTGCTAAAATTTTCCAGGCTCCCTCTTGAAAATCAGTACTTCCCCCTTGCTTTTTTTTTTTTTGCTTGCTTCTCTTATTTTGCTTAAACAGCCTTGGCAGTAATTCTGTCAAGTCTTTTCACTCTGTGCAACTTTTTTTATTGCACCTTCTCCCTGTTGCCACAGTAGCAATGTGTTGCCCATCTCAAACTACTGAAATGTGTCCATGTCACAGATCTCAAACTCTGTTCTCCAAAAAACTGCTGCTAAATTTCAACTGAAAATGTGCAGTAGGCAAGAAAAAAGCCCAGACTGCAGTGTCAGAAGGCTTGACTGCCTCGTCACATTTTTGTTCCAGTTCATAAAGCTACTATTTTAAGGGGGGGTAGGAACGGATGAAGTCTGAGCCTTAGAAAGTGCAGTGTGACTGGTGCTAGACCAGTCCATCTGGTGGTCCAGCTTCTTTATGGCTTGCTGTGAGAGAATCGCACGGCTCCATTCACACATGAAAAAAAGCGGAAGACAGACGACTGCTGCTGTCATCTGAAACACAGTGCTGTCTGCTGTCACTAGCAGTCTAAGTGTCACCCCAACCAACCAGGGCAAGAGGCAGAGAGCAGTGAAAGAGGGGCAGCAAAACCTGGATGTGGGACACACAAGATTCCTAATTGTCAGTGTTTGACACACAACTGTTCTTCCCCTGAGAAGACTATTAACAGTTGGGGTGAATTTACAAATAAAATAAATGGAAATGCTGATTCCTGCTTTGACTGCACTTGGCAACTCCCTGTCTTCTGATTCCTTGCTGGCCTTCTTCTGCACAGTCTCCCTTTGAGCCTTATAGAGGCAGGGACCCAGGCTGTGACTGCCATACTCCTAGGGGCCACTGACAGCCTCTTCCACTGCTTAACCTAAGATCTGACCAGTGTTCAAGCCTTGCAGGATCTTTGATTTGCCATTTAATTCTCCACAAATATGCAAACATCAAGAAGTCCATCAGGCTTTGCAGAGGCTTCTAACCCCACTGCTCTTATACATCAAGACTGCACAAGAAATAAGTAACATGCAAACAAACACCTACCCTATCTAGTCTTATCAATCTAAAGCGTCAGACTCTTTTAAAGCATTCAAGAGGCATCTTCTCCTCCATCCTTGTGGCTCCTCCTGTCACGTTCTCTTCTTGGGCTGTGAAATAAACCTGTCCTTAATGGCTTCATATTGGGGTCTTTCATCCCTAGGAAGGTTCATTCAAATTCCCTACGATGTTATGAGGCTATAAGTAGACTGGCTTTTTTAAGCTGGTTACCTTCTGACCAAGAATGCTTTAATTTCAATAGAAAATTACCGAAGTGTAACCTTTCTCCATAGTCAGACCCTTTGTCTCTGAAATGTTCCAAAGCTGAAGATGAAAACACACAGGAGAAGGTGAACAAGGTCCTGACTCAAAATGTGAGTTGCATGATGAGTATAGAATATATATATAACTATATTACTGAGTTTGGGAGCACTTCTGACTCAGAAATATAACAACAGGTATTACTAGAACAATAACAGAATAAGTGAATATGGAACTTTTTTTTTTTTTAATATAGAGCAAAAACATAATATAAACTAAACCAAAATAATAACAGTTATGTTTCAGAATTTTCAATAGAAAAGGTTTATTAAAAATAACACATCTATTCATCTTAGTGAATTCTATTGTTTATCAGGAATGAGTTTAATTTTTATTTAAAAGTCCTTCTTTCTTAAAAAAAAAGCCACCTTTATTTCTTGGCAAAAACATTTTTATTATTTTTTTTTTGTTAGAAATGTATGACACTGATGGTCTTACTCAGTTAGAAACAGAACTAAAATAATTGTGGCAGGGCCAAAGGTATGGTCTTGTTTGTGTATCTCATTTTTCTGTTAAGTGCACATGCTGTTTTCCAAGAGCACTGGTGTAAGGAGTAGAAATAGAGGCACCCCCACAATACTAGATTAACACTTCTGAATTAATCACTTCAGAAACAACAGTTCTGGATTTTACACAGAGCTTTTAAACTCTATTCATTCATTGGTGTCCTCCAGAGTTTGTGTTTTCAAACTGTGCAGTGACAGCAAGATATAGTAGGAAGTAACTGTCATTCAAGGAGTGGTGGGTATAACGTTATGGAAACTGAAAGAATTTGAGAGCAGGAGGAGAGAAGTACAGCTAGGATCCCTGCCAAGGCTCCATGGAAAGTTTTGCACTGAGAGTGCGAAGGACCAAGGGGCCCTTTGGGGAGTACATTTGAAGGGAAGAAAGAGTCATTAACTGCCTGGTTACTGAAGAATCAACCAGGAAAGCACAGAAAGACTGTCATTTTGCATCATGTAAAGAAGAATTTCTGTGGGAAAAGGCCTCTGAGAAGAGGGGCAGAAGGAAAATAAGCAGCTACGTCTCCTTTGGTCTATATAAGCTCTGTCATGATAGGCAGGGATGGACAAGCACATTCAAACCTCCTGTAAATCACCAGTTGTGGAATCCACAGAGATGCATCTCCATTATACAGTTCCCTCTTGGAGGTGTATTGTGTGATGTACATGAAGACTTCACAAATGCAGTGGCAAAAGAAAGGCTTTCTGAACCAAATCTTGCCTCCCCATTCGTGTCCTTTACACAGTTTGAACCAGCTTTCTAAGGGGGATATTGCAATCAGCGGAAGAACAGTGCACTCTCTTCCCTCCTGCCCTTCTAAAATGACACGTTAGATAATGGGGGAATTAAAAAGATTAAAGCTCTGAAACTTTTCTACATGTAAATACTCTCCAAAATCTAGAATCCAAGAAAGGATTGAGGCATATTTTTCTTTTCTTATTTTGTGCCTGCCAAGTGGTGTCTCTCATTAATAGATCAAGTATAAATAGCGTGCACAGTTGGCTCTGGTAATTTTGAAAATATGATATACATAAATTTAACTTTATAATCTCATGATAAGTATGACTGCATGAAGAAATAATAAATGATACACTCTCTAAGGCGTCTTCAGATGCTGCTGAAATATTTTATTGCTGTAGCAAGGTTTGTGCCATCTATCACATGAGGAGTAAGGGGAAGATGTTTTCTCTTCTCCTTCTGTACCCTACAGAGAAGCCAAACCACTTGCAACAGTCTTTTAGAAGGCAGCTCAGCTAATTTTTTTTTGTCTACATTGGGGATTTAACACTTTCGGCTGAGTTCAGCCTGAAGAAGGTAGGGACAATTGCCAGGGACCAAATTTGGTTTTACATGTCTACAACTTCTCAGAACCACCTGAGATAGAAAAGTATGAAATGTTATACCTAAAATTGAAAAAGTGTAACTCAGGGGGCTCAGTTTTTAAAAATAGAGGTTGGAAAGGAAGCGAAGGGGAAAACTGGCAGGGTAGGAACAGAGGAGCGATGGGTATAGAGAAAAGATATAGGAGATGAAAAGTTGCAGAGAAGTAAGCTAATCTGCACCCAAGTTTTCCACATTTCATGACCTTTTTTGTTCATTAGCAGAACTGAAACCCCATATGTGTACATTCTTAGAGTTGTTCTGCTCCACAGACACTGCTGTGACTACTGTCTCCAGAGACATGCTTGAACCCATATTAAATGAGTTAGCTTGGGTAATACTGTTTAACTGGGACAGCACAAGCAGCACAGGCAACAAAACAGCACAGACAATTAAACATTTGCAGAGACTTTCAGGCAGGATCTGCATCTCATGCAAAGCCTAGGCAAAGATCTATGTTGCCATGACTGCCCTTCCAGTAGTTTCAAGCTACATCTAGTGAACATCAGTGGGGCTAGCCCAGTCAGTCAGCCCTTAGGTTCAGCCCTGATAGCTGTATGGAGTGGCACTTGCCTGGCACTTCGAAGTACAGTCACACAGGTCTGTAATGGAAACTGTAATGCTCTAGACCTCTTGTCCTCATCCAGCATGGCTGTTAAGTTAGGAATTTTTCATCCCTTCATACTATCAATAGTGTGGAGTAATATCTGGGTTAGGCTCTGCTGCCGTCTTCAAAGTTCAAACAGCCAAAATCACAGGATTCTTGAGCAGTGGGCATGGAGGAGGCAGAGATTTCCTAATGGGATAAATGAAAGAAAAATGCTGATTTGATGAACAGCTTTTGTGATGGAAAGACACACATAATGGACTGCTTCCCTACTGTGTTCATATCTACATAAAATTGCATAAACATCACAGATCTACTTGCTATCTGTATGATATTTTATTAACTATGTTTATATATATTCATAAAGTTGGGGCTGTTCAGCCTGGAGAAGAGAAGGCTGTATGGAGACCTCATAGCAGCCTTCAAATATCTCAAGGGGGGACTAACAAGGATGCTGGAGAGGGACTCTTCATCAGGGCCTGTAGCGATAGGACAATGGGTAATGGGTTTAAACTTAAACAAGGGAAGTTTAGGTTAGACGTAAGGAAGAAGCTGTTCACTGTGAGGGTGGTGAGGCACTGGCACAGGCTGCCCAAAGAAGTAGTAAATGCTCCATCCCCATCAATATTCGAGGCCAGGTTGGACAGAGCATTGGGCAACATGCTCTAGTTTGAGGTGTCTCTGCCCACAGCAGGGGGGTTTGGAACTAGATGATCTTAAGGTCCTTTCCAACCCTAACCTTTCTATGATTCTATGATTCTGTACATGTTTACATGTATATATGCGCACACAGAGATAGATAGATAGATAGATAGATAGATAGATAGATAGATAGATAGATAGATGATAGATAAGAAAATATATCCGTGCATATGTCTTTCTCATTAAAGTGGTTAGAAGCAAGTAGTGGACAGATGAAGCAGCCGGCTCTTGATTAATCCAGGAAATGCGCAATATTTACAAGAATAAAAAATACTACACAAAACATGCCAGAATCCTGACCTTTATCAAACGCGTAATATCTTCAAGGTCTTATGGGATACCTGGAGGGAAGAAGAATGATGGGGAAAGCCTTGTGTTATCATTGTCTGACTGACATACTTTAATTTGCTTGTCCCAAGCAAGAACTACTCTCTATCTATTTGCCTGTCCTGGGAGGGGGCACAGATTCTTACTCTGCCTGGATCTGAACACGACTATCTCAGATGGGTTCAGTCAAACAGCCCAGAAATTCAACCACCCATATGATCTACAAAGGGCCCAGTGAACACATCTCATCTATCTTTATAAATTTATTTGATTACACATTCCTTCACACCAAGTTCAAAGGTCAAATTCTGCTTAATGAAAAGAACTTCCAAAATCAGGACAGATACATCTAAGAAACATATCCACGAAGTTTCTCATCGATCACTAGAATTGCACCACTGAAAAGCCATAAAGCAATGTAAATCGAGGACACAAGACTGTCTGGTCAAGCACTGGCTGTAGGACCTGCTTCTGAAAGAAATCAGGCTGAGCTGTACCACATTTAAAGTTAACCTTTTTAATATACTCTTTTGTCAGGGGCAGTATTGGTAAATAAAGCAATCAATGCCCATGTAGGGGGAAGACAAAGGAGAAAGTAAGAGAGAGAGATTCACACAAATGGTAACTCTTTCTTGTTTGTTTTTTTTCTTCCTAGTATCAGGAAATAACAGGGTTGTCTCATCATGGGAAAAGCTACCTGCCTCACAGTACGTATCTTAAGGCAGGATTTGTTCCTTTTTATTGCTACATATCCCCTCCATTTCTCCACTTCTCGTAGTTAAGGTTTCTGCTTCATGTTGAGCCCATCCTTATTTTGTCACCTCAGAGCCATTTTGTAACATATGGTGTATTAGGTGTAGACGTGCAGCCGCTTACATAACTTAAGGCTTGCTGGAGTACAAAAACCTAAGTGTATATAACAGATGCACAAACGAACACGCAGACAAACGTGCTGCGGATGCAAAATGATGATGATACTGCTCAGAATCGAATTTATTCTGCTTCTCCTGTGGAGTACACCTGTCTTCTGCTGGCGATATGTGCGGCTCCAGCCAGCGAGGCTTCCTCATCCAAAACTAAGCTTAGAGCTTTGTTCCCTCATTAGTGCACTGTGACTCCTGCTCCCACACCTTGTTTGCACAGGGCATCTAAGTGTTCGCCAAAGCATTTCATTAGCGTATTCAAGACATACCCCAGGTAGACCTGAATGTGATACACACAGATGCAAACATATAAACCTAGATAAGCAAACGCAAGTATGCCTTGTGGGTACACAACAGGCTTTAAACAAATTCCCAGAAAGGAGATTAAAAGTCATAACACCTTTACTTGTAAGAAAGTGTGTCATGTTTGTTACTTCCTTCTGGCAGTTCACCATCCCATTTAAAGCGTGCTGTGTTACTCATGCTATGAAAGGAGCTTCATGGCATGAGTTTTCTGCCAGATGGAGCTATTCCAGAGGTCAGATATTAGCTCCTGGCTCCTTCTCCTTCACTCTGTTTGGGTAGTGCTAAGTCAATGGAGCCAGTCACATCCAGCTGGGAGTTATTTGGGGAGCCTTCATGTGGGATAATTCTGATATGAATCAGTTTACACTGTCTGCTTTTCCCTCCAATGCAGGTATTTGGCATGTTTAAGGTAGTGCAGAACTTGGTATGTGAGTTCCAGCAGTCTGCAGCAGGATTTTTAGGGAACTGAAATTTATAGAAAGCCTTAGAATAGTAGAGAAATGAAAATATGCTATGAAGCAGATTGTCCAGGCAAGTAGATGCAAACTTCTCTTGATTATTTGCTATTAAAAAAAAAATATATGTTTCATGGACTGGAGAGCCAAGAGAGCTTTCATGCCCTCAGGCAACACTACAGCTTCAGGTTCCCTAGCAAGTCCCACATAGCCCTCCCACCCCAATACCCAGCACACTACGTGTTGGGCCTGCTCCTCCACCAATCCCATCCTTCACTCACTGGGGTCACATCTCATGTGTTTAGGATGCTTTTATATCTCTGAGACTGCAATAGCTGTGTCAAAACTGGTTCACAAGTTGTCAGGGAGCAGGGGAATACAGACAGTGCAAACGCAAGAGCATGATTTCCTTGGGACTTCTTACCTGCATGAAAGCAGGGACCTTTTTCATTGCCTGCAGTAACCACACAGTGTGACAGAAGCAGGCTCTGAGGCATAGTGGGTCTTTTACTAGCGAATCTTTTCTATTTAGCATCCTCAATGGCTTTGCCGCCAATAGTTTAATCACCTTAGAAAGCCATGGATCCCTCTGACAGTAAAGGATAGTATTTAGAATAACCTCAGCTGCTTCTTCCTGTGGCTATATTGTCAGATATTATCAGCAAATATTTGCTTGTTATAGACTGACAATGGGGGAAAAAACATGCCAGTCTTCTTGCCTTCCAGGTAACTAATGCTTTGTTGTTTACCCAGTAAAGACCATCTTGCTCGAATTGTTCTTTCTGTATATATTGCTTATCCAGACAGGCTGACAAGTGACAAGCTGCACCCAAAAGCAGAAGTAATTCTGAGTATATAAAGGAGCAAAACCTTTGTATTCAAAATGCTATGAGTTTCTTTTTTCATTGTCCCCACCTGCTTCTTCCCAACTTCTATCTCATGGTTTATACAGAGGGTAGGGTGGTATGAACATTCCTGATAACAAAAAGCCTTATTGTTTCTACAAGGAAAGAAACTCTGCTGTATCAGAAACTGAGGGATTTTGGAACAGGAAAATTACATGCACTTCAATCACTATTTCCCAAGTTCAGTATAAAATGATGAAAAGATTCTAGCTAATCTTTAAGCTTCTAGTGGAATTTAACTTTGAAAACGTTAAGAAAAATTCTAGAGTTTTGAGAAAACATCAGATTTAAAACACACACATATCTCCTTTTTTATTTCCTGCTTTTGTATTGTGGTACAAAAAAAGCTGAAGCTTTTATTTTATTTGGTTAAGGGTAAAGAGAAATGTAGGCGTTCCATTTGAAATGCAGACATGACTTGCCAACTTTCATGCCTCTCCTTTGAAAAGCACAGAGGGATCATAGGCTGAGACTGCCATGTAAAGTTGTAGTACAATGTTAAACACCTATTACTAAAACCCAGGATCTCCAGTAGAATAATGAATGTGTGCAATGACTGGTTTTAAACATAATTGTGAACCATAATAATAATAAAACATATAAGAAGTACCAGTTCTTAATTAATGGCCTATTCATTTGGTAAAACTGCAGCTGCTTTCTACCTTAGGTGTATATAATTAGGTGCATCATAAAGTATGGTTACATTTGTCTAATGACTGAGCACTGTAATGAAGCTACCGTGGCTAGGTGCTGTTTTACTTTTCCTATTCAAATCTAGATTTCTTTTCAAGCTGTAGATTAACTAGGCTTGCTCTTAAACAAGAGAAAATTCTTTTAAATACAGACATGAGAGACATAAACAAGGGAGACTTTTCAGTCTTTCCAGCTACCAGTATTAACATATATCATGCAGAAAAGTGCCTGAGTCTATTACACACTCTTCATCTAAACATTGGCTGCACGTTAGAAAAGCATTTTCAACTACATTATGACCTCAAAGTCATTTGCTGAAAGACAAATTATTTTGTTTTAGCCCTTAACAACTGAGAACTAAAAATTTATTTCAAACTGTTTTGTGCTGGCTTAAATACTGATGATACTTTCTCAAAAGCATGAAGCTGCTTGTTGTGCCTCTCTCCCATATAGGCTCGCCTTTCTCATGCTGTAATTCACTGCAACATATAAGCCTTTATTCCTTTTCCTGTACATGGAGTCATGTAACTCAGAGTGTTTTCCTGTTGTGACTGAGAAGATGAAGAATTATAAGAGACTAACACTACAATTTAACGCTTCAGAGAAACAGTGTATATCATTACTCCTCTGTAGCCAAGCACACTAATTAATATTTATTGCACCTGTCAAACCAGTAGCCGTGGTCAATCCATTGCTGCAGCAGTTCAATGGGAGGCTGGGCACCATATTTCTCCTTGGCAGGCATGTTTAGGTCGTCAACAAAGACAAAAGCCCTTTTCCCTAATGGAGCACTGTAAACCCTCTTCGTTCTCCTACAATATTAAACCATTAATTTTATTCAGGTTAATTTTCATCTTACTTTGAAAAAGCAGAAAGAGAGAGAGCAGAGGAGAAGAAAAGAAGAGAAGAAAGAAGGAAGGGAAATCACACACATTCAGGGGAGCCTGCCTGACATTATTATTAGAACCAGTTATTTTGGAATCCATGACCTTTTATTTTTATCAGATGTGCCGTAAAGGTCACAGAAACATGGGGAGGACATAGTTATAAATCCACATGGAGTTTAATCAAAGGCGGCACGTTGTTCTGAAGTAAACAAGCTAATAAAACTATTCTAGTTTAAACAAAAAAAGAAAAAAAAAGGGGGGGAAACATCTTTGTTGAAGACTGTCAACAAAACTCTGATGAATGTGAATGTATCAATGGAATTAATTAGGCAAGAGGGATTATAATAAGCAAATTTCAGTGTTGCACCTACAGTAGGCACTTTGGCACCCTGAGTGAAACGCTTTTATTTCCAGCCCTGTGCCTTGTTCCAAAGCATGTCACAGTGCACAGTGTGCTGCTGGGGAGCCGCATTCACTTCAGCTAATTACAAGACAATGAGAACTTGAACTAAAGGCAACTACAGAGCAGATTGCTTCAGTTCTGCCAGCCTACAACCTGATTACACCACGAACACTTGTGACACTGTGAAATAACAGCATAAATGGAAGAGAGCTGAGATATGACATCCTGCATTTCAGCAGGTAGCATATGACAACAAAATTAGAGGCCTTGCAAGAATTTCACCCCATTTTTTTGACCTCAGAAGTACCTGGTTGGGCTGTCATCAAAAGGATATTGTGCTCCTGTGTGGTACGAGGTAAACTAAGGACTCAAAAATAGGACTTTGGTTGTGTTTCTACTCAAGCTGGGCTTGTGCTGTGTCCCTGGGAAATGTCTAACATACCTAAGAGATAGAAGAGTCAGGCAATGCGAGGACAGGAGGCAGTGTTGAAATACAAGCTACCAAGAGTGAAAGTGGTGAAACAACCCAAAAACCTACTGGCTAGCAGAAGAGTAAAGCATTTGCTTCTTTTGGAGAAGACGTAGAAAATATTAGTGAAGCCCAGTTGTGCAAGAGTTCTTGCAAGCACTGAGTCAGATGCCAGTTCTTACAGAATGTATTATAACAAGGTCAGTGAATAGGTATTTTAATGTTATAGATGCATATGAATAACATCATACTTCTCCCTGCAAAAGACCATGGAATGGGTTTTCAATAGATAGTTCAATACTCAGAGAAATAAACACTTCTAAAATCTTTGTGGCTGTCTAGATAACTCTTTGAAATAAGAACTGGCTTTCAAACCTACTAAGGTATGTTTGAAAATCACTTTAGCAGTTACAGGTGTCTAAATACTTTAGGAAATACAATACTTTATGCTTAGATATTGAAGGATAGATGTACACATGTTTTGTCTCTTAAACTAAGGCTGGCTATTCAGATGGGTCTAGATCCACCCATAAAGGAATATTAAGGTCATGGCACACATGGCTTTTAGCACCCTACCTTCTTAAGGAAACCGCAGCCCCAGGTTGGATGCTTAAGGTTTCTCCATACAGTGGAAAGCAGAACAGGTTCAGAGCCAACGACTGCCAATGCTACTGTCCAAAGACCTTATCCACCAGGAGACTGCAAATATCAGAGCAGGATGAAATCCCCCCTTTTTAAGGAGAGTTTAGGCACCCCTCTGCTCTCATTTCTCATCAGCCCATGTAATATCTCATTGTTTGATACAAAAACAAGAATTGTGCCAACTCCAGGAAAATGTCTTGGGTAGGACAACTCCTGAGAAATAACATCAAACCCTGCCCAGGTGGAGGGGTGCCCTGAGCTCAGGTCCCCAATTTCTAGCAGGGGAAGCCCAGGCAGCCAGGGAGCCTGAGGCAGAGCAGGGCAGAGGGACTGCAAACACCGGGGGGCTGAAATGAGCACTAAGTGCTGGTGTCCGTCCTGTGAGTCTAACCTATATTTCCTGGCACTTTAATTTGTCCACAGGGTTTATTACATGAGGCTGATGAAATGTATCAAGAACTACTCTGTGGGCTTAATATGGAAAGAAGCCATTTTCCCTGTGCAAATAATTATAGAACTAATTCTCAGGTCTTTTGTCAGCTGTCTTGCCTCTGCCTTAAACACTGTCGGACGGTTGTAGTGCCATAAAGCAGATCCAAAATAATACTTGAAATTAATACAACTTGATTTAGATGATAATTTATTTTATAGCCCTAGTTAAAATGTCAGGGAGATTTAACAGAAGATAAACTTTGTATTTGGCCCCTTATGTTATGATAATTCTAGAAGATCAATGCCTTGTTTTGAGGGCCTAGTGTTAACAGTGTTTTTCCTTTTCTCTGACAAATGAACTGTTAGTTAGCCATCAGCTAGCTACTGATAGATAGAGATGATATATCAGACCATATTTTATATTAGAAAATCACAGGAATTAGTTGTAGAAAAGGCTTCCTATGTCATTCATGTCCCTACCAATATGGACCTGTTTTGTGTTTTATATTTTATAGAACCTTAGCATGGTCTGGGTTGGAAGGGATCTTATGGATCATCTAGATCCAGCTTCCTTGCCATGACCTAAGAAATGCTGCTTTCATTTTTTCTCCTGGAGTCTATTCATTAACAGGATTTTTTTTTCTTAATATGCGGCTTAAACATTCATTACCTTATTATGCTTCACAATGAACTGAATTCAGTGCTTCCAGCATACAGTCATAGTTTTTACCTATCAGCTGGAGGTGTGTTTTACTGGCTGAAAACGTCAGAATTATCATACAGCTACTGCCTGATAAAACATTACTCAAATCCTGTAATGTTTTCAAATCTTGAGCTATTAATAATTATTAATTTAACATAATTAATTCAAAACACTTCACTCAACGTGAACCAGAGAGAGACGATGTGGAAATGATGCATATTCCATCTTTCAAGGGTGGAATTAAATATGGAAAACCAGGAAAAGATAAAGACCTGCCAACACGTATTTGGAGTGTAATTCACCTGTTTTGAACTTGCTATAAAATTCACGTTTCTAAGACTTTCAACTAACTTCAGAGGCATAAATAAAAAGACCCCTTTCCCCTATCACAAGCAAACAATTTAACATGGTTAGAGCTGTTTGTCAGGCATAAGAAGAAAAGAAACAAATTAACAAATGGAGAAGATTTTTCTACAAAGGGAAGTAACAATTAAGCAAATGAACAGACTTGTAGAAAATCATTTAAAATACAATACACAGAGATTCCTTCCTCTTTTTGCTAAAGCTTATCCACAAGAAATATTGTATCAGTAACACTTTTGTTTAATTAAGCCTTATTTAAAGGCAGCTTGTTGTTGCTCTTTTCATGATGGGGTTGCTTTTGTAATTTTATTTCTTTAAATCGAGGCTGGACCCAACCTTTATTTTTCTGGTTGGAAATTCTTGCTCTTAGGAAGAACTGCAGGTGCTAAATTATGGCACCGTACATAGCAGCTGCAGAAGTGCACCTGGAAAAAATTAGGCTAGTAATGAAAATTTCACCTGAAAAGTGCCAAATTGGAAGTCTCAGAGATTGAATGCTTCCATTAAGCCACCACTCAGGAACAAACCAAGTAATAAATATTCAAACTTACTTTCTTCTTTGACCACAAAGACTTACTTCAGATGTGTTTTACTTGATATTTGGGGAAAGAAGAGGAGAACACAGGGAGAGCATGTTCATCTCTCATCTCCATTAAATCCCCAGCCAACCTTTTCTGCCAATAGAGGTACCAATTAGTGCTAATTGTAGTAGACACTAATAGTGTAGACACCTGTCACCATCTATTGAGCTGGGACCATCAGTAAATTCACAAAGGCCACCAAAAAAAGCATCCAGAATATTAATGATCATAATTTTGGTACTGACCCAGTCTGAAATTAAAAACTGTTGATTCTAAGGTAAAAAGTTGCGAAATGTTTTTTGAAGGTAGAATAATCTCATAAAAGTAATGCACATATATATATATATGTTTTTATTATAGAAACACAAAAAATGATACAGGACTGGTTACCATAGCAACAGTGCTTCCTGCACTGCATGGACCAACAATCCTTACTATTTTGGAGCATTACAATGGATTCATGCTTTATGAAAAGAAGCTGAGTGGCAAAACCTAAATATCCCCCTAAGCAGTGGCAGGACCTCTGTAGGGAGAGTGATGAAACCCAGCTGGTCCTGATCCCTTTTGCACCTGATGTGTACATCATTCATACACACACAGGCAACCTTCAGGTTCTACTATTTCATGTGTAATAATGTCATAATTTGGTATGTAATCTGTCACGATGCAATGAAAGGTAATCACCTTTCATTTTGACGTAAAGCATACAGGGTCTGTCAGCTTCAGCACAACAAGGGCAGTTCAAGGGCCGAGCCTGAGCATGTTTCCAGGACACCTACCGATATGTGATGTAAGTTATTCCATTAAATGCTCCCTTCCCTCAAAGTGGTTGTGGAAAAGACAAAAGCCCCTATGATGTGAATCATGCTAAAGCAGCCATCCAGACACAGGACCGGTGCTGCCTGGCTTGGGAATGGGAACCAGCACCTGTTGGTTTTGGGGGAGCTTGTATTTCTGCAGTTATTCTGCAAGCACTCCAGGCACACTCTGCATCCGCTAGTAGAGTAATAACAAGCCCATAAAACACTGAGTGATAGACATTACATGTAAGCATGATAGAGAAAAATTAAATCCATTAAAAATCCCTGCCAGGCCATGATTAGCTATTATTATTTTTTAATTCATTGTAATAAACACTGAGCATAAGGGAAAAACTAACAAACATAAATGAGAGGAAGTTAACAAACAGATTAATTTCCATTTTAACTTAGGCCTCTTGCCTGGAATTTATGGAAGTGGTAACTCATATAGATGAGTAAGATCTGCTCTGAAACCTTCTGGATGAAGGAGCCCTGCAGAAATACCAACAGGATGCCATTTTTAAGTGGCTTCTCTCTGGCAGTGAAGGAACTGCCTGCAGTACTCAGAGCAGGTCATTTTTTTCTCTATTTGCAACAGCTGGACAGCCGTGGATTCTTAAGCAGTTTCCTTGCATTAAAGGAAATGGGGGATTGGGCATTCAGAGGGTTCCTGCTAGCTGTTTCCTGCTTGAAGCTGAGCACAAAAACAGTCCAGTGGAATATATTTAGATAAGCAAAGCCTTTTCCCAAAGAGAGACATGTTTCATTTTCAGTTCACAAAGTAGTTTTTGGATTTCTGCATGTTGGGAAGTCTGCCATGAAGCTTCTTTTTATATTCTAATCTCTTGTAAGGCTGCATCTTGGGGCCAGCAGCATACATCAGCTCCAGCAGTGCTCAATGGGCCTAGTGATGCTAGTGAGGACAGTCTCTTTTCTTCATTCCTCTCCTGGAGGAAGCACAGGGAAGGTTTGTGTTAATCGCTAGCTCTCCAGGGAGAACTTGGATCTGGAGTTCCCTTCACTCACCAGAGGGCTGTGCAGACAAGCATGGAAAAATGCTAGTTTGCTCCTTGCCTTTCAGTACAGCACTTCACATTCCCCAAGCAGGCGTGAAGTGGTGTGCTTAATAGTGCAACCTGCCTATGTGCTCTGATGGAAAATGTTACTGAAAGCATGTAAGTTTCCACTTAGGAGCCTCAGTGTACACCCTGAAAAGACCCTGTCTGTGAGAGAAGTTACTTTGCAAAGATTTTTTTTTTTTTCAAGAATTAATTAGATGTAGTCACCAAGGAATGGTGAAAAAGCTCAGACAAAGAACTTCAAACCAGAGCCTGTAATCAAACTATGAAAATCACTCAACACACATTTGCTCCATCAGGTAGGTAAATGCAATCTGCTCAGAGAGAGATGCAGCACAAAAAAAAAGCTCCATGGAAGAAGATGAAGTTTCTCCTGCAGTCCCTGTAGAGCATCTTTCCCTATCTCATATTTTGGGACAGAGTATTTTGACTGACACAGAAGAAGGTACACTGCAGCCCTTGCCTCCCCCTCACTGCCCTTCAGCAGAAGCTTTGGACAAGTTACAAACCAAGCACACAAAGTCAAAGAAGTACAGACTGTCCTCCCTCTCCCACAGGTTGACAGAAGGGCAGTCCAATCTTTGTTGTCAGGGGATGAAAGAAATCTCATTTTTGAGAGCACGCTGTGCACTAACTGCTAGTCCCCTTATTTATTTGAATGCTTAATTCAGTACGTGACTTCAGGCATGTAGTCAGATGTCTGGTGTTCATTTTCAGTCAGTTGACAAAATGCCTGGAAGTTTGAGTCATTTGATCAAATACTCCATTGAAATAATCACTGACTGAATAACTCTGGCAGATCCAGGATAGCTTCTCCTTTCGCTGATTTCTTTATAGACCAGAAAGTTGCCTTGTGCTGTATGTAGCTTAAGCACCTCTTTGATCAAGCAGTTTGGCAGTATTTGTTATGCTAAAGGTACACTGCTCATGCAGTCACAGCCTCCTTCTTCCTCAACCCTGCCTGATAATCTTGTATGACTGTTTCCCTCCTCCTCCCTCCTTTGAGCCCATCACCTCCTTCCTCCCTGGTCTCAGCCGATGGCTGTCCAGGTGGACCTGTATTCATCTGGCTTCCTTTCTGTTACTCTGGTATTTCTGTGCCCCCAGGAGAGCTCTGCACCTTCCTGGATCCCCTCGGTCCTCATCTGTGAACATCTGCATTGGAGATGTTTGTGGGGGTTTCCCTGACGCTGTGACCACCCACAGCCTTCACTTAACAGATAGGCTGCGTTTTTCAAATTGCTACCTGTGTTTCGAGATATCTAACTTCCACAGCACCCACCTCAAAACAACAGCCACCTATACCATGCAGACCAATTTGGGTGCTGTGTCATTCCATCATTGACTTTTACGACATTAGATTATGTTGATTTGTACATAAAATGCAACACGTTTGTGCTGGGGCTTCTAATTTAGTGGCAGATGTTTTGCAATTAAAAAGTTAATAAAATACCAAAAAATGACCTTTCTTACAAGAATAGTTTCTCTGTTCTTTGCTTTTACAAGTCTCTGTGATCAACTGTAAACCTTAAAATGAAGCTCTGCAACATCTGTACTACAGTTTGGTTTCATTCCTGGGAAGTGCTTGTACACATATACATTATAGATTTACTCTGAGTAAGTATTTCTGAAATGTTCACTCTCTGCTTTATTTAAGGGGGGGCAAAGTAACTCTGGAAACTATGCTACAAGTTGCACCACTATGATCCTGGCCTCTAACAAATAATCCCAAGAGATTCTGGCCAGGCATAATCAGGGAAGAAACCTCCTCTAGTCCATAAAACTATCTAAGCTGGGTAGCTGCTGTTTCTCATTCAAAAAGTACATTTATTTAATACACCTCTGGAGCACCACATTACAAGTTCTTCAAGACATTTTGGATCAGAAGCAGATATAAAGAGAGCATGAAAGGCACTTATTTTCAAAATATTTAAGATTTTCTCCAGACACGCATTACATTTTTCAGAATCTGCATGCTCTCACTCATTTCTTAGCTAGTTCACTGCAACCCATTACCCAAACAGATGGACTTTTCAACTAATTTTTATGAACGGGAAAATAAAAATGAGAATAATCAAAAATTGGCATTTTTTAATCATCTTTGTGTTGAGCTTTCCGAGAGTCTGCTCTTGGATATGTGTTTTACATAAATTGAAAACAGGCTCCTCCTGAGAATTTTCCTCATTTGAGAAAAAAATTCCTACTTCAGTGTGGGCTAAAGCAGTGCAGGTAAACCACTGCTTACCTCAGAAAGCACAAGCTTATGGTGACCTTTCCAGTTTTGGGACTGATAATTTTTGGCTGTCTAGTTATTCCAGATCTTCTGCCTGGACTACCTTAATGTTCTTTCTTATGACAGAAGTTTGAAAACACAGCTTAAAGAAAAATATAAATATTAAAAAGAAATACTGTTGAGCAAGTGGTTTTATATTGACTATCCAGAGATGAAAATGGTCATGACTTGTGAACCCCTCAGCAAATAGCCTCATGGCATTTTCTAGTCCTTTTTATTGTTTGTAGGATATATTTCTTCATTCGCTAGAGACTGTCAGTTTTCATAATAAATTTATCAAACTCCAGTATGCATAAAAATGTATTCTTTATGTAGATAAACTATTTATGTTACATCTGAGTCAAATTCTCAGTTTTATTTGCTCAGGGAAGCTGCAATTATTATAGCAAGTTGTAACACCCAAAATATCATCTGTAATGTTCATAAAGAGTCATGTCTGCACTGAGCACTTTCATCACTTTCTCCTGATTTTTTTTTGCATTAATTGATGAGTGATGTTGCCCCCAGATCTCATTTCTGGTTCTTGCAAATATACAGTTCAAAGTTTTGTCTAGGCTGGCTGGCAAGCAAGGCTCTCCACATTGAAAGGTGCAGAATACGGTATGAGCTCCCTTTTATCATGCCAATTAATGTTTGACTTGTTTGTCTGCCATGTGATGAATTAAAAATGCATGATGCTGGAGAGCTAACTATTTTCTAGATATAATCCCCTGGATGCTGCCATTCTTCCAGTTGATCTTTTTGCCCTCCATGTCTTGGCGAGTACCATATACAGCCTACTGCTCAGATCTTTCCCTAACAGATGGCTCACTTTACTAGTTGGGACCCAATATGGTGATTTCCTTTAATATGTTTTAAACTGAAGAATATCGAGGGACAGGCAGCTGATCCATTCTGCTAAAGCAAAATCGACTAAGAAGATAAAGCTAAGTAGATGTGCTTTCCAGACTATGTGCTGCTCTATATACCCCATAAATCAGAATATTTGTCAACGTCAATTAAAATACAGTTTCCCCTGTAATAAACATCACATGGAGAAACAAATCAGCTTTCATTTACCCTGTCAGAAATGGAAGGAGAGCATTTCATATTATTTTGTGGATAATCTCTGTGGAGTAAACTAAACACAATTACATATTTGATTTTAATTAAAACTCTGGGTACCTTTTGAGTTTTGTTAGGAAGATGTCCTGGGTATGATTAGCTGAGGTCTGTGCTGAGAAGTTAATTTGATGTACAACATATTTTTCATGAAGTAACTGTCGCAGGAAGTTGTTTGTAATAGGTATCTTTCCCAGGCCTGTGGGGGCAACAAAAAGTAATGGCTTATCCTGAAGCAGCAGCTTCTCCCGTATGCAGTACATCTGCAAAACAGTCCCAGTGGTGCTCACAGTAATGTCATTAAGCTGGGAGAATAAAAGAAAGAACCAAAAGATGCAGATAAAGGTATTTCATTACCCACTGTACACAGAACAACAATAGAACTCAGTCATAAAATAGTTTTGGGTGACAATAAAAGCAAAAACCACAAAAAATACCTGGGAATGACAAAGGAGTTACAGTTTATGAGCAGTGGGCTGGGTGGAATTGCCAAGTTGGAGTCTTAAGCACAAAAGAGCACTAAGAAATCCTGTTTGGTACTGGGGGAGGGAGGCTATTATACTCAAAGCTGGTAATGAGAATGCAGTGTCGTTAACTGTTTTCTTTTACAATATTTGACACCAGGATGGCTTAATGCTATGTTGTTTTCTCTTCAAGCTACAGTTTTCCTTTGCAAGAGTGTGAGAGCAGAATTCTAATGCAAGTATACACTGGGAAAAAGGGCCTCACTGCTCTGCTTTGTCTTTTCCAATCTCTTACACTTTAACTAGAAGGTCATTTCATTTATTACACACAGAAAAGGGCAGGAGCCAGGCTTAAAGCTTGGTATGTACTCGTAAATCGAACTGGCGCTTATTTTGTTCTCCCTTATCTGGGTTAGCCTCCTGCCCTCATCACTGCTATAGGTGCATGCATCTGTCTAGAGAGAGGTCAGAAAGGCCTCACTGCATGCACTCCTCCTTCGGACCCTTCCAAAGGAGTTACCTTAACTTGGGGTACTAGCAGCAGAATTGTTCTGCTGCTCCACGGGGTATTTTCTAACCTCAGCAGCTATTCCTCTGCATCAGAAAGCTACAAGGAATGTGTGCTTGATGCAGCAGGTTCACAAAGCAATTTCATCTATTCACAGCTGGCTTATTAAAGGAATCTAGCAAATGGCAGTATCATTGAAACATTACGTCTCCTGCCCTTTTCCTTTTGAACATAGCTTTGAAAATGTAACCAATATAAGCTGATAGAAACCAATTGCTGGGGTTGATAGCTTGTCACTTATGTTTCCTGAAAACGAGTAGCTATTCATACTACCCTCTACTGGAGTCCAAAATGCACTTTGAGTAACCATGTCTGTGAGTACCTCACTTTCCATTGCTGTTGAGGGCTGCATGCAGTGCCATGTCTGCACTGCCTGCCTGAGTGTATGGGCTGGTGGCTTTCCTCACAGCTCAGCCTGGCCACAGCTACCAAACCTCCGAGCAGCCAGTGTGGGCTGTGGTACAGTAACATAGGTCAAGGTGTGGAAGTGCAGGGGACCAAAGAAAGAAAACTTTCATGTAATGCTATATTTTTCATATGAGCTTTTGCTTTGGTTGAGGTTGAACCACTCAGGCCTCCTCCGTTGTTTGTCCTGACAATGCATTTGCACCGCACTGGCTATATTGCATGCAACAACATTTTGCTACTCAGCATGCAGACACACAGGTAGAGCTAACCTACCTCCTGCAAGAGCCTATGGTATGGATTGACAAGGCAGGTAAAAGCTGGGAGGGAAAGACAGAGAGATGATGTGGTGTTCCAAGGTCAACTATCAGCTCCGAGGAAAAAAATGTTAAGAGTTCCCAGCTGCCTGTTATTCACTCCAGGGTCCCTTCCAGTAGAATGCTGTGGAGAACAGCAGAGATGGATAAGACCTACTATCCTCAAGTGATGATGTCTATAACATTTCTAGAGAGTCATGGACAAATATACATCAGTGCATAGGGATCTAACAGCATCCTTTTTACTTTACCAAGAAGCCCTTGAAGCCTTTTGAAGCTGCAGATTAACGGGGAGGCAGTAGGCCAGTGCTTCTGCAATAGAATAAGGCCACTCTTCTGCAATTCCTACGCATTTTTGTAAAAACCAAATTAGTTCTGTTTGGAGTGTGTCCAAAAGTACTGTCTCTCTAATCAGCCTCCTCCCTGACCAGAAGCCTGCCCTGGGCCTGCCAGTACATTACTGATGGACTGGAATTGGATATCCCTGGAGTTAGGCAAACATTATAAGTATTGCCTCACCCCTGCACAAATTGTATTTCAGTGGCCCTTGTTGTGCTTCTAGATGCAAAGCTAGAGGCTGTCATAGAAAAGGGGAAAGAGAAGAATCACAGAAGAATAGAAAACTCCAAAGGCTATTTAATTACTGCAGATGTTTTGTGATTCCGGAGATGTGCACTGTACACACTTGGGTGTATGCAATTAAGCTGCAAATTAGTCATGATTTGACCTGTACAATATTGGTAGTTGTCCCTACAGATTGGTTTCACTCCAGCCCAAATTCCTAGCCTGAAAGGTTAAATATATAATACTCCATATGGTCAATACTCCATTTTTCCTGCTATCAACAGTAGGAAGAAGGTGAACATACAGCTAATTAAAATACATTTGTTGAAAAGGTCATGCAGTAAGCTGCAGTTCAGCTGAATAGAAGGTTTACAAACCTATTCACCCAATCTGGTGACAAACATACTGAAAATGGAGTCCAAGACACAATTAATCCATTTTGCTATCACAGAATGGGAAATGACTCAAACTTACTGGTATTCAGGTTCTGAAAAAAATACCAATCCTTAGTGTTCCTAACATGCTCTGGTACAGTGGTAATAGGCTATGTCCATGTTATTCACAAGGGGTTTAAGGAGTCAGCTGCTTCAATTCTATTCAAATGCAGTTTGAGCGTCTCATTCATGTTCCTGTAAAAACACTGGTTTGCTTTACAGAAGTAATTTGTACAGTGCAGTCACATATTAATGACTACTACCTCCTGGCAAATAACTAAGCAATTAAAAACTATGCTGAGTTTGAAACCACTGATCATCTCCTTTTTCCTGGGAGAAAACTTACAACAAACGGAGTTGTGTGTGCCTACATCTAAATGTTCTGCTATGGAGTCTGATCTCATTTCAGGAATCTGATATTTGACTTTATCAAAGACGGGAACTGTTCTATGTTTAGATTTCACCAGCCACCAGAGGAATCTAAAGGTACCTCCTCTGCATGAATACATAAAAAAGAAGTTGTGAATATTGCGCTTTTCATGCTATTCACTGTTCTGAGTCAGACACTTCCATGACACCATAAGCCTGAGAAGATTTTTATGCCAAGGATAGTTAAACAGTAAAAAGATTACATTCATCAGCCTCTCATATTACCTAGAAGAGGTTTCGAAAACTTCATAATTGTGCTCTTTGTGATCATTATTTACCCTGGGGGTCTCTGTTGAAGTGCCAGATCTCCATCCTAGTAAAATTTTAACACCAGGGCTTCTGAAGGGACTAAAGGAGCTGAGCAGCTCACAGAGCCTGTATGTGTGTGTGACGTATAAGGTGATGCTGTAGGATTGTATAGAATCATAGAATAGTTAGGGTTGGAAAGGACTTCAAGATCATCTAGTTCCAACCCCCTGCCATGGGCAGGGACACCTCACACTAAAGCATGTCCACCTCCCTGGGCAACCCATTCCAGTGCCTCACCACACTAACAGGAAAGAATTTCTTCCTTATATCCAATCTAAATTTTCCCTGTTTAAGTTTTAACCCATTACCCCTTGCTATCACTACAGTCCCTAATGAAGATTCCCTCCCCAGCATCCCTATGACCCATGCATTCCTGAATAGTCAGCAGAGTGCCAAGGAAAAAGATGAACTGTTGCCGTTTATGCTAGAGCAAAGTCTTCTGCTTGTATGAGAATGCAGAACATCAGCAGAAAAGGGAGTGAGAACATGGTACCTACTTGATTATATTTAAAGGTAAAAATGCCAATAAACAGACAGCAATTAGCCACAGGTACAGGGCTTGCTGAAAATGAAAGGCAGCCCAAAGCAAAATCTGTTTATAGTTTTTCAGGTTGAATTACAGAGACTAACAGATTATGGAGTTTCAGAACACCCAGAACATCTCATGAAAAGACACATGGTCAAAGACTAAGACTAAAAGTTAGGTTAAATATGAAATGGTGGATCCCAAAGTGAACTTTTAGCTGCCACCTCCTGATGAGATTCCAGATCCCTCATGCAACCTAAAAGATTGCTGTCATGGGTAATGATATCATCATGCAGGCAAGATCATGCAAAATTTCACTTATCTATCCCCAGAATCTGAAGCAGCCTTGAGAAAGAAGGCCAGTTGGCATGGACTACAGTGCTTCTGCACTGCAGTAGGTAAACAATAGATCCAGATCCAACATGAACGTAAACACTCAGTCTTGTAGAATATCTACACCCATAAGTGCATGACCCACAACACCATTTCTCTGACAGTGCATTCAGCCTAGTATCCAATGGCACCATAAAACCATGTGACACACACGCAGTCTCATATGCAACATGGGCTGAGTCAACTGATTGACACATGCACCTAATGACAGTAAGTCTTAAGTCCTGTCCTCAGGCAGAAGTCACCATCAGAGCTCTCTTGAAGGCTGACATCTGTACTCTTCCTTTCTTCCCAAGGCCTGAGCAGGATCTCAGATGACTCTTCAGAGGAAATGCCTCCTGTGCGTTTGATCTCTGCCTGGGAATGGACTGCCCAGCTCTTTCAAAACAGGGGGAAGTTGATAGGCTTCAAACAGTCTTTAGGCAGTTGCAGAGTCAAATAAAATAATTAACTAAACTAATAATAGAGTAAAAGGAAAAATTCTGCAAGCAATACATCTAAAAGCTAGTTTCTTCCTTGGATTATCTGCTCTCTGACAGAATATGAGTTCTGGCTGGAGATTTCTGATTCCACAGTTGGGATTTATTATTCTTCCTTCTTTTTCTCAGAGTCTTCAGTGTCTAATAAGGATTAAGATCATGCTGCGGGCTTTCTCATAGTGAGCATTCTAATTAAAGTCTTACTCCTTTACACAGCTATTTATTTTAATCAAACTTGTGGAATTTAATATATATTTAAAGACTGCCATTCCACTTTCAAATCTGCTTGAAACTAAATAATTAGTTCAAAATGTATTTAAAGAGAATCTGTAGGTAAAGCAAACATATACTACACGTACATCAGTCTTACTTCCTTAAGAAACTAGGCAAAAATCTGCATTGTCTATGAGGCTGAGGTACTTCCAGAGATAGTTTGCGGCAAAGGGGAGTTTTTAAAGGTATCTTTTGGAATCAGATGCTGAAGTTTGATTAAGTCCCACCAGAAGATCTATATCTGGGAGATTTTTCTTCATTAAAAAACAAAACAAAACTAACAAGCACTCCAGAGAAAAGGACTCATTTGTTTTCTTACCATGTTGAATAGAAATCCTCTTCTTTCGACCCACATGACCCTGCATAACGTTAGCTGTACTAATTGTAAACAAAAGTCACACTGTCAAAATAAAAGGAGATGAATTAGCAGCAATAGAGTTCATTAAAGCTTGTTAATCTTAAAGAGGATGGGTGCTATGTAATTGGAAGAAAGGCTAAGAGCTATGTGGGTAAAATATTTCAAGGGAATACATTTCACTTCAAATGACAAAATATAATTAAAAGTGAGCAGTTAAATCAACTGTCAAAAGCACAGTTGCAGCTACCTTTTTTTTTCCCTTTAAATTTTGAATACAGTGATGTTCTGTGGCCTGCTTTCCTAGCTTGTTTGACCTACTGTGTCCTGCTCTGGTTTTAGCTGCAGGCTCCACCGGGCTGGTTCACTTTGCTCAGAGGGAATCTGTACCCCTCATATATTTTCCTCTTTTTTCCTCCTTTACATCCCTCCCCACTTACTTAGCTGCCAGGTCATCTTTGTAACAGCTTTCTTTTTCCTGACCCCCACTTTACTTCCTTAGCAAAACTCGTACTCATTTTGACAACCTGCCACAAAATCTGCTGTTAATAAGTGATTCTCTCCTGTCTGTAAATGAGATGTCCAGGGACCTGAAGTCTTCTGCTTCAGTTCCTGAAAGATTCCTCTGTCAGCTGTCTCAGCTTCTTCTTCTGGACTCTGCCTGTTTTCTCTCTGCCCATTTTCTCTCTGCCCTATAGACCTCATCTTCTCCACAACTTCACAATCATAATATTTATAGAATCATAGAATCATAAAAAGGTTAGGGTTGGAAAGAACCTTAAGATCATCTAGTTCCAACCCCCCTGCCATGGACAAGGACACCTCACACTAAACTATGCCACCCAAGGCTCTGTCCAACCTGGACTTGAACACTGCCAGGGATGAGCATTTATCACTTTGGTCAAACTGTTCCAGTGCCTCACCCCCCTCACAGTAAATATTTTATCAACCCTTCCTATATGAGATGCCTGAACTTCTGTTAACAGTGCTTTTTGTAGTTTGAATATCTTTTCTCTTCCACTGGCCACAGGAGTCTTGTGGTTACAGTTCAGGTCCTCTCAGCCAGTGCAGTGATCCATTCTCTGGACAACCTCTGCTGCTATCACTGCAGTGCCAGACTTAAACCTATCATCCTGTATGTAAGGAAACCTGGGAAGTGTAAGCTTAACACTGCAACATCTGCACCCACAGCATACACTCACCAAGAGGCTTTTGCTTGTCTCCCTTTGCATTATTGCATGCTATCTCATCTCTCAAGTTAGAATGCAGCTTCTTCTCGTATTGCCTATCTCAGCTAGACAGTCACTTCCTTGAATCACCAGCTTTTATGTATAAGCTATCTAAACAGCACACATGCACTCAAGGTGTCTCTTTCTTCAAACATAAGCACCTCTATTACTTTCACAGTCAAAATAGGTGCTTTCCAGGGAGGATAGACGAGGCTAAATAGCAGCATATGGTGATTTTCCCACCGTATCATTACTTCTAAGTGCTCACAGTCGTACTTCTGAGATCTGGTTTGTAACCAGAAGACTGGGTGCTTAAACACACACACCTGCATTTATCTGAACATACACACAGAGAGTTGTGAGTGACTATTGCTAGGGCCCTGAGGGCACCCCCAGCACCCACTGTCCTTGTCTGGACCCCTGGTGTTTCCCCTACCATGCCCAGCTCCCAGGACCCAATTACAGCCCCCAGTAGTTTTGAGCACAGCTGGACATGAAATTATCTGGGGTGGGGGAGAAATGATGGGGAAAATGCCTTTTCCCTGAAAAAGGCAAAAGGAAAAAGACTACAGGATTTATGACAAATATTTCAGTCATGGGTTTGTATGCTTGTATCCTCCCACCCTCCTCTTACTTATTAGTAATAACTCAGGAACAGCTCCTGACTTTAAGAATGGGGAGTTGTCTGATTATGTGCATTATAAAATGTCTAGCACCCTGTGACATAGAAATAATTCATAATGTTCCTAGTGACATGACAATACTACTCACAATTTTCACAACTGTAATTTTCATCCTGGCCAAATAGACAGAAGCCTCATGTGTGCTAAATAAAAAACACCTTTAAAAAGAAAAATATAAACAGAAACCAAAAGAAGCAAAAGTATCCTTCTTTCTAACATATATGAATCTCTAACCCATGAGCCGTAAGCACTTGTATTTCAGGCTCAGGGTCAGAGTGTGAAATGAGTGGGACCAAAACTCTGCCTGAACATGAAAAGTTCAGGGGTCCCCACAAGTTGCCTGTTCAATTTACAGGGGAGAAATCGTGTACCTGCTGAGGTAAAACCTTTAGTTCAGTGATATTTATACTGTCAGCATAGGCCATCTTCCAGGTGAATTATGTATAATAGCAGTAACAAAGATTATTACTGCAGGTTAATTGCATAACTACAAGTGTATACAGTTGTTTAAATAACACTGCTATGAACACTGATGTGCTTGCCCTCTATCGCTATGTTTTAATATGCTTTCTTGCAGCATGAATTTTGATTAATGAATTTCTAGGTGAATAGATTGCAATACTGTGATTAAATGTATCACATTAAAACATCTCAGATGGCATCTCTGTATTAGAAAGGAATTAGGGTGATTCTTTAGTCTTTGCATGTGTGAGGGTTTCTAAAACACATTTTAGCAACTACATATGTGAAAGTTTCAGAAAATTGAATGGCGTTTCTTCCAAAAAACCCTTATCATTAAAATATGTAAATAAGTAATAGGGAAGAAACTGTACCATCCTTTAAGAGTTTCTGTACTGTAACTTTTGGCATGGCTACTTTCTATGTCTGGGGACTCAATACAGAATTTTTTAATTTTTCTTTTAAGTCATACCTTGGTTTATTAAAACAAACCCACCTTATAATGACAGTTCAATGAAGCGCTTGAGTACCACATAGTCTCCACTACTGTCATATACATAAAGGTTTGTATGTGCTTTTTTTCTCATGAGAACAGAGTTTAGGATAATTGCTAGCACACTGAGAAAATACCTTATGTTAAAAGGCTCATTATTAAGTCTGCCAACAAATCTAACTTAACTCAGTCACAATTAAAAATGGAAATATTGACTATAAATAATACATGAAGAATTAAATTCTTTTAGGTACTTAATATTTTCATAAAGAAAAGAGTTTAATTTTGTCTGAAATGTTGATGTTTTCTTTGCACCACTATTTTAACGAAAAGATTGTAATTCACCCTATTTTGTGATTAAAAGTAGGTAAAAGAAACAGACATCCTGACTTCCTAATGCTTTTTCTTTCTGTCTGATTGCAAGAACACAAATAAGGTTTTTGCTTTGTTTTTTGTTTTGCTTGTGTTTTATTTTGTTGCACATGAGCCACATCAAAACAAGGATACAGACTGAAGACTAATGAAGAAATTACTCTGTTTTCAAAAGATTTATATTTCAAAGGATGATGGTCTATATTGCAAGTACAGCTGATGGAGTATATTCTCCTTAAATATTGCATTCTAGTCCTAAAAGTCAAAAAGGTGTAACCCCTCTGCAAGATATTGATGAAAAACTCCACTAAATTGTTTATGCCACCTTCAATTCCCTGAACAGTGGCCCTTTAATATTTTCTTCTAATAGGAATCATAGATCCAGGCTGCAGCATACTAATGAGTCTAAGCCTACCAATTACATTTTGCTCTCCATTTCAGATTAAATGACTGTCTGTCTACGCACTCCTGCAGCCCACCCCTTCCCCACACCATGGTGTCCTGGTTTTCAAAAATAGAAATAATAACAATAATAATGTACTGTATCTTTCCAGTTAGCTACAACTCTATATGCTTTGTTAGGCTAATGATAGAGAAAATGCCTGAATCTCAATGTGTTGGTAGCTGCTTCATGAGGATAATCAACTTGCCATGCATCCCTGATGCTTTGCACAGCAGAACAGAGAGATAGGCTTCGAGGATTCAGAAACAGCAAAGTGCACATAGGATAGAAAAATAACCCACAAATGAAACAGCAGAAGAAATGTGATGGGTAAAACCAGTAGAACTTCTTGGAATTTTCCACTTCATTCTTTTCCTCTGGAAAAGACTTTTTTTTTCCCCATGAAGTACACTTTCCATTATTTTCCTCTTGAAGAAGGTCCCTTCCAGCTTTCTGGCACTCCCTTTTCCCCACAGCCCTTGTCCAGAAGACAACTGGGATAGCTGCTGTCTGTATTCCATTCACCCTAGCTACCAGATAGCAGTGGTTTGGGAATGCACAGCTTCCAGCAAAACATGGGAAGATTGCCCTCAGTCTCTCTACTTGCCTGATAGATTCACGTGGACACCCAACCATACAAAATCATGAACTTACCTATGAGCTTACACCCTGTATATCTGCAAAAGCCAGGAGGTTGAAACAGACCCATGCCTCTCCTGGTCTGCCCTCCTCTTCTGTATGTCTGCCATCCATCTTTGCCATCGACACTGAACTTGGTATTTTATTAATTGTGACAAAAGCATAACTACACAAACTTGGAACTTCTGAAATAGTGACACAGGCTTTGCTGTCAATAAAAAAAAATGACTCCTAGCCCAAGTCCTACCCTCTTGTGTTTCACAGCAGATAAGGAAGTAAGAGAAGAACAGTGCTTCTGTTGCAGCAGAAGAGGCTGCAACTATAAGATGCTTTTATGAGATCCAGAGGTTGGATTTGTGTAGAGTAACTGTAAGAAATACTTGACAGAGAGTTGTAGGAAATTCACATGCATCCAGGAGTACCATAGGCAGAGTTAGGGCAGGACTGCAAATAGACAGGCAAGCAAAGGCCACTCAACATGCTTGTCTTTACACACACTGCTGTCTTCAGATAACTTCAGTGCCTGGTTTGCAGGAAGTGGAAAGCATGCTTCCAAGGGATATTTCTCACAGCTCTTGGCCATACGTAGTAGCCTAGTTATTTCTCTCCATACTGGGAAGATGTTTTGTGCCAAGGGGATGAGTATTTAGTCCTATGGATTTAGTCCAAACCTGCCTGGGCCTGCAAGTTTAGAGTATGCATAGAAGTTCGGGGGCACCTATCTTCATAGAAAAGAAAGTACCTATCACCCTGTGATGCCTCCCAACACTCACCTTACATGCGGTAACAGGAGACTAGTTTTAGGCTTGTGGCTTTAACTTTAATCTGTGGGTAGTTGAGATTTGCACTGATGTTTTGCTGATGTACATCCTGTGTATCTTGGGAGAGGGGAAACACAATGAACAAAGAAATATTCCCACTGCTTGGTAAGACCTGTATCTATTGCTGTGAATAGCAACACAAGACTGGGGCCTTTCTGGAAACTTCTCCTTGCCTCTAAGTGCCCTGGCCTCCATTGTCCTTGTTCCAGTTGCAAACCCCAGTTCATTGTTTTTTAATTAATTTCTCCTGATCATGACGTGCATATCCCTTCCTTCTTTTTTCCTCTTTCTCACCACAGGTGGACTCCTGCCCCATACCAAACTCTTTTGATCTGCTTTCAAAGCAAGAAGAAAACCAACTCCCTCCAGCCTGATACCTCATCCATGAAGAGAGGAAGATGCGATACTACCAATGGGTTGGCGTGGTGCCTGAAGAGTGGATGCAGCAGCTCTCAAATTGGCTGAATTAATGACGGAGTATGGCTGACCTATACTGTAGAGCCACTTCTGGCTTGCTTAGCGATGGCAAAGAAAGGTGGTAAACTTGCCTTCTAAACCATGTATCTCTTACCTTGTCCTGAGCTTCTGAAACATTGAAAGACTGGATGGGAAGGATGATTCTGTTTCTCAGCTCCCTTCAAAGGCAGGCAATATGCTTCCAGACTCCTTGCTGGCTGTCGTACAAATGTGCTGGCAGGTCAGAAAGGGACAATTACCCAATTTTATCCCCATCTAATTGTCATATGGCCAGTCCATTTAAAGGATCCCTGTGTCATCCCCTAGTATAGATTTGCATGACAACTCTGATTGCCTTCTTTGCACAAACTCCAGAATGAGAGCAGAATTCGCCCAACTGGCACACAGGAGGGTTCATGATTACCCTACTGAAATTGGTGAGAAAAATCCACATTTGGGAGCCATAGGTAGGTTTTAGAAAAATCATTGTTAGGTTACAAGTCACTAAATGAGTCCCACTGGTTTTGAATCAAGTACATATACTGTAAGACAGCTAGGTGAGTTAACCTACACAGGGGTTTTTAATTTTGCCTGGTAGGCACTACTGAAAGAGAAAATCCCACCACAAAACATAAAAATTACAGGTATTCCACTTGTCCCTTTGGAGTTCAACCACACAAACTGCTGAACTGGCACAGTTCAGGAGGGAGCAGAAGTACTTCACAGGGGAGGAAACGGATGGAGACTGTGGCTTGCATTAGGAGTTTTCTAGGGCAGATCAACAACTGCTGGAGGAAGACTGTTCCATCGAGGAAGATGGCCTTTGATGGTTCTCCATACACCCTGTTTATCCTTCCTTCTGTCCAGGGTGCTAAATGACAAATCGGGCATTTTGACATTTAGTGAGAGGCAGGACCAAGAGACGTTCAAAAGAATGAAGAAAAGAAAAAAGGATTATTGCTTTTAAAAGTGGTCATTGGCAGACAGGTGTGTACCTGAGAGACCTAATTTGGACTTGATCAAACAGCCTTGTTGCAAAAAGAGTCCTCAGGGGCAGCTCTGCTTTGACTACAAGTACAAAAAGACATCATGGACAGTTGCAGTTTGCCTTTGACTTTAGTTGAGGATTTTAGCCAGTGAGTCTTGGTTGACATTTACCATATTCAGATATTTTTTACAATTTATATGTTTCATATCTACTACTGTCAACTTCCAGTAAGGAATACAGCAGCAGCTGCAGCCTTCAACATGGTTAACTCTACTGCAGAAAGAATTTTACTCTCTGGTAAAATCTTACTCAACTGCATCAATAACTTATCTGGAAGAAGAATAATTTGCCATGGAAGGCTAAGTGACAATCAGAGGGCCTGACATATACAGAAAGGTGAGAAACCTAAATATGACTAGGTTGGCCGAATACCAAGGATGAATGGGACTATACATGAGCTATCCAGAAGTACCAGAAACACCTGAACAGTAAGGATGGAAAGAGTTGATTTAAGTTGTATCACGGGTAAAAGCAGGTGCTGTAGTAGTGTCATCTTTCCAGAAATGATACATTCACAGCTAAATATAAAACCAAGCTTTGGTAATGAAACTTGCTATATAGGAGAAGAGTTTTTCACAGTAAGCCCTTAAGCCCTGTCTCCTGAGACCTTAAACCTAGGCTCAGAAAATACCTTATGAGGCAGGAACAAAGCTGACACAGCCTCCAGTATGGAAAAGATGAACCAATATATCTTTTTCTTCCATAATTTCTATAATTCTATGAGCTTTCATATTTTGAAAATAAAATTAATTTATGTTCATCAAATGCTGCCACTGCCTGTTGCCTTGTGAAAGTAGAAACCTCTCCCCCAAAAGTTTCAGCTGCCCTTTATTGCAGTCTTTCGTCACTGTCACATCATCATCTTAAGGCTATCTGCACCAGAAAAAAAAATAAATAAATGTTTAGGAACAAAGATTAATAACAGGTTTATTGAAAGGGGTGAAAATGCGAAAGGATGCATGATTTTTTGCCTCAGGCTGTTAATGCAGCATCTTACATACACTGGCACTCCTTGCCTGTGGAAAACAGGAATGCTGTTTCTGCTGATACTGGAAACACGGCACGTTCACAACACTCTGCTCTGAGAAGACAAGTAATTATTGACCAGTTGCTATTAATAAACAAAGAAAACCTGATTTGGAGTATAACAGTGCTTTCTGAGAATGACATTTTTTACAGTTTCTCTAACCTACTGTATATATTTAGCACTCCTGAAATGAAGTGTGTCATTTTTAAAAAGAATGAAGGTTGAAATGGAGTAGAACAGTAAAAGAAACAGTGGGAATGGAAAGAAACTCTTGATTAAAACGGGAATGACTAAAGCTAGATAGATACACTAAAAAAGCTTGCCATGGAAGAAAACTGCTCTGTCTGTAGCAAGTGACTTACTTTCACCTGAGCACTTACTATGAACTACACTCTCAGAGAAAAATTAGAATTTCAACAGGACTCAGTAGGGCCAGAAAGGAGACACAAAGGAGAGCTGGACAAACAGCTGTGAATAAATTCCCTGAGTATTTTCTCCTGTCCCCTTTTCCTCCCAGTGACAACAAATCCTCATCCTACCTATTTACTCATTCTTGTGTATTGAGTGCTAAGTAGTTAGTCTAAATTTCATGGAGTGAAATTTGTTCCGTTGGGAAATAATTGCTCTGTTTGGGGTGAGGAAGGGGAATATTTATTACACATCTTGGAAGAGAGACATGTTTGGATCATTAAGCCATTCTTTTCTTTCTGAATAAAATCAGATCAGAGGGCACTGGAGACATGACAGCAATGGTGGAAAAGATAGATGGACATATGCACAGATAAGATGGATAGACAGATATCACAGACGCTGATAACAGGGTTTTAATATATGGGATAGATAGAAGAGATTACAAAAACCACAATCTTCCTCTGACCAGATGTGGAGACTGTTTTCTGGAATGTTACATTTGGTGTTAAGAATTCTGTAAAAGCATTTAAGTGATCTGATATATAAGGTTTATAATAAATATAAAGAAGTTATCAGCCTGTAAATGAAAAAAATAGAAAGGCTCTGAGGAGCAGAAAATCATGGAACAACAGAAATAATTTGAAAAATAGTATCCTCAAGTAATATAGACACTTCCTTACTGGTATCTCCAGAGAAGAAACTTCTTACTGAAATAACACAGCAATCTTGTATCTAGTCCTTGTAACTGATTACATCATCTGCTATATTTAGAATACCTCCAGTGTAACCATGGAAACTGCTTTTGCTTAAACTCACATTATTCCATTCAACATTAGTTGACACTATAGAAATACTTTTGGAAGCTCACAAAACAATTAACGTATCACTGTTATTATATGCCTGTATATATAGCAACACGGGGTTTTGTCTTTTCTTGAAGTATGCATTATGCATACCCAGAGATGTCAGATTTCTGACAAAGAGCCAAATGCATGGCAATGGAATGAGCATACAAGACTTACAGGAGAATTTAGAGTACATCCTCTGTACTTTGCTTTTAGCCCAGCTGTCTAAGGAAAGGGCTCATGCTGTCAGACTGTATGCACAGGTCTGTGTGCCTTTCCCATGCAACTTTTGAATCCAATTTCAACCAGATTTGACAAAGACAAAAAGAGGAGGTTTATAATCTCCCACAAGGCTTGCAAAAAGATAAACAGCTATGCAGAAGGTAGTCTTACCAGTGATCCCACTGAAAGACCAAGAAGTGCAATTCATACTAGATCTAGGTAAATCTGCAAAAGAGTCTGTGTGATTCCTGCAAGATATGTAACTACCTATAATGCTGATAAAAATATTAGAAACCAAATAAAATATATACATTTACACTGCATCATAAAAGTGAAAAAATACTTTATTTTGTTCTTTCATAAATATGCAGCTTTGCAGAAATAATTAAAAATACTAAACAAGTATCAGAACTTCAAATACCAGAAAACCTGGAGAGGAAAACAGAAAAAACACTTAGAAGCAGAAGTCCCAAACTCAGCCTTCCAAACTGGAGGCAAGGTACTACAATGATTTCACTATGAAACTACTTTAAATTTCTGCAAGTGATTATCTGAGAATAAAAGGTAAAATTAGCACTAGGAAACAAAGTACTACAGGGTTAGTACAGATGCCCAGTTTTCACAGCACAGGAATGTTACCATGAGGTCCCACATGCATCTGTGCTTTTCAGCGTACTTAGAACTGAGCAATAAATGGGAATGAGGTGATCACATTTGCAGGCGACACTTGATTGTAAATAATTACAGAAGGATATACTGATTATTATGTGACTGAGTGATAAAATGGCAAATGATATTCCATGGTAATAAATATGAACCAGAGTATGTGTGTGTAAAATAACCCAAACTATACATGTACAGGGATGAACTCTAACTTAGCAATTATTACTCAGAAAGAGATTTTAAGTTTATAGGCATCTCAGCACAAAGATGGGTATAAAAGGCATATTAGATATTTGGAGTTATTGGAAAAGTTATTGAAGCAAAACAGAGAAGATTTTACGTCACTTGTGAATTCAGGTCACACAACGCATTTTTATGACTGTGTGGATTTTAGTCACCTTAGAAGTGATGTGAGAGAACTGGTAACATGAGGAGGAAGAAGATAACGGAGAGCCATGCTATGGCATCCTTTCAAGAAGAGAAGAATAGATGAGAATTCCTCAGCCTGGAAGAGAGTCAGCTGAGAGGTGGTAAGATTAAAGCCTACAGAGACATGAATTGTATGGAGAAGATGAAGGGGGAGTGACCTCCTTCAAGCTGGGGAGAAGATGAAACAGGGAGAAGGGAAATGGCCTTGACCCCAACTTCCACTTCATGTGAGAGTTCTGTCAGTGGCATATCTTTTACATCTGTTCTAAGTTCTGTATCCTGTCTCTGAGTGGTGCTAGCCAAGAACGCACCACTGCATAGAGACTGCAGGAAAGCAGAGGAATCATTACAGGAGCAGCAAAGAGAGGTTTCTAGTAACTACATATCTAAATGAGCAAAGCACTCACTAGAGATGATGTTTTCAATACATTAGAGCTTCATGGGTAGCATGCTGTCACTAGCAATATGCCAGTTCTGCAGTATCATCTTGGCAAGACTAGCTAGACACTTCAAGTGGCACAGCACTTGCTTTGAAAAGACTACAATCTTTCATTATTTCACCCTTTTTCTCAGTAACAGCAGACAAAACTTGCTGACTGCTAGAGTTACCAAGTTGTGGCATGGGACTAGACCTATAGAACAAAACAGATGGTTGTGAAGACCTGACATCTTCAGTACATGGTCTGGGAATGAAGGTGCTTCAGCTTAGCCTTAGTCAAATAACACGGTCTGAAGGCAGCAGATCTACTTCTGCCCTTTGCTCCCAGAAGGACAGCCAGCCATCCCAGGCCTGCTTCAGGGCTGTCCTGGCACCCTCTCTTTGTGCAGCCAGGTTGCAAAACAGGTGGTTGAAATGATCTAAAATAACAATAACTGAAGAGAAAAATCTACATAGAGTATTGCCCTGCTGCAGATGATGGTCAACAGATTGCCAGCTGCTGGGTGGGTTTTGTCCACTTGATTTCTGCAGGAAAGCAGCTGAATGGATTTTCAGTGCAGTGGCTGAGTAAAGGAGGACAAAATGAAATGATAGTGAGAGTCAGTTCCTCCAGCAACAGGATGTCCCCATAGTGACCAGAAAGAGACACTTGAAAGTCACTCCTGCAGTGTTGAGTTTTGGGGTCCCTTAAATAGCATGGATCAGGGAATGGGTCCTTTCTGCAGAGAGGAGCTCTGCAAACCCTTGATGGTGGCAGATCACCAGTTACATTCTGCAAAATCTTCCATATTGACCACATGAAATCCAGAAGTATTTCACACTGAAAGAAAATTATCACTCACATGTAATAGATTGATTTTCAAACAAAAATACTCTGTCAACTTTTATGTGTTTAACAAGCTTTTCCCAAGGCACCAATCCCTGTTAAATCTTAGGAGACTCAAAGATGCTGGCTTGCAAAGCATAGCCTTCCAAAATATTTTGCAAACTTCATGGTATGTTCCCTTGTACCAGTGGAATTCTGTAAGAAAAAAATCAGATTGTTACCAACATCCAGAAACTAATTAGGAGGGAAAAGTACATTTCAAACTGTAAATATTCCTTTTTATACTCCCAGAGCATTACAAATTGAATGACAACTTGATTTTCAACCCCCACCCCCTTCTGCAGTGTTAAAAATGTGACTGGAAAATAATATATCACCAACACGAAACCTTGTTTTACAAATAGAAGTTTTAGCCTAAGGCAATAGTTTTGAACAGTCAAGTGGGAAATTCTGAAAATAGGGGCTGGAATGTCCTCGTGGAGTGGAGAGGCACCCTGAGTTAATGCATTGTCTGCATGTTGATGTTTTGTAGCATCTTATTCCTTCTAATGGGGCAGAGATGATTTCAGATCTACACTAATTTGCTAAGCAATGCCATTACACACCTCCAAGTCATTTGCATCTCACTTTAATCCTTCAGTGTAAAGTAGACATTTCCATAGTCCCACATAATATGAACCAGCTGAATGGATTCCAATTTATCAAGAAACTTCAAATTGCAAAATATCAAGCTGAAATGGCAGTAACAAGCCCAGTGATCACTGTCCCATACATTTTAGATTGTTATTTAAGGTCTCCTGAGAGATCAATGCTGTATAACCTATTTCTCAGGATCCCTGTCAGCTATATGAACTCTTTGCAACTGCTTTCACTAATATGTTATGACTTGTTTATGATACTGAAGAAAAAGTGATGGGGTCAGCATGGTCACGGCAGAATGGGAAATGATGTGGAAATAGTCTGGAAAAGGTATAATGTTTTTTCCTCTCTCTCTATGCATATTCTGAAGGACTATTGTTAGGCTGTCCCACAGGCATCCCATTTAGCTCCCTCACACAATGTGTTTGAGCCTAGATGCTCCCTCTTTGTGAAAAATACAGTATCTGGGATACTCACTGACTCTTAAACAACAATCACAGAGCTCAGACTCAAGATTTAACTTTAAAATTAAATTTAGAAGTTACTAAGAAGATCTGTCAGCAAAACTCTAAATCTGTGGATTTCTTCACAAATTGCGCATCTGCCAGGCAAGCAATGCCCTACTCAACAGCAGCTGATATAGCAGCTCATTTTGACCTCCACTGTGTCCCTGCCTGCTACCCCTGGTGCATATGGCGTCAAGGAAACAGAAGACTGAATCTCTTCAACAGAGATTTCCAGCTCCAGCTGCTGCAGGTGAGATGGGTCCAACAGGTTCTTTTGGGGAAATAACACACAAGTTCCCACTGAGCAGGAAATTTGTAATGAAGCCTCCATTACTTTCCCACTTCCCCAACCCACTCAGTGAATAAGCTAAGCCTGATCGACAATGCACTGGAAAGAGCAAACAAATAAGCAAAATTGACCACCCTCTCTCCCTGCTGTGGGAGCAGCTTCTGATAAGGAGGCTTGAAAAGCAGCTGTTGCCAAACATTACATAGAGGAGACCACTGCTGAAAAAATGTTATACCCCTTCTTTCTTACCCTTCTTGCAGCCAAGTTCTCTTGCTCTGTGTCCCAATCCTATACCATATGTGTTCATATCCTCATGTGCAACCTGCAATGTTGTCGGCACCTCGGAAGTGTCTTTCAGTCTGACAGCAAAGGGAATCATGTCCTTCATAAGGCTGCTGCATGCAAGCTGTTTTCAACATTATATCACAGATTTCCCAAAAGACTCATGCTATCAGTACAATGACTTCCATTTAACAGAGGACATAACTGCACTGAGAGCTTACTGTTTTTCTCAGAGATTTCTCATGTGAATTATATTTTTAGCTCAAGCATACATATAAGTATATACTTAAGTCCATTTACATTGCTGTCTAGGACTACACTATTAAAGACTTATTTTAAAGCCCACTTTAAATCCTCTTGATAAAAGTCCATGCCTATATGGCTTTCTGAGTAAGAAAACTTCACCAAATTGGAGTCCTGTGTATAACATGGATAACTAAAAAATAAAATACTGCTCACTATAGGCACCCAACAGAGCAAGGAAATATATCAAGGGCTTTCATACTTGGTGTCAGGCATGCTCAGATTCATTTTGGGTCTGCCTTCTGAGCAGAGAAAGTAGTAGGAGGCTGAAACTGTAACACATAAAATAAGAGAAAGAAACATGGTGGTCTCACCTGATAATGAGAATGCAATGTGTTTTCTGCTGCTTTCCTTTCCCACCCAAACATAAATGTCTACGTGTTTTCCAGAAAGCCTTAAAGAATAGTAAAGCCATTTGTCTAATAATGGAAAGTTTCATTTCCCATTGTCTGCAATGCTATAGCGTATCCTGCATCTTTCCTACAAGGTGGTGAGTTTTGCAATCAATATGGTCCTAACTGTGCTTCTGTGACAAGATGCTTTAAAAGATTATGTTCTCACATCATCTTCCATGCAACTCATCTGCTCCCTCTTTCTTCCCTCCCTGCACAATGATTTGCAGGACTCAGACAGAATGAGATATTTGTAAAGTCATCACCTTATTTCAGACACACAGATATATAGCTCTCTCACAGAAAAATATTGTCCATTGCGTTGAAATAAAACTCATAATGAAAAGAATTAAATTGTAGGAAGTGTTGCGGTTGTTAAATATAAACTATTAAAGCCTTTCTCTTTTCTGTCACAAGACATGGTATGTACCTTCACAGTATTATAATTCAAATAACTATCGAATGACAGTTGTTAGGTTCATGTTCTGATTCTTGATCTAGGTAAGTGTGTCACACTTTTAATGCTATTTGAAAGGACAGTGTTGCTTTGGCCTAATGGAAAGAGGCTGTTTTTCTGAATCTTTTCCCAACATCACAATTATATCTTGTTCACAGCACTTCATCATAGACATATGCACACCCAAATGTGCATACACACATTGCCCAATTTAAACTGCAACAGAAATGCTGTCTCCTGATAAAACACGACCTTTTGAGGGTGAAATCTTGCAACTATTTAGTGGCATGAAATCATGCACATTAATTTTAAGAAGTTGGGAGCTTGGCTACAGGAGGAGCTGCAAGGAGAAAACTGGTCACAAACTGAGATTTGGCAAAACCTTCAGGATTAGTAGTCAGACTTAAAGCTGTCTGCAGTGCACAAAGGTAGGGAGACTCTCAGCTTCATGGCCCAGTTAAACCAAAGCAGTTCCAGCAGCAAAATCTTTGCTGCTGTTTGGATTTGCTATTGGCTCAACCTGGGTCTTCCAAATCACTATCACCATTTTCTGCAGCACGGAGATATTTTTTCTATATGTTTATGCAACAGAGGCTGACAGTGCCCAGTGTACCTGGCACTGTGTACCTGGCCCAGTGTACCTCTGTCTGGGCTGGCTTGAGCACAGAAAACAGCCTAGATGAACTATATACTGTTCCTTTCCTGCCTTGTGGAGAAGCATGAGGTATTGATATAGGCTTCCCACCTAAGCAACGATTTACTTTTTCCTTGCTTAGCATATCAATTCAGACAGGATCAAAGTACTAGCTGACGTGGCTGAAAACTAATCAGCTTATAATTTGAACGGGTTACCATGCTAGTATTGTACATCATTTCGTTAATAAATATGACAAAAATCAGACAAGTCTGCTTGCTGATCATTCATATTACATAGGAAATCGACTGAGAATGTCACTAGGAAAAAAATAATCTGTATTCACTCATAACTGGAAGCACTTTTTCCCATTTTTCTTTTCAGGAGTTGTCCAAATCTTTAAAAATATAGCAGAAAAGTTGCTTTGATTTTGTAAAATGTCAGCTATCCCTAAGTGGCTTTTTTCTAGATTATGAAAAGTATTGACAGGCTTTCTCATTTGCAATTCCAGGAAAGTTCTGCAAACCTTTTTTTTTTTTTTTTGTATGATTTTTGGTCAGTAAATATCAGGATATGTGCAGAGCAAATGGGGTGAAAAGTGAAGCAGCTGAAGAGTCACCAAGTGAATTGCTTCTTTTCAAAGATCTACTAAATTAGAACAAAATTTTTGAGACACTAGAAATCACTCAATAAATCTTTGAATCCAGCTCCACATCTCTTCAGCAATAAAAATGTTTTGCAAGAGGCAACCTGAATAGCTCACCTTTCTCCTCTGACTGTAGGTATGAGTGGCTTTGTAATATTTTAGTGGGGGACAACAGGTCTTCCTAGCAATCCCGTGAGTTGTCTGGTAAAAACAATCAGTAAATTAAAATCAAAAGAAAATTTAGGATGTTGTCAAAGCGCAGCCCAAAGGAGTAACCAGGACTTTGGGTATCTAGGAGTGCTGCATGGTGCTGCCCACCTTCTACCTTTCTGCATGCAGTGGTCACCCACAGGCTGATCTTAAATGGAATCTCTTCCACTTTTCCTTGAGCCTTTTGCCCCTCTGATAGCAGCCATGCTGCCAGGTCCTGTGCCAGACTATTCACTTCCTCTGCACAACTGTTTTCCCTTTGGCTGCTGGCCAGACCAGCATCGCTTTCTGTGGTACCTAGAGCTTTGTAGTGCATCTCTCCTGGCTGACTTGGTGTCATCAAAGGTAGCTGCTATCTGACACATTTGGCACTTTTACTGCAGATGCAGGAGTGCATTTCATAGTAAAAGTAAAATTTAGGGCTTTTGATGACCGTGTATTTGGCTAGTCTTTCTCATTTAAATTAGAAAATATCAGCAAGTGGAAAATAACTCAGATTAATTGTAGGATTTTTAAAAGGCTAATATCACACATAATATAATTTTTGTAAAATACTTTGGCTTAGGAAGATTGATTAACAAAAACATAGACTAAAACAATCTCTAAGTGTGAGCATCATGGAAAGGACTGAATGCTTAATAATTTCATTCCATGACCAGTAATAATTGAGAATAATGCTTGCCTCAAGCATAATAACACTAAAGGATAGCAACACTATTTTGGATGGAAAAAGTGGAAGAAAAAAAAGTTTGGTCTGCTTTGATAGTTAAGATGCAGTCTTTGACTTTGTTAAGATAGAGTTGAAGAAGGAATGAATTATTCATATAAATGTTGCCTTAGTAACAAGCCAGAAAATAAAATGAAAGAAGCCCCTTGATTTTAAGGGGGAAACTATAAATTTGAGCCTATTGGATCTGAAACTTCAACACTTTGTACACTCTGCGGCAACTCTAACTTAGGTCTACGCATGCAACAAATCAGTCCTGCATGATCCCAATTCTCCCCATATGATCAATTTTTAGTATTCAGAGGAGTGCAGGAGCCACTGCCCCAGTAAGCTCCAAGCCCCATGAGATGGGTATTTGAGCATCACCCAGGATCTAGGCCTATAATGAGTGGAGGTGTGTTTTTAATTTTCTTTTCCTAAAACTCTAATTAGCTCCATTCAAAATGCTTTATTAAAAGATTGCTAAGGCCAAAAAGCAAAGCACACCAAATGAGGAAATTTCAGTGCGAAAAGGATAATGAGAAGATTTTCAAACAACACATTCTCGTGGGAATGGACACAGGTACATAGCTTGGCATTTCCGAAACAATTAAATCAATTAGGGTGAAACCAACAAAAGGAATAGAGTGGGGGTTTTGTACTGCCTAGTGAAAACCAGAGCCTGTGCTTGAAACATGAACTCCCATTTGGTGCCTGAGGAAAATTTAACACCTAAACCTGTTGCAGTTGGCATGATGAGATGGAGTTGCCTGAAAAAAGGCAGTGGGCAAGAAGGGAGTATCCCATGGCTGCCAGCATGGGGGACGGTGAGATGACAAAAGGGTGATCGCTGGGACAAGGCTCTCAGACACCCAGACAGAGAGGACTGCAGGGTGAGGCAGTGGGCAATGCCTAACCTTCCCTGCTGTGGGTGTTCACCCTGGCTTGGGGGGACACACCACTGGGAGCTGAGCTGTTAACCCCTCAGAGCAGCTGTGATGTTCAGGACACTTACTTGGGAATGGGCACCACGGTATTTTCGACAGGACAGGCCTAAATCAGAGCATTGGTAAGCTGCCTCTTGGTCTCGGATGTTCCTGCTGGCTTTCAGAGCCCTTCCTGACCTCCTTTGTTGGGGTATGAGCATGCACATAATGTATGCTAGCAGCTGCAGGTGCCTACAAAAACATTAGCTACTCTATGTTTAGTGTTTAAAATGGGGTTATTGTTCAGCTGGAGAACAGCAATACAGCTGGTGACCAGGGCACCACAGGGAATGCTTGCCAGTCAGCATGGACAGCCTGTGGTATGAGACTTATCTTTCTGAAAGTTGTTGCAGTTTTAATTCTCTGTTCTCTGGCTTTTGCAAGTCTATTTCTATTCAGCTTTTCTCATGTCATTAAAAATGAGTTCAGCAACAGGATTTGACTCAGTAAACAAACCTGAAGCAAGGTTAGGAGCTATACCAGGTTATATGGCCAGACAACCTAGCATATTTTCTTTCATATTCACTCATTTTTTTTTTCTTTCCTTCCCCTCTCCTGCTTTTTCTTTTTTTTTTTTCCCTGAAAATATTTCTTTAACCAACTGTACAAAATCTTAGAGAAGACAGAGTGAAATGTGGTATCTTTGTAGCACATTTCTTAATGTCCCAGGTGTAATCAGTTGAGACAACCTTTAGCAGTGAAGAGTTTAAGTAAGGGTCAGACTGATAGGAGAAATTTAAGTTCTGCTTTCTAAAAAGTTTAATATATATATATACAGACATATATTTGTCCAGAAAATTTAATATGGATAGGTGCTTTCAAACAGTATGCTTTCAGTATATCATCTGTGCCTGATGTTTTTCCCTTCATTATCATCTAAAATTGGCTTTACAGAATACCTTACATCAGATCTTTTGAAAGCAATGTCTGTTGATTTCAAGGTTAAGCTTGCTGTTACAATAAAGTGCTGCTAAAATGTTAGCTCTCTATAGGAAAACCTTCGCCAAAGTTCACTCTATGCACAAATTATTGTCTTGGAATGCTGTGTAGAAATTAGAAGAAAAGACAAGCTAAATCACAAGGATGTTTCTTTAGAACAATCATTTTTGTTTACAATAGCTTCACTTGGAGAACATTGAAAGACCCTGACTGTACACTGTTTTTGAGTCTGTGTTCATGTAACAGGGGGCTTATCCTAACATTCACACTTTCCCAGTAAAAGTGCCAACAGATTATTCCACTGGAGTGACTGCATCTTGTCAGACAATGCAAAGGATAGGCAGGGCTGAATGAAGTGGGCCCATGGATTTAGGAGATCCCCGTCACTGTCACATGGCTGGATACCACCAAGTTTGAGCAGCTCCAAGGATCCCCCAAAATCACAGAATCATAAAATAGAATCAAAGAATTGTAGAAAATGATGCTCATGGATTATCACAGACCCATTCCAAGGCCAAAGCCTCAGCTGGCAGGACTGACTCAGCAGACAAGTAAACAAAAGCATTTTTGTTGCATTTATGGTAAGTGTTTTCATTCTGCTGAATTTAATAAACTAATATGAGACAGATGCCTAGCAATCATCTTTTCATCTTATCAGTTTATCTTGCTTGTTATAAACCTGCCTTTTATTCTACCTAAGCTATTACATCAAGCTTGTGAGGGTAGCAATGCTTGTGAAGTTGGTGACTACACAGTCATTGCTGCTTCTGCATTAGACTTTTGTTTTGATAACCTGAAACCCCAGTCTCCGAGTGGGGCAGATTAATGCTTGTACCAGACAGCTCCACCAGGATCATGGGTTTCAAAAATTCTCTTTAGCAAATGGAAGTTTCATTAGAGGTTAGAAATATAAATTGGTCAAGTGACAGATTCTGTGATATGATGGAAGCTCAATTATAAGTGGATAACATAATATAACAAGTGCAGATGAAATCCTGTTAAGGTCTGAAAATCCAATATCTCATCTTTCTGACTTTTAATTGATCTTTACACATATTGTCATTGCAGTCAAATATTTGAAATGATTCCTGAACACATAAACAAATGTAAGCACATTAACTCTGTTAATAATTTTAACAAGTAATTTGTATTTCCCATTAGACTGTCTTACAATTTGCTTTACTATAATTAAAGATATCATCAGTGATAAGCTTTAATGTGTTATTTAAAGTCTGCCTGTTTATAAGACTTGCTTTTATCATTAACTGCAGGTTGATAAGATCCAATACACATACCCTCACTAAGAAATTAGATTTTATGTCTAAAGCAAATAGTGTGTTCAGGTAGGGAAGGACTGCTGATTTTTTTATAAATCCTAAATATAGACCTTTCTTCCTAAGGCTGGTCTGTAGTAAGACAAGCAAGTTCATTACACCATGGCTTTCAGTCTACTTTACAAGAAAAGCAACACTTTTCCCTTGTCATAAAATTACGCATCTCTGTGTTGCCTAGAGTACTGGTGGGAAAAAGAAGTTCTTCACAGGAACATAGTTACGGAAACTTGCTGTGGGGCAGCCACGAGTCACTTTGCTTTTGGGTGCAGGTGAAAAGCCCTGAAAGAGTGTCAGTCCTTTTGCTGTCAAAGCCCAGAGACTTTTAAAGACCCAGCTAGAAAAAACAAGTGGGATACATGAGATATGGGACACTGGTTAAATGCTTTGCAAATACTTTGCTACTTATGCCCTTCCAAATCAGATCCAAACACTTCTCCTTTATTCTTGACTAATAAAATAGGAATCAATAGACTACTCACCTCTGACCCTGCTCTGTCTTGTGTTATCATCATGTCCCTCTTAACAGCAGTGCTCTGAACTGACTTTAAGATTTCTTTCACATTACTTGCCAAGAAGAGAGAGGGAATTAACATGTACGTTTCCAGCTTGAGTTTTGAACTGTTTATGGTACAAATGTGACTTTTGGTAGTTTTTCTTTAGACATACCAAACACTGTCAGTTTGTAAACAAAACCAACTTTCAACACCAGCTACGACTAATTCCATTGCTTTAGTTCAGCAAAATCAAACATACATTCAATTCATAATCAAACAGCCAAAATTAAACTGCAAGGCTGAAAAATTGAGGAGTGGTTTAGCCTTTTCTATTTTATTTTACTTTTAAGGTTATGAGACTTTTAGGTCTCAAGTAAATAACATCCCACTGAATAAATTAGCAGAGCAGGTGGAGGTGAAATTAATTTTCCTTAGTTTATTTTTCACTTGTGGTTTGTTTGCAGGGGTTTTTTTGGCTTAATTTTATTTTAAGGGATGAAACACTTACTCCCCAGCCTCAACACCTGCTGCTTTATGGTTCTACTGTTCTTATTTTTGTGTAGAGAGGAGATGATTTGGACCTTAATTAAAATTGTAACCACTTCTTACCGTGGAATCATATTAAACATTTTGCTAGCAAGGACTAGCACATGGTAAAAAGTTTTTCTAGCTATTATTTTGATGACACTTTGAAGATTCCTCCAGAAGACTATAAAGACATCACTGGCAGCTAATATGTAGGTGCTCTTCCACTCCACATGACTTTCAGAACAGCAAAATCATTTGCCTCCTCCTTGTTTGAAATCTCAGCTACCCTTCCTTTATATTTTCCAAATTGTCAAGAGCAGTGCAGATTCAAGCATAACATTAACTGAGAACTCTTTAACTATTTATGCTGCTATAATTTTGTATTGATTTTATGTAAACTTTTAACCAAACATAGATTGCACTGCTTAAAGAAGACTTTTGGGAGTTCCTAATAAATTGCTTTTCTGATCTTTAATGGAGCATTAGTAATTATCGGATACAACATGATTTAAAGTCATTTAGAAACCACAGAACAATAGCTAGATAGAGTACATTTCTGCCTCACTAAAAAGTTGTGCTATATGCAGTTTATATCTGACAAAAACACTAGGAAAAATACTGACAATTTATCTTGATTGTAAAATTCTATATGCTCATTCTGATATCGTATGCTATATAGTATTTTCATCATTAAGAACTACTGTAGTGTTTTAAGGATTTCTGGAACCAGATCTTTAGAATTTCCTTTTAGTTGTGGGTTAACAGCCAAGGAAACCCAATGAATGTGCATTACTGCAACAAAGTTCATTAGGTAAATAGAAGCTGCTATGACTCAGCATCTGGAAACAAATGCATCTGAGTGGGTTGCATGAATGGCCTGACAAAGCCCTCTGTATCTTATTCGTTTCCAGCCGTTTGATAGCACCTCTGATACTTGCTTTAGATACAAAAGACTCCAGAATTTTTTCCAGTCTTCCTGTGGATAGCTTGGCACAGCTGGTTTAAGGAGGCTGACTGTGCAGTGAATCGAAGATGCACTGGGGAGAGAATTCACTTCTTTGTGTTGCTATTGCTTGATCTTTCACTGTTGACAATTCCTCATATTTTCAGCTGTCTGTACCCAAAGTACAGACTTCTTATTAGTACCCATAGACATGAGGAAAGGCCCCACCACCTCAGCTGTGTAGAGGCCTAAGAGAAAGTGTTTCCTGCTACTTGTCCCCCACAAACTAAAGGTGCTACAGCTTTCAGTTTATCCCTCTGTCCCTATCAGAGCTCACTAAATCCACAGCCTGCTTGCAGTGCTCACTGTCCCTATTCATCATTGCTCCTTTCTTCACTGCTCATCCCCACATGCCCCTGAACCTCCAACCCACCTGCTGATACCCCAGATCCCAAGCCTCCCACACCTGCCTTTTGGTCACCCAGCTCCCACCTATATATATATTTCTCCATCCAGTATCAGAATCACCTATTCCGTCTCCTTTCCCTGTTAGCTGCTTCCACTTTGTCTATCTGGCTGTTACTGCCACTCAATTCTCTTTCATATTTCCACTCTAACCACAGCAAGCACTGCCCAGGACTGCAATAAATTTCAGATAGCCCATTATTTTTTCCTTGCATCAATCTACCCTGATGCTTTTTATCAGTTTCCTCCCTAGGGAATTACTTGCCCTTTACTTGGCCCCTATAACACTGTTGGAGTAACTGCATTCCTATCAAGTCTACCCATCTATCTCCAGTATTTATGGTGCTCAGATCATTACAGAGTGTAGGTATCGTTACCTTTCCCAAGATCACCAATTACCATTGAAGCCGCTTCCTTAAAACTCAGCCCATTAATTAGATATTCTGACTAGTACCCTCATCCCTTCCTCAGTACCTCATATATGCATTTCAATAACTTTACCAATCTATGAACAAAGGAACATACTTGCAGGATTTGTACTTGTAGGTGCTTTCTAACAGGCTGCCATGAGCAGTAAAGCTCCCCACCTGTTTTGCAGCTTGCCAGATCCCCAGGACTGGTGCATGACCCATAAAAATCCATTCATTGACTCAAGGGGTCAGTGAGTAGAGTCTGCTGCCTTATCTCTTTCTTTGTTAGAGCAGGCAAGAGTAACACGGTTAAGCAAGCGTTCTTAAGATTTAAGAGAGGGTTTTTTTTAACTGCCTGTTTCATGGTGTACCATAACTCATGGAGGTCATGAGCCTGACTCTAGAAAGCAGAAAGCCCACAAATATTCCATAGAGCACTTGCTAGTGGAAAGAAGCACAAATGTTCACAGCCAGCAAGCAGCTAGCTTACCTCATCCATTACCTCAATCGGCGTATTCCCATGTGCGCAGGAACCTTCTTAGGTAGATCTAAAATGAGACAGTGATTGATTATGGAAGGAACTGTTATATAACTTAGACATTATCTCAGTTTCCACAACCCTAATCACAAAGTTCCAAATGCATTCAAGTGACAAACCAATTTAAAAACAATTTGACTCCCAAGACAATCACAACAGGGAAAGACTTTAAACTGAGCAGGTATTACAATGCAATTAGCACAATTAACCCTTTGTCACAGCAGCAAATCAAGAGGTTCCAACTCTTAGTGTTTCTTTAAAATGTCTGCAATTGGAAAATTGACTTCCAGCAGGGAGGAGTTAACACTATGGCATACTCTTCCTTACAGATTTTTAACAGTCACCAGGTGGCAAAATCTATTTATACACCATATGTTTGTAATAGGATCTCAATTTGTAAGATACAATATTACATTTTTTGAATGAACATACCGAACAGAATAGCATGGCAACTGGAGCCGCAATAACATGATGAAACAGATTAAAATCAGTGTTAATATAATAATCAGCTGTGTTTTGTTCCATATGGCAATTTATGGTAACAGTTAAGCTAAACCCCATCTGTTTCCTCAAAAACTGAATGCAATAAAAGAAGAAAGGTCACAATCACGAACTTCTGCCTCCAAGTAACACCGTGTGTATTTAATAATGAATGTATAGCTCACTGGTTTTATATATGATTTGTGCCAAGTTAAGAGGCAAGTTTCTTCTGCATGCAAAAAAGTAGCAGTTTTGGGGAGAATCTTACTCCCTGTCTCCAAACTTATTGGAGAGCCTTGAGGAGGTGCACAGGTGGCAGCAGAATGGTCAATGGTAATGAGCAGGCCTAAGTTTTTCCTGCACTGAAGATGCTCTCATCTGAGAGTACACCTGATTCTGCAGCTATGACAAGACAAATAGTATATTCCACACATCTAACAGGTGTGCTGTGCTACCCTTCTGCTTGTACTGAATTGTGCTGACAGTACAGCAATGGAGAACATTTGTCTTTATAACAACTGACAAGATGCATGATTACTGCTGTAAGGGTATCAAGGAAAAAAATAAAAAAGAAGGCCCTGTCCATGGGCCTAGTTATTAGTCACATGCTGAAACGCTGACCAAGTGTAGGAGAGTAGGAATTATTTGTAAAATTGCCTTCAAGGACCATTATCTCCAGCCCCTCTACCAATAAGCAGACCAAACAGATCTCACCTGCACCAGCTTTTTATATTTTTTTGTGAGAATTTCTGCAAGTTTTGTAACTTAGCCAAGCTCAAACTATTAATGGCCACCTGAAATTCATCACATCTGTGGCTTTCTTTCTTCAACCTTTGAAAAAAAATCTAATTATTGCTATGATGGATTTTTATCTACATATACATCTCAGAAGAGATGCTACCCATGAATTTGCACACTGTGGGCAAAATCTATATATACTGTGGTTTGGAAAGCAAACCTCTCCTGGGATACCCTATTATCAAGCTGCATATTCAAAAAGAGTATCATTACCTGGTGTTCCAGGTTCGTAGGATTCCCATGTACAAAGACTGGACACCAAACATAATGTAAACAATAAAATGCTCTCTTCTATTTATTGAGGTGTTAATGCAAAGCAAATATATATACATATATATTAATGCAAAGCAGGTTACATACATACCAACCTCTGGTTGAATGAGATACCGCCAAGCAGGAGAAGGAGATGGAACATGTTGCCCGGTCAGAGTGGTGGTAGGCAGCGTGTCGTCAGGGCATCCCCCGAATCAAGATGCACATCTGGCCTTCTCACCCACCCGTCCCTGCACAGGTCCTTATATCCCCGCTCAGGTTGGAGTGGAAAATTACCAATTGCAACATCAGCGCACAAGTAGCCAGCGTGTGAACAGATATTTAAGGTATAACATATTTATGGTGTAAGACTCGCTTTTGCTAACAGCGGTGTTAACTCCCCTATTTTCAAGCTTATGTTCCCACAACTCGTACCAAATGGTACTTTACTATTTTTGTGTGTTTCACCATGGACCATTATCTACTGTTAATAATACACCTGGGCATCTATTTTACGTATTTTACTGCACTGAGATATGTAAAGAAAGGGTCTGTGCTGTCAGTTTTGTCACACACATTGAGAAACAGCCTATAAAATAGTTCCTATGTCAGTCCTTTAAATAATCCAGCATTTCTGAATTGCCCTCCCTAAAATGGATGGATTCCCCATTTGCTGCCTGGAAGTTAACCCGCAGTCCTTTGTAATTTCTATGAATACATTGATCTGTGAATATAATCCTGCCATTGATGAACAGGTGCAGTGTCCTCTGCAACGTGAAACAAATTCACTGTGCAAACAGCTCTAGGATTTCTGTTCAGATCCAGGCAATGAGATACAGAAAGGAAAACATTCATGTAACCTGGGAGACCCCTGTGAGCTACACAAATAAGGAGGATTAGAAACATAGTTTATTCCTACCAATTATAATTTAAGCTTCATGAATTGCCTCCCAGGGCACAGTAAAGCCAGATGTGGATTTTCCTTTACCTATGAAAGCATAACTTCAGCTAAAACTTTTCCACCTCAAGGAAATGACACGTACAGAATAGCTAGCTAGTACACAGGTGGCAGATCCTACTGTTCCTTCAAGGATGCGTATTATGAAAAGATCAAAGGTCTCTTGCAGGATCTTCCCTGAGACACTCACACACACACTCATACACACCCCAGTGAGGGTACGTGCTCCTCAGTGAAGATGGTCAGCATGAACCAGCTCAGCTATCCTGACTTTCAGCAGCTAACTGGAAGTAGGAGCACCAGCAGCTGCTGTTCAAAGCAGAGCACGGATGTGACATTTGAGCCTTCAGCATGGTGGATGCTGTTTTTAAGATGTTTTCCCCCAGCAGATGTTAGCAAAAGGGACAACTGGAAAAATATCTTTCTGACTTTGAAGAAGCCCCAAGTCCCAGCAGAACTCAGAACCACACTCATGTGATTTCGCTTAACTCCCTACAAGCCTTGTTTTTCTGTTGCCTGTCCTTTCTGTAAGCTTTTTGACCAGGCATTTCATCCTTACATCTGCCTGCAAAAGCTATCAATAAATTGTTTAACCAGGCAAACATGCAACAAATAAATAATAACTTGTTTGGAAAGTAGGTCTTTAGGCAAGTGATAAAGAGTCATTTCTATCAGAGACAGGTATTACCTCAGGAGAGCCATTGTGGCCCCTTTCAATATTCACAGTCCTGCATTGTTCTTTTTTATTTATGTTAAAGTAAAACAAAAACAAATTTAGAGGGAAATTATATCACTTCTGTGTCGTTAAAATTGAGATATAAACCACAGAAGCCAAGATATGCAAAGACATGACTGCAATTTTTCCTGACACCATGTAGTCTGACACAGTGTCAGACTTTGAATTTCCTGGCTTGGGTGGGTTCTTGTTCTAACCCTAAGACATCATTTAAATGTAGTTTGTCATTTCTGAATATAACAGTAGCTCTTATATTATCAATAATAATAGGGTACCTTCTGCTCCTCAGGGGCAAACTCTCAAAGAAATGGCTTGTGAATCAATAAATCCGTTAGTGTGCTGCAGCTGAATTTATTTATTCATGAGATGCTTATCTCTCTGTAAATTCCTTAGGAAAAATCCTTAATCCTGCCATACTGAATTGACTATTTATCAGTTTCAAATTGGACCTTATTAATTTTTTTTCCCCATGATGGAAAATATCTCTCATACCATATATCTTCATATGAAATTAAATTTCTAACTGTCTCCCTTTTTTCTCCCAGGAACCAAACCCAGTGGTTAAGAATGGGAAAGAACAGATGGCAACAAGCTCCCATATACAAATCCGCTGTGTCTGAGTGTCCTGTAAGCTCTCTTTGCAATCTACTCACAGAAGCCTGTATGCCATGGCATAAGCACAGTCACATTTGGCTTCTCACTCACTGGTGACAGGCTGAGCTCTTTCTCCCTTTGTTTTATTGCCTGCTCATTGGCAGCTGCCGTAAGTAGAGATCAGCTCCATCACAATTGAGTGCAATTATATTTATAGCGTACAAAAGTACTTACAAACCCTTAAGCATAAAATTGAATTTGATGCTAAGGTTGTGATACAGGTTTTACCTACTGACTGTGGCAGGAGATGTCTTCTCAAGATCTAGGAACTAAGAAAACACTGTTCTGCTGTGGGCTCATTTGAATAATCTCACCACTCATTAAACACAGCTGCAAGGCTAGGGATGACAGAGTTCAAAGGCAAACCAGGGGAATATATTAGTAACAAAATTATTGTCAGAGCCTTTAGGTATGTTTCCTCAATATTCCTCAACATAATGCCATTAATTACAATAGGAATATTTTTGTCATTTGCAAGCACTTGAAAAGGTTAGAAGAATGTGCTGATAGCCTAAATGTCTATTTTTAGAAACTGTTGCTAGAGAATTTCAGAATGTTACACATTTTGATGAAGTTCCAAAAGAGGAGTTTGGTTTGGGTGTTTGTGGCCAGACAGGCACAATGATATAAAATCTATTGCCTAATCCTAATATTATCCAAGAGGCTACAGACTGCAGGGAAAAAAAATAACCAGCAAACAGAGATTCACACAATGTTATGTTTTGCTTGTGTTTTTACATATTATTATCATCAAGCTACTTCTCTGGCCAAATGGCACCCACTTGCTCATCAGAAATGCACCATTCTCCACCTTTTTGGCAGATGTTCCCCAATACACCTGTTAGGACAGGCAGTGAGCACAGCAATGGGGCAGTCTCCCTCGATTCAGTTCCTGTGATCAAAGGGTGCCAAAATGCTTCAGGGCTACCAAAGTGTTGACATCTCCAGTGCAATTTTCATCACTCTCTTAGCTAAATAAAATAAGCTTTCCAATACAGCTCAGGAGATTGGAGTACTGTCTTTTTTCTTCTCTGCAAATCAGAACTGCTGCCATTCTTTAATATTTATCAGCCCGAATCCAGAGGGAAATATTCAGCCTCTCGTTTTCCAGAATACACGTTTTTCCTCATCCAAAAAAAAAAAAAAAAAAGCTGCTGGATTCTATGAGGCAAAAAAATTCAAATGTGTTTGATTTGGGAGAAGGGGGATGATACAAGTGCGCTGAGGCCAATGTGGCAAGTGGCCATTTTTCAGATCTGCTATTGTAATCAGAAGCAGTGTCTGGAAGGTATTTTCCATGAAATACCTCTCTGGAGCTAAATCTAGGGACTAGGGCATTGTTTGTGAAAACACCGTCATTTTTAAAGGAAATGTACTTGTTTACACATCATAAAAAATTTAACAGATATTTCTCCTTTAGGGAGAAGTGCAGACAGCTAGAGCTGAAGAAAGTTGTTTTACCAATCCTTTGTGAGGAGCGCTGAAAACTAAAAGGCTGTAAGTGATACTTATGGAGTCTGTCTTTTTAAACTTTTGTTAAACTTGTAAAGGAAATACTTCAAACAGAGGGGTATAAATGCTCCCAGTTAGATCTTGTCTTACTTAGGCACCTGCTTATCTTTCAGCCTGTGAGTAGCAATGCTGACTCCCAAAGCATGTGCTTGCAGATGAGCATGGTCTTCAGCCTGGACAGAGAAGAGGACCTGCACAGCAACACTATGCCACTCCATGACATGCTGTGCTGTGGTGCTGTGTCCCTCCTTTTTCAGGTCAGAGAGCAAAAGACCTCTCCAGGCACCAGGGCTATTTTGCAGAGGTTAGTGGACACATAAATGAAGTTTGATCATATTCAGTGTTGATTTAAGTCTTGTTTTGATCCTGCAACTATGTTGCTTAACCCTGAAAAGTCATTTTTAGGCAAGTTCGCAGGAGAAAGTGCTTTATCAACAACAAGCCAACACCACCTGCTTTTAGCCTTCCTGCATGGGAACAAATGTCATGAAAAAGAAGCAAAAAGAATATGCTTTTATTTTTTTCATGGGGAATTAAAAGTGCTAAAAGCCATGGTCCTGTCTCGGTGCACAATTTAATTAGACTATTTTTCAGTGGTTTGTTTAGTTCTCTTATTTATATTTAATGTGGCTGCAAACAGCAAGCGAGAAGTTTGGATCAACAGCATAATGATGCATTATGCTCATGACTAAACTCCTGAGACTTTGTGATCCTGGCATTTCTGGTCAGGTCAGCTCCTATTATTCAGTTTTTGGAGTCACATGTGAAGAATATTAGCATTTGTTCGTACAGCAAAGGGAGGAAGAGCACAACACCAGCACACTGGTGGATGCTGTTGCTAGGCAGGAGCTGGTCCTGCGGTAGGGTCGTGCTTGCTCCCCCCACATGGTATCTAATGTCATCATAAATTACTGCAGATGGATTGAAGAAAGCAGACCCGTATTCTCTGGAACGACAGAGTATAAAGAAAAAATAGAAGAAATGCAGTGTTGAGAACAAATTGTTGCTATTACGTAGCACAAGGGCCCATGCTCATCCCTAGCTTTCACTATGTCTTGCTCTGCTGGGAGGGCAAACAACACAAAAGGACAGACAGAGCTAGCTGTGTCAGCAGTCCTGAACAACTCATTACCCCCTTTGGCCATGGGGAGAAAGTATTGAAATGGATACATGCAATCAAGCATTAAGATTTCCAATAAAAGAGAACTGTAGTGGTGGGATTTGGAAATCCTTGCCATCATCATTCTTCTTCCCTGTTAACCCAGTCTACTGCCCTGGAGTTTATTTGAGCTCCAGGAGTTTTTCAGACACCATGCTCTAGGGCAGGTTTCTACCTTCCAAGATAGAAAAAGCAGAGCTGCCTGGGGCATCTGCCAATAACACAGGAACACGACAAGGGAAACTGACTTCTTAGTTTTCTGGACCTTTGATTTTAGCATTTATTTATTTATTTATTTTTAAATCAGGCTCTGGTAATCTTGTGGATGACGTACTGACTGATTTCATTTTCTCAAGTTGGTTATATTTTGCAATTTCCAGAGCACATTTCTGTGAGCATGTATAACAGATGTTGGATTTTGTTTAATGGACATTTTTAGCAAATGTTTTGAGGATATATGACAAAAATGCAGGCTGACAATGCCATGGCACTTTTGTTGATGTTCTAGAAAGTGAAAGGAAGTATTGAGATGTATCAAATATTAACTCACACTTCTAACTAAAGTAAGAAATATAATCGGAACAGGATAACAATAATAACAACAAAAAAAAAAACAAACCAAAAACTAGCATAAAAAAATAATGCAGAAATGTTTCAAAATCTTTGTCCTAGAAACGAAATAACTCTCAGGGACTTATTCCAATTTATTCCAATCAAATCTTGCATACTGTTGAAGTCATATATACACATTGATATAATGGATTAGAGTCTGAAAGAATGAAGGCACTAAAATGAGATATCTAAACCAGCTCACTATACACAGGGCTTTACATTCAAAGCCCTGTTTACGTACATACTATACAGACTTGGAAAGAAGGCAAGCAACTGAAGTCTACTGGTGGTCTTCTCCTTGCAGAATGGTTTGACCTCTCTACCTATGTAAGAAAAGAACTATACTGGTTTTAAAATGAGTACATAAAACTAGAACAGTGGAAAAATCTATGAAAGAAACTCAGGCTGAACCTGAACACCACACTAAGCAGATGGAGTCAAAAGCTTCTGCATAGCATATGGGCAAAACTTCTTAAGAAGGTTGATTAATATTTTGCCAATGATCTGGGGTTAGCATACAGGTAGCAAACAATTGGCATGTGCTGGTCTAAGGTGTGGGTTACAGTCAAGGAGGCTGTAACCTCTGCTGGGACTTGTTTCTCCCTAAGGACAACTACCTCCCTAAGGAGAAGTATTGAAAACACAGCCTTCCCCAATAGCAAAGAATGGAAAAGTGAAGGTCGTTGACCATATGGGTCTTTACCTTGTGATTAGACAGGCCAGTCAAACCTAGGAATTACACAACAGAACTAGGATCACATATACAGAGCTTCATTGATGTTGGGATTGCTTGTCTGGAGAGGACCACCAGAGATAAAAGGCAGATTAATTCAGACTTATGGGTGCTTTAATATTAAAAAAAAAAAAAAAAGAAGAGAAAATTCTCAAGAGGTGCTCAGCAATTTATTAGGACTCTGCCTAAGAATCTGAAGAGAAATCACAATTACTCATCCCTTTTTGTCTGTGTGCAGAGTTTCTAAAAAAACTGTAATGATACACGACCTTGACTTCTGTGTGTATAAACAGTTCCAAGTTCATGGCAAAAGGTTGCCATTCGCAGCAAAAGGTTGCCGTTTCACAGAGCTCCTTAGTCCATGTGATTGTATATTAATGTACATGAAAACAACAATAGTAAAAACATTGAAAGATTCCATGCACTGGAAATGCAGACAGGCAGACAGACTGTACTTTGTATATGGCATTTACATAAAAGGATTGCTTCACTTTATGGCTTTACAGTGGTTATGGAACAAGCCTATGTAACATTTTAGTAGCACCAGCAGTGCTGAGAGACATGTTAGGACGGTTTATGTCACATAGCTGAAATGACAGAAGTCTACAGATGCAGCCTGCAGTAAGCCAGGCTGGACTGTAGCCAGGACACTCAGCTAAGAAACGCTACAGGAAGCTCATGCATAACAATCTTGGGATCTTTAATGACTGCAGAGGAGCAAGCTAACTGCTTTGCAACTCATCTGAAAAACAGCTCATCATCACAGTGGGGATATTCAGTCTTATAGCTAAGGCACTGTCGGGCAGTTAGGAGGTCTGGGTTTAACTCCCCACTCTGCCACATGCTTCTCGTGCAATGGTGGGGAAGTAAGTCTGTCTCCCTGTAACTCCACTTACTCCCTGATGCACAGGGCAGCAATTAGCCTCCATTTCCTCCAGCCTTTGACTACTTTGTCAAACAAGCAGCAAATGAGGTGTGGTGTGCTTTGTTTGTATATGTCCACCCCAATGTGACCCTTTGCTTTTTGGAGGCTGTAACTCTGCACTGATGACTATTCCTGCTCTGAGGTCCCCATGTCAGGTACATCTTTGTAAAAGACCTGGGTGCCACAGCCATTGCTGAGGTTGAAAAGCAGAAGAGGTGCCTCATCAGTATAATGCAAACATCTGAGGAAGAAATACCATCATAAAAGAGTGTGAGGCCAAGGCCAAACGTAAGTGACATTTGGCAGGCCTGATCTGGGAGCATGGGCAAGAGCAACAGTAGCCAGATATTGGAACAAGGGCTTGTGAAGAATAAGTCAGAAATACTGTGTAAGTTGCTTCTAGACGTATTAATCTGGAATTAAATGTTATATATTTCAAAGGAGGCAGAATAAAATCCCCAGATACATTGCTATAAATTGTCTAATTTTAACCCCCTGAAATATTCATATTTCTAAAGTAGCCTGATATTTAAGTCTTGTGATAGGGCAGTCAAAGATTTAATTCAGTTAGCTATAGAATTATAGGCATTTATTCTAAATCAAGAAAGACAGCTGTAGTGGTTGCCTAAGAATAACATGAGACTTTAAGCTCATTCAGACTAAAATTACCAAATCTCAAACTGCCAGCAATTTTTTGAAATAGGTACACTATATGACCTGAGATATGGAAGAAAATACTTCAGAATTAATCATATTAAAAATTAAACCCAGCTGATTAGGGGAAAGAAAATATAAATAAACAGACACTTAGGAAACTGAACACACAAGACTGTGGACCACAAGGAACAAGAGGCTGTTCCACACAAATTCTTTATCAGTGGAAATGCAGCCAACCAGACTGTTATATTAATCTGAATTGGTATGCTAAGATGATACAGACAGAGAAACGTAACTATCCAACTTCTAAAAAGTAATATCATTACACAAAGGGAAATTGATTGGGTTAATTCCAACAACTGTTTGAAATCTTTGAATAAAGAAACTCTCAAATGACAACAGAAATGTATTCACAAGGTCAAATAGTAATAGTTTTTATAGTAATATAATGAATTAAATTTCATATTTCTTTTACAATAAGAATATCTGACACATATATCAATACTTCTCTCAATTTATATGAACAGATGAAATATTTAAGCTAGACACTGAACATGTTAATCTGTATCTTTTCATTCATGGAAAAAGGCCATTCTGAGAGGAAATTAGACTGTGTATGCAAAAATAAGGTGAGGAAGAGAAACCAAAAAGCCAGTTTTAAACCAAGCCCCACAGTTTTGAAAATAAACATATTAAATAATGGAAAGGGCATGTGTTCAGACAGCGTTATGTGACAAGTTGTCAGATAAGAACTGTTGAGGGTACAAAGAAACTGTCTAGGGATCCTTCTTCCCTATCTTTCTTGGCTTTTTCCATTTTGGAGAGCATTCAAAGTGAAGTATAACGTCAGAAAAATGGCAAAATTTGGGCACCAAGAAAAACAAATGGATGGACAGTGGAGAAAGAGCTGTTCCAGAAAACTGGACTTGGAAAGAAGAGCTGATTTCTGTGTGACAGCAGTGGACAAAGGATCTGTGGGCCACAAAGTTGTAGGCATATGTCCTTATACAGAAAGGCACGGGTACCTAGTGGTATCTGGTGGAAAGCTCACTGAAGTTAAAGGCTGTATGTCTAGGCTCCCTCTCAAGTCAGTGGAGTGAATAAGAGCTCCAAGGGTAACTTCATTTTATCCTAAAGTAGGTGACTGGAAATAGGTCAGATTATTCACACTTTAAAAGCTGCTTATTTCATTCATGTGGATAAAAGAGATCTGGCTGATACAGTCTACATGGATTTCCCAAAGACATTCAGCAAGATCCTTCTACAAAAGCCCCTAAAGTAACTAAACAGACATGGGATAAAAAGGAAGGTCATTGCATGAATAAATAATTGATTAAACAATTGGAAGAAAGGGTAAGAGTAAATGGCCAATTTTCACAGTGGAGGGAGGTCACCAATGGAGTCCCACAGGGACCCTGCTGGGACTCATGCTGTTTAACATATTCTTAAATGCTGTGAAACAGAGGGTGGGCAGTGAAGTGACAAAGTTTACTGACTATACCAGATTATTCAGGGTAGGAAAGTTGAAGACCAACAGTAGAGAACTGTATATGGACCTCTTAAAGCTGAATCTTTGGTCATCAGAACTTAATGTAGAGAAATATACAATGAAAAAAATGAGGAAAAACTTCTGATATATAACAATGCGATTTTATCTGATATTAGCCTTGAGGGCCAAGTTCCTAGGCTTCAAATGGATAAGTAGAAAATTCCTTGAAAATGTTGACAAAGTGTGCAATTATATTTAAAAGAATTAAAAGCCAACACAAAGAATTATGACAAAAAGAACACTGAACAAACCAGAAAAAAGAAACCAAACCCAAAACATCATGTTTTGAAAAGCAATGACTGAGGGAGGCATATAATAGAAGATTATGAAATTATGGAAGGTGGGAACAGAGCAGCCAGGAAAGGACTATTTGCCATCTATTCCTGCACAAGAACAAGAAAACATCAATTGGTACTATGAGGTGGTAGGTTCACAAATAAAAAAGAAAAATTAAAGCAAGTCGTTCTTCACATAGCTTATACGCTGCAGTCCAATTAAGAGACGAAAAATTGTTCAAGGGTAATAAAATGGAAAATAAATAAATAATAAAAAATCCCCCAAACACCCCATAACTCCCAATATATTCTTTTAGGAAACCACCGACCTTGCAACATGTATGATGCTTAGAGAGTGTTTCTCTAACATTATCATAGGTGGTCAACTGCTTTTCAAACTCATCCTTTGGCATCTGCTATCTCTGGGGGTAAGATAGACGTTTGGCTTGATAGACACAAGGCTTGATAGACCTTTTTCTCCACCCCAGTCTGGCTGGTCTAATTTAATGTGAATACATTCTTGTCAAACCTTTGTCTTCTGCGCCATAGTGATTTCCATGCTCAGTGCTACAGTTATAAAAGTACACCTCAAACCTGAAATAGAAAACTCAGTCATTTCAAAGGACAAAATGCAGCACAGAATAAAATGTAACAAAATGTCACAAATGTAACAAAAAGCCAAATAAAAGTATTTGGAAGAACAAGCACACACACTGCTCTAATTGTTACCAGATCTGTGAAACATGCAAGACGAAAAAGAGAGAGAAACTGGGAGTGACAATGCAATGACTTCTTTAAAAGAAATAGTAAGCTCAGGCTAGGCTACACAGAAACTAGTTCCCTTGACTACCGGAGAGTTTTGGAATGGAAAAAACCCAGAGGTGACTGAAAGAATAAGCAAGTGCAAAAAGAGGGGAAAACAGAGACTCCAATTAAAATGCACAAGAGAGTCTGGAAAAGATTTATGAGGACACCTCAGATAGCGTTATGCAAAAGACTGGGCAACAAGCAGACTTTATTGGGCCAACATGAATGCAGAGACAGTAAAAATGGTCAGAAATCATTGCCACTGTGCAAAGTACCAGAGGCAGAAGCACTGAGAGGCTATAACAATTTGTAATGCACGCAGAAGAGCTTGGCAGCGACTGGCAATTGATGTATTCGAACATGGAGGAAACCACTGCCTGCTGATAATTGATTATTACAGTTGTTCTATTGAATCTGACTGAAGTAAGCAACACATTAGCCAGTACTCCAGTGAATCACACTGAGGTAATAGTCACCAAACCCTGTATTTGCAATGAGTTCATTTGAGATAATGGTTCACTATACGTGTTGGAGGAATTTTGAAGATTTGTAAAGTACTGGGGCTTTAAACGAAGCTGGTAGTTCTTATTGCTGACCAACACTTACAAATGGCCAAACAGATACTAATGCAAAAAAGGACTTCCTTGAGATTTATTGACAAGCTCTTATGAAATCAGATGCTTTACTGGCTGAGATGCTAATAAGCTGAAAACTCTACTTTTAAGTCCTGTGCCATGCCCGTTCTACAGCCCAGAGCTGCAAATAGGACAGAGGGGAGCAAAGGGAGGAAGGAGGCAGCAAGCCCAACATGGTTATTCAAGAAACAATGACACAGTTCTAGGTAACTCAGAAATAAATGACACAGATGGGGAAAATCTTGTGTAGAATCAGTACCTGTGGAACAATTCACGTTATTTAAAGTACAGGTAGAAAATGGAGAGAACGAAGATTAACTTCAGATATTAGAAGGCAGCTCTGGCCATGCAACTACTCCTCTGATAGTCTGAGAAAACCACTAACTACAATCCTACTATGACTTTAATGCCACTTGGTGTGCAGAAGGGAGATTACTCAGGCCTGAGCATCAAGTGATACTTGAACTATACTGTGCCATTCAAAAAGTTCAAGCCCAAAGAGCTGATATCCTAATGCTGTGATTACACAGAAACACTAGTAAGAGCATCTCCAGTTTTATGTTGCTTTCATGCACCATTAGGTAACTGGTGCAACATCATTTACAGAAAGGCTCTTAAAATGACTCCAGGAGATTGTTTTCTGCTCACTTGCTCTGCATAGACACAGAAATCAGATGATGAGAGCAAAGGGCGTTTTTGAAAAGCCCAAATAAAAAAATCCACCAAACCTGTTTAAGCTTACATATGTTGAGCATCATTCAAGAAGACAGTTGAAATAAGACAAAATAAAGATCAAATAAATAAAAATGAACAGTTACATCCAAACCAGAAATTCATACCTGTGCTGCAGAAGAACTAAGATTTGTGTGTCTGAGCTGGATCTCTTTCATCTCACAGGGTGAGACGAAACCCTCTGTGATAGTGCAGCCACATCATAGATATCCCATCATACAGACATTGCCTCAACTAAGAATTTAGATAAATTAAGGGCATTTTGATTATTATGAAGCAATGCATTCAGGTAGGAAGGTGTTTATCATATTCAGTATAATGTTTTACTGGAAGAATAAGTCCTTTCCAGCGTGGGAGTAAGTTCTTTTCCATGCACATAGCACTGTCCCCGGGAGGAATCTGGCTGATGAAACACTAGATATGTGAGCTGAATGGCTCTTTTGATTCCACTGTCTCAGTTAAATCTCCAGTAACCACAATGGGACCTTAGACATGAGAGTAGCCATGTAGTCACCTAAATTTAGGTGTCTTAAAGTGAATGTCATGCTCTATGACTATTTTTCTTCTCCTCTGTGGCTGCCCTTATCCTCTTGCCCTTATTCACTCTAGTTAAAAATAAGCAAAATTTTAATTAATCTAAACTAGCAGAAGTTAGAATCATAGAATCATAGAATAGTTAGGGTTGGAAAAGACCTTAAGATGATCTAGTTCCAACCTCCCTGCCATGGGCAGGGACACCTCACACTAAACCATGTCACCCAAGGCTCTGTCCAGCCTGGCCTTGAACACCACCAAGGATGCAAATTAACTCTTCTTGTTTCCTTGTTTGTACAGTCTATCTCCAGTCCCTTTATCTCTGTCTGACTGAAAAAGCTAGGATATTTTCCCTATTATGCTAGCCAGAATCTAGCATAACGTGATCCAGGAACCAAATAGCTTTTTGGACTATATAATTACATATTACTGGTCTTAAATTGCTGGTTACATATTAGATCCTATGTGATATCACAACAGTAGAACTTGGCTCTTCATGATACGTTTACCTAGAATTGCAGTGTGACATCATCACCTGGCAAATGCCAGACTGGAGAATATGAAACTGATCATGTGTATATATATATATGTGAGTGTGTGTGTGTGTGTGTATAAACATGCACATATATGTGAATGAAGTAGCTGTGACTATATTTATCAAATTTCTGTTCTTAATTACAAAGTAATCATCCATATTTTGCATAAACAGCTGCAACCACATTAATTCTTTTGAAAACAGTATGGTCAATTAATGTTAATCAACTGTAGTAAGTTTTCCTGTTGTTATTTTCTTTGCCTAATAACCTCTTGTTCTGCCGTCTTTCTTTAGCCCTCAGGATTTTCTTTAGTTTCCTATTCAAATATTGATGAAACTTATCCCTGGTTAGTTTTCACATCTGACAAGATCATAACTCGATGTGTACTGTTATCCATTAAAAATCACTTGAGGCAATTGCTGTTACCACTGTAACATGATAAGCCTGACAATTGACTGTTAGTTCAAAAGAACCCAGTAATTTCATTTATTTCCTGTTCCTCAAAACATCTGCAGTGACGTGAAAGAAATGTCAAGTTAAAAATAACAATTCATGGGTCATGGTATCAACTGTGATTTCATTACATTATGTCTGTGAGCAGATGTAAGCTGCTCTGGCATTCAGACTTTAGGTGAGCTGGTAAATGAAGAGCTTAATCTAATCCCTTTTAAGATTATCAATTATTCAAATACCTCTAAAGTGTCTTCATTTTCCCATGTTCCTCAACTGAAAACACAAGACGGACTGCATGATGTGGGGCAGGTAAATGCTGGTGGGCTCTGATAGCAGTCTGAGCCTGCAGGGTCTGCATTAACCCAGGGTGGGATGCTGGGAGCCCATGTGGTGCTGAGCGTGGATAGCCAGACAGCCAGCTGGGGAAGCAGGGACATCAGCTCAAGCCTCAGTATCATGCCAGTGTGTCTTCCTGCCTTTTCTATGGGAACTGTGTTCCATCTTCAGGCAAACCTTGCACGTGTCTGCCTGCACTCTCCTGTGATGGCATGACTCAGCTTTGGGAGAACTGCTGCTTAAAGGAAAGATCTTCCAGGTCCCTTCTAAACACCTTGCTCCTTATGCTGAAAGTCAATTATTACAAAGCAGCTACCTTATCACTTAGATAAATTAAAATATGAATACATATTGAAAGAGCTGGCAATCTGACAAAACCCCAGCAGAGGAAAGTACAACTAATACATTCCCCTTCTATGCATTTTTGGCAGTTGCACTGCAGTATCTAGGGCTGACAGGACCTAGCAAGCCCATGCTCTGCTCTGAGACACGTGTTAAAGAAAGTGAAGTTTTATCCTCATTTCAGAACTCCATTGCTTTAAATTAGTAAACCTTCAGGACTAGCCTTACTTTTAGGGAACAAAAATTGCTTAGTCCCAAATGAGACAGACAAAGCTGAAATCTAGCAGAGGAACTGGTATTTCTAGATATTTCTTGCTTTAAGCTATCTGCAAGAAAAATGAGGCTTAAATACAAGAGTGATATAGGCACTTTAGAAATCCCCATACAAAAAGGGACAGACACTCAGAGATACAGACAGTTATAGGTGCCCATTTCAGAGTGTCACTGACCAGCATTTGGGAAGAATGGATCTCATATATAAGAATGACACAGGTAATAAAAATTTAAAATATTCAAAGCAGAGAAAATCCATAGATGGAGAAGTGAGTGATTCACCAGGGTTGCTTTCTCTCCTTAAAGCATCATGTCTGCAGCTAGTGGTTGAGTGCACGCACAAATTAAGTTTACAGATTTCATAAAACAATTCATTCTGCTTGAATGTAATAGCAGTAATTTTTCATGTAAGTCAGCAAAATACAATCCATAAAGGAAAAATATTGCGATTATTTTAATCTCTATTGTCCTTATTCAATCCAAATGTGAACTCAAGCTAAATAATTTACTGCATAAATTTCGTTTTTAATTTTATGCTATTCCAAAAGAAAAGAGAATGAATAAGAGAGAAGCTTCAAAGCTTTAAATCCTTGTATCCTAATATCTCAACAGCAAAATAATCTGAGGAGCATGCTTCAGCAAGAATGATTGCTGAGATCTATAATAAGATTGTTATAACTCAATAGTGTTTTATAAATTTTTGATTCACTCTGAGTTTTTGACAGCTTGCCAAGTTCCAGTTTTTATCTGATCACCTTTACGTTAATAATGCATTACAATAAGTTTCTCTGAAAAGTGGCCACTTTTTTCTCACTGAATACTTCACTTTTGCCAGCAAAATATTGATTTGGGTTTATAATCAATTCCTGTTTGGCTTGATCATGCTTAGCATTAAACTAAACCTTCAGGACTAGCCTTACTTTTAGGGAACAAAATAGACAGCTGCCAATACAAATGTAATCATTGTTCTACTCTAACAAATTCCACCAGTTGCTAAATGATCTGCTTCGTCGGTTGCGATGTATAACTGACTGAAACCCAGAGCTTCAAAGACACCAGGATGTGAGCAGTTGTATTTACATGAGACTCCTGCTCATGAGACTCCTTCATAAACACTTCTTCCCTGCAACAGCATCCATTTCCGAACAGTCAGCCTCTGAGTCACCTGTGGCTTGCTCACTGACTAGATTCAATCAAGGCAAAAATAACGAATAAGAGCAAAAATGTCAAAAATTATTTTAGTCACCTTCCCCCACCTTCTCAGACATGAATGAAAACTGATTTTCAACAACAAAAAAAACCCCACCAAATAACAACAGTAAAAAACACCCAAATAACAACAGCAAAAAGACCCAACAAATGAAACCAAAAAAAAAACCACCACAACAAACCAACTAAAACAAAACACTAGAAATAGGACTTATTTATCAACTTACTTCCTGAAGGCTTAATACTAATGACATCTTTTTTTTTTTGCGTCAGCATACCATCTTGAAAGCCCCATCAGGTTCTGGCATATCAAGCCCAACACCTCAGTTTCCCTCTGGGATTTGGAGCCAGAAGTCCTGCAATTCTTTATGCCTTCTAAGCTGACAGCACAGCTCTTGGAAATGTCCAAGGCTGGCGCTGATCCAATCATCTACACTGCTGGCAAGAGGTTGCTTTGCCACACTGCCTGACCAGAGAATACAAGAAAACCCATGATGTTGATGGACAGCATGTGCTCTTGGAACAGGGAAAACCTTGTTGCACCCTCAGCTATTCCTGTTGTTTGTAAGGGTAGTGAGAGTGACCTCTCTCAAGCACCAAGATAAGGACTGTAGAGAGTGAGAACCTGCTTGAAGAATATACACATTGGAGTCTGGCCTAAATGAAGCAGTGCTGAGGTCCTCTCTGTCTGAAAGACAAAACAAGTGTGCAAAAGTGGCACAGGAACAGAACAAAAACCAGATACTCTACTTGATCCTCACAGTGCTGCATTTTCCGCAATACATCTCACTTTGACAAGGTTAAATGCTCTGATGCGCTGGTTCCCTGTGCTGTTCAGTTCACGGCCAACTTAGATATCCAGAAAAAGGGAGGAAAAGAAAAACAGGTATGTACAGGCATTACAAACCAACAGATTTGTATGTCAAGGGATGCCTTAGAATTTCATAAAGCCACTCTTGTTGCTATTACCTTCAGGATGTCCCATTCAAAAAAATAAAAAAATAAAAAGGTGTGTGTCTGCATTTAAACACAATTACACATTATATTTCTTGCTTAATATAGTAGATTTCTCCTACCCCCCAGGCAACAGGCAATTGTTCTGAGAAATACAACATGTGTGAGCCACTAGACTATACAGGTCCTTTAAAGCAATGCATACATCTTGTGTCCCAGTAGCAATGACGCTGTAAATTGTAGCATAACAATATGCCCTTTCTGAAAGTTATTTTCCTAGATCTGGTCATTACAGAGGTACTTTCAGAAATATGTTTCATCTTTCCAAAACTTGAAATTCCTTTCAGAAAAGCATGTGAAATTTTGTCTCTGAAAAGCCAGAGTTGGCAGTCCTGTGGCACATAAGAAGATAGTGCCCCAAGTCTCAGTGTCAGTGATCTCAGAGAATAAACTCCTTTTATATAGTTTCATCTCACCTGGGGCAAACAAGTAAGACAAGAATGTGAGTTTCCTGCAGCTGCTATTTCCTGCCTGCAAGTAGCTGTCAATCAGCTTGAAAGGAAAGGAAGATGCATCCCTCTCATACAAAGATACAAAGAACTGAATATTGTGGGAGCACAGTAAATCAAGATGGGAAAAATCACCATTTGGAATTAGAATTGGAAACAGCTGGGCACTGACCTTCCTCGACGCCTGTGATTAATCAATACATCTATGATGAATCAATTAACGGTTGATAGCTGGTGTATCTATTACAAAAGTCAAACAACGGAAGCAAAATTCTATTGAAATAAATAAGCCTGCACATATACACCAGTGAAAAAAACACTGTGGAATGCTGCAAAACCAGTGCTCGTTATTTTTAATGTATGCTTTCCACTTGCTAAAGGTGGACTTCCCTGTCCTCAGGCTGGGTGAAGGTGGCAGAGGGATGGTACTGCAAAGAACGCTGAAAACACGTGAATGACACATGGGACTGAGTTAAAAATTACCTTTTGTCTCAGCAAACAACAAAAAAGATGAGAGTTTCTGATTCTCTCACATTACTGTCTTTTTGCAAATCCACCACAGCAACTCCATCACTGATACAGCACGTAACACTCTCCATTTCCAACACAAGCAAGCATAACCTAAATGGCAGCAAAGAAAGTCTGCAAGGAAGAAATGCTATCCTGATTTCACTTCTGACAGCATGATTTGTATTTTTCAGATTTGAAAGAGTCAATGGATTCACTGAGAAAATGAATAGGAAAATAAAAATTAAAACTCTCTCTCACAGCTCTGTGCATACAAAATGAGAAATATCAACCTAAGGCAATCAAGCACATGGAAAACAATTTTATTGTTTATACAATAGTAATGAAAGTAAATAAGCAAGTTCATTCAGCCCTGGCTCTCCAAACCCTGATTTGTTACACTTCTTCCCAATAGGAAGGATTAGTTGGTTTTGGTTTTGCTTTTCATTGAAACAGCAAAGGATGCAGATGATCAGTGTCCCTTTGTCTGTGAGCTTCCACCATGACATAAGGATAAGAACTTTGCATTTTGTTGCACAGCGGAATCATGTGGTTTCACCAGCAGGCTACAGAAATGCATCAACCATTATCTGGAAATATATAAGCATGAATCACTAAGAACAACATTGGTAGTCACTTCATCACTTCACCAAAGGAGAAAGAAGCCTTCTGTTTTGAGTTTTTTTTTTTATTTCCCCTTGTTGAAACAATCACTCTTCCATTAATGTACACTGGTCATGACATTGTTGGTTTGTTTATGTGATTTCCTAATGCTATGATGTCTGTGAGGCTTTGTCCAAGCATCTTAACACCTCATTTTCTCTGGCAGCTATCATTCCCATCACAAATGCCAGTGGAGAATGCTACAATAGAAGAAAGTGAAATTTGGCACTTTCAAAACCATGCGTTGCTGTTACAGTGATTGAAGGTCAAGGTCAGCAGTACACAGCGTTTTGTATGGCTGCAGCAACAATAACAGTGAGTAGCTGATGCTCAGAAAATCACCTTTTATTGCTTCTTTTTGTGTTGCACAGTTCCTTGTGTTTTACTGTAAACTGGAGGTATGTGCCATCTGAAAATCGATGTAAAGGTCTTTACTCATTTCTCTGTACCAAAGGAGGGTGTATTTTCTCTCTCTCTTTTTTTTTTTTTTAAGAGAGTTCATCTGAAGTGATCCAGTGGGTATGAAAGAAACTCAAAAGGAAGCTGGTTCCATTAAGAGGAAAAGCATTCAGAAGCATGATGAGCTTTTCTATTGAATGCAGAGCTGACTCATGCAATTGAAGAAAAGACCAAAACCCAGGTACTTATGATAAGAGTATCACAAGTTCTCCTCTTTGACCTGAGACAACTTGGGCATTTCATTATATCAGAGCATCTCATGGCATTTTGCTTGTAAAAACACTGCCATTGCTCAAGATCATCCCTATTTGGCGGTAAGTCATGCCTCTTCCAGCTTCTGACTCTGACAGCAGCCCCAGAGCACACAAGAGCAATGAATAGAAACCAAAGTGGGTTTGAGCCACATAAATTTGTACTTTTAGTTACAGATATTGGAGAAAGGCTCAGTTCATTTTCTAATTGAGCCAAATCAGTTTGTCCTCTCCTAGTGCCAAGCCACTTATAAGTAGGCTCTTGGTTTTCCATGTTTGTAGTGTCTTGGGGAAAGAGGAGCATGTTAAATGCATGGTCCCCACTTTTGGTCAAAGGTGCTGGGAAGCAGATGATTCTCAAAAAAGCTGCAGAGTCTGTGTGTTTTCTGCTGTGTATTTCTCTCTCAGCTTCTTTGTTCTCATAGTTTCCTGCCACTGACACCAGCATTTCCACTTGAAATGGTGCTTTAACATAGATATTCCCCTATGTCTGCCATTCTTCCTTGGACTAGCATTTGCATGGCAGATGGTGCAAATGGCCCAGCAAATATTTACTGGATCAGTGTTGGAAAAGCAAAGCAAAGCAAAGCAAAACAAAACAAAACAAAACCACCCCAGCTGCCAGGCGAATGACTTTCTGGCATATTGTGTGCCACCAGCCACCAGGATAGAGAAAACACCACAGGAAGATAATCGATGTTGAACTTGCTGTATTTTTCAGAGTATCTTTCGAATCTTGTCCTTGAAACATTCCCAGAGGGGTAGTACAAGGACAGGAGCTTTTTCCCTTCCTTATCTGAGTCTGCCTTTTTCTCACTGCTTAGGTGAAAAAAAAAGTATTATGACAGATTAATGCATTTCCCTTTTGAATAAAACCCATTCATACTTGGTATCAGAATTGTATTAATTACAGAAAACACATTGAGTTCATTGCAAATGGAGTCTGCTGAAACCCTCGGAGCAAAGTCTGGGATAAAAATATTTAAGATTTAAACACTGATAGAAGTAGAGTAAGGCAATCAGTGTTAAGAATAACTTACTGCTTTCGGAGGCACTTGTTAAGGCGTATCACAGGAAGAGCAGAGCAGTGAAGTACCTGCCCAGTGAAGTTGCTTTTTAATTTTCAGGATTTCCATGTTCCTGCCAAACACTATCCCTTTATTTTGCCATTTCCCTGGTAGCTGAACTAACTGAGTGTGGACACTGTGATGATGAAGGACAATAAAATGCCAGGAAGCATTAAGGAGCAAAAGTATTCTTTTCTACCATAGTGATACTCTACTACATTTAATGGTGCAGAATCAGTGCAAATTATATTACTGACCAAAGAGAGGTTCTTTCCTAACCAGGTTACATACCCCATAATTTAAAAACCAGCCTGTTAATATTCCAAAGGGAAAAGAAAGGAAACCGGGAAAAATAAAAGCCAAAAATATTTGGGCTGCCACTCCGAAAAGTAGCTCAGCACATGGTCAAATGTAGATTTATATTGAATGGGACACAACAGAAGATGGAGCACATCTGAAATTGTTGTTCCAACTGGAAGCCCAAACCACCTGAGAATCAAATTGCACATATTCTACAGTTTAGTTTTAATTGTAATTACAGTTTAAGAAATTCTTAATAAAGTCTTTGCACATACAGTTTTTTAAAGAAAACACATTTTCCTTCTTGCATCAGTCCCTCATGAAAGATTCAATTTCTCTTTCAGCCTAAGAGCAGGAAAGATAGAAAGACAATGTGCTCACAACAAATATCAGGCAAGAGAAGAAAGAAAATTCAGTCTCCTGTAATTGTATTTTGCCCATTTTTCTTGCACTGTAAACTGTGAACTAAATGAGAATATGCCATGAACCAGAAAAGGGAAAAACAATACAGTCCTGATTAATCTAGTTCACCCAAAGTTCTCTCCTTGATCTTATGGCATTTCAGAAGACAGTGTTCATTAGTTGACAAAGCTAAAAAAATGTCAGCATATCCTCAGTGCCAAGAGAAAGGTGAAGAGATCTTCCATTGGAAAACAGAATTGACTACAAAATCCTTGCACAAAGGCCACAGAGGGGTAGAACTGTTTTGGGTCCTCTCTCCAGGAATGCTTTTATGACTTTAAACAAATCTTGATTTCCAAAACCCAACCCCAAACCTCAGAACATCTGAATTCACATCTGAACTCTGAGGTACTCAGAATCACAGCATCAGATATGGGCATTCATGAACAGTGGAAATATTTATCTACAGACACTACTTCATAATCTAGTAGACCCTTTTCTCCTATTAAGTAGATTCATGTAGTCTAGAAAAAGAATATGCTCTTATACAGAAAATGAAGTTCAGAAAACTATCAATGAGAATGGTCTATTTAAAAGCATGGATTCATAGACTGGTATGATGAATGCAGAGAACATGTATCAGGGTATTCAAGTGCTTGAAGGCTTTGACCAGCCAAAGGGAAAAAATAAAATGGAAACATGGCAAAGTTGAACCTAATGCTTGTCGATGTGCTTATTAAAAGAGCTGATCACCTGGTTGTGGAGGTTCAGGGATTCTCATCTTGCATGTCAGTTAATTCTCCAGCTAATCTTAATTCAGCTGAGTTTTCTGCTGAGCTTCAGCAAGCATTTTCAGATAAAAAAACTATAATAACTTACCCAACTGGCCTGTACTGATTTATATAAAAGCACAATAAAAAAAATCAATGCTTAAGTAATTTGTCAATGTTTAAATAATCTTCCAACTGCACACCAAAGGGATTCTTTTTGCTATCATGTTTACCATTTCCTCTCAGTGGTTCCTAAAGAGAGGCTAATCTCTCTGAAGCACTTGCAACTGCCACACTCTAAAGAAAAAAAAAAACCCCCAAAGGATATTGGATATTTTATTTCACTGGCCTGGGATAGAATATCAACACTTTTGTGTGGTAAACAGAAAAGGTTAAGCAAGGAAAGGGAAGGTTCAATTTTTGTGCTCAGTTTCCTGTTGTTTTCTTTTTCTGAGGGAAAAGGGAGGTTTAAAACTGCACATGTTGCTAAAAAACAGACATGCTACAGAACCCCTTAGAGTGTAATATGCAGGCAAATATTCTGTTTTTTAAAATAATTTATAAGGTTTAGTTTTTGTAAGCAAATCTGTTTATTAGATTGTTCAAGAAGCGGCCATGAAGGCATTGACCAGCTCCTCCACTGGAGGGGTCTGGCAAAGCTGTGATGAAGCCCAGGGTTGCTCGGGATAGGGGCCAGCATTCTTTCTGTGTATAATCTCTTCATTTCTCTGTACACATGACTTTTTATGTGTACCCCTATACATGGAGGTCTGCATGTCACATACAGCTTGTGCACATGCACATAAATTCTGACCTATACAAATACTACAGGAGAGACTAGTCACAGATTGTGTAACTTAGAGTGGCACCTGTCGCTCTTGTGTCTTGCAGAGATAGCACTGTTTTTTCACAGAGCTTATTGCTCTGTCAAAGGTACAGAAGTTTTCTGTGGGGGGACTGCTACCTCAGGTTACACTGGGTTTTTGAAATCTTCAGCCACAACATTCAGAAAATAGGATGTGGGGAGAAGACTCTTTTGTTCATTTTGAAAAAAAAGAAAAGGGGGGGGGCTGGTTCTTGAAAGAAGGGAAGAGAAAGCAATTCAAATGAATGTTAAAACCAAGGATAAGCGGAAAATGTTACAGGTCCCTACCTATAACATGGGGTCGGCTGACCCTGCTCTTCCCAAGGAATTGCAAAGTTTCATTAAAGTTTGCAATGTGTTTGGATAGAGTGAGAAGAACTGCAGAACAGTCGAGCAGGAAATGAATAATTCTGTCTTTAGAGCCATTGCCTGAGCAGTGTGTAGTAAATAAGGCCTGGGGCCAAAAGCCAAGCAATGAGGATAAAAGAACATATTGAATAGCTGCTCATTAAGTGAGCACCATCCATCCTGTGCCCTGCTGAAGCAGGTGTCCTGGGGAAAAGTAATAGTATGCAACCTTGTAATTAAAACTGTATCATAATGCATATTCACCAGGAGGCAAAATTAAGGATGCTCTGAGAAATTCAGTCTGACATAGCCTAACTTTTGAATGCTGGACTTTGCAAATCTTATGCTCCTTTTGCCATATATATACATCAAGTCTACCCTCCATCCCCTCATTTTCTGTCTCAAGAGGTGAAAACATATGATAAGAGATAGCAGAATATAGTCTTTCTGCCCACACATCCAAACAATAAGAATTGCTTCAAACCAATGGACTAAACCTAAAACCACTGTATGTGTCTGCAGAGCCCAAAGCAGTGCTGAAATAAGAAGAGGGGTAGGTAGGACTGACAATCTGTGAGCAAGATAAAGAAAGCCTGAGCGCCAGGCATCATCAGCCTATGGTCTGTACACAACAAGCATTGATGTATATGAGGGTTCGATCTTGGGACATACCTAAGTCTTGCCTCAGTGGAAATCTGGTTGTATTTTATTACAAATTTTATCTAGCAAATCTTTTATTAAAGAAAGTTAATGTTCTTTGACTACCTCTTACTCATTCCATGCTTTTTTTTCTATCTTGTTCTTTCTTTACTCATCCCAGAGAAATCATAAATGATTTTGCATGTTTATTCTCTCAGTCTTTAAGCACCTTTTCTTGTTTTCTACCCTGGGGCGATCTTATTTGTTAGTACATTTTCACCTTGATATTTTTGATAGTCTAATGGTGTGAAAATGATTGAAAACAGCTGCAGATATGTATTTATATTAACATATGCATGCATGTGTGAATATGCACACATATCTTTTATACATATCTAAACTGGATATTAAAAGAATGTTTATGTCACAAAGGCAAGATCATGCAGTAAACACCTCTATAAAGTTGTTTGAACTTGAACCTCAAAACTTCTTGCTCTATTGGTGCATCACCTTTTCAGTGTAACTAATTCTGCTTTGAATGAAGTGGAACCTTATTCCTTTGTTGATGTCCAGATATTCTGGCTGTGCAAAGGATGTTCCAGTACCTCTGTCCCCATGCAGAGCTGAGGATGAAGACCCCAGCCAGGACTTCCCTGGCTGCTGGGAAGGAGGTGACCTGGCCACACGACCCGCTCCTGCCAGGAGCGTGATACTCAGTCAACCACCCTGCAAGTATGAGGAAATCCACTTTTAACCAAAGACTAAATTCAGCATTCTCAGCTTTCACTGTACTCTGTTTTCTGTATGTCAGACTTCACAGACAAAATTAATTACTTTTTCATGAGCTTCTGCTCATGGGATTTGTCTGGGTGCTCAACTTAAAATGGAAATAACCTGGTGATTTTTTGGGTTGGTTCTTTTTGTTTTGGTTTGTGGTTTGTTTTTTTTTTTGGTGTGTGGTTGGTTGGTTTTGGTTTTGGTGGTTGTTTTATTATTTTTTGTGGGGTTTTGTTTTTTTTTTTTGTTTTGTTTTGGTTGATTTTGTTGGTTTGTTGTTTTTTTTGTTTACAATGGTATTAAAATAGGAACTTTTTGTATTCCAAGAGGAAGAATCTGTTGTTTGCAACTTGCTCAGAGAAAAGAGCTGCCTAACACCTTTCTGGTGGACACAAAGTCTAATTTATCTCGAAGTATCCCCAACCCACTTTGGGCTTTTTTATGACAGCTTGTCCCAGGTCTAGCCCCAGGTGAGGAACCCCTGGTTTCCAGTCCCAGTTTCTAGACTGACATATCATTCTTCAATAATATGTTTTGCATACATCACATATTTTATAGGTTACTTGTTTCAGAAATATTTTGAATCAGTGTTTTTTAAATAAACTGTCTCCCCACCTACTTATTCATAAAGAAGAGGGAGTTTTAATACCCCGAATATATTTTACAGGCTCTGGGAGAAGAGGAAACTTATGGAAGTTACCAGAATGATTTTTTTTTTTAATATATAATAATTCAATAAGTTTAACTTCTCATATCTAATTCTGGTGTTTGTTCATCCCATTTTTCTAAGAAAACATTGCTTGATGTTAAATCTCAAGGGACTTGCAGCCTGTAGAACAGTTACAGTCTCTAACATACTATTGCACATGCTGAGACTTAGAGCTAGCACAGTGTGAAAATAAAATCATGAGTTGGAGGAAAGAAAGAAGGAAAGTGTTGTGGGTTTTTTTCTTTCAGTCAAGTGTTTGTGAACAGCAGAACTAAGAACATGAGCCTCCAACATATTTGTGTTTTCTGCTTGGTCTGCCTGGTGGCCAACAAAGTGCAAGCTGCAAGCAAAGCTTTCCTTGCAGCTGAGACAGTCATGTACGCACAACGTGCTGCGAGGATGTCTTACTTTCACAGATTTTCGTGTTTAGCAGAAAATGGGCTCGTGCCACAGCTGTCCCTCCAGTGTGAGCCATCCCAGAAATTTTGGTCTTTTCTGGAGTATGGAACATAGAAGCTTTTAATGGTCTCATGCAAATGCACCATGCACCAAGGCAACACCTGGATTCAGAAATGAAATCTATACTGTGAGAGAAGAGGTGTATCACAGATCAGTCTGTACCGTGCATAGGCAGGAAAGTATGAATCTGTCTGTGAATGTGTTCTCAGGTGCTTGTGCCTGTATGGCAGATCTGACTGACATTGACTGACTGGTTCACAAATCATTAGACACAGAAACATGCAGACAGCACCAGAGAAAACTTGTTTCTATAGGAAAGCAGGGTCACGATGCCATTAGCCTAGAGAATCTTTGGGATGCATTTAAAGTACTGGGAAGGATATTATTTCATGATCTAAATACAAATCACATAGTCAATGCCTGTCCCCCAGTCTCCTTAGTTATTGGTCACAGCAGCATCACCAGGAGCTTTTACGACTGGGTGGAAGAAAAACTGAAAGAAACCACTATGAAACTGCAGCAGTACCTTCCCTGAAGTCCAAGCACAACCAGAAATTTCTCCCGGTTGTGGATATTCAGGTTAGCTCAGGCAACTTGAAATGAAAAGCAATGCAAAAGTCAAGCATCCCTTGTAGTTACCCCTGAAAACATCACCACCAGTTTAGTGTCCAGATGCAGAAACCACAGCTGAGATCTATGATCCCTCATGGCTCCATGCATTTACTCCACAGCTCAAAGCCTGATGGCTGCAGTAGACGGTGCCATAGCAGCAGAGTATAGGAAGATATTTAGGTGATTTAAATATCTCAGTCACGCGCCTGAAAGGACAAGAAAAGACAGAGTGAGGTGATAGAAAGAGGCTGTAAGATACTAGGAGACACTGCTCTAGCTATGATCCTAGGCCTCTGGATTTCCTACAGCCTGACACCAAGGAGCACTTGCCCACTGGGGTCTTTCCCCTTACTCTGCTGAACTCCCTGCAAATAGCAATGATTACTGTAGAGGTTCATCAAAACTTGTTGCATTTGATAGCTGCTTGCTAGATACCAGGCACGTGCTCAGAGGTGTGTTAATATCTTTCCAAGCAAAACCGTCAGTACGCGACTGCTGTGGGGAGAGACACATATTTAACAGGGGAATGGGGAGACCATGAAGACACTTGAGCAGAGCAGAACAAATGTGAGAGTAGAGGTACAGAGCAAGGAGCAGCTGAGCTTTATGTGATCCCACTATACTGTGAAGGAATAAGCACACGCTTTTCTGTGGTCACTGAGGACCCAGTTCTTTGAGCAGCCACTTCTTCAGGGACAAAGAAGGGAAGAACTGGAGAGTCTGCAGCTGAGGGTCTTCCTCGCCTCCCTCATCTCTTGCTATATAAAGCCTGCAGACAGAAGAGAAAGGAGCAATGCTACTCTGTTTTGCATCCCAACTTCCCCTTGCCGTTTTCAGAACAATAAGGGGCATTTTTCAGCAAAGCTGTTGAGAAGACCATTTTCTTGCAGCTTGCTTCACCTGATGCGAGGTGTAGAGTGCTTCTGTCCTCACAAACCAATCAAAGTTGCTGCTGACATTTCTGGAAAGCCACAGAGATCGCAAGGAGAAAACAACAAACAACAAAACCAAGGGAGTTGGTGTGGTAGTGGTGGAAAGCTGGATAATAATAATATTATTAATAACAGCCAAGGCCTTTGTTTATGACTAGGTGAACTGTCAGAAAAACTGCAAAACATTGCTGCATTTATCCAGAGAAAGGAACTCTAACCTGAATGAGTGGCCAACGGTTACCCTTGCTGGGCAGGTCCACAGATATACCTGTGCTCTGAAGGTATATACGTCACTGGTCTGCCAAAACAAGAGAAAACAAGATATGTTTAACCATTATTTGCTCACAGTACAATAACACGGTAATTGTGTTGCTTCTTTGCAAGATAAGAGGAGTGAAAGGACAGAGGTAGGGTTGTGAAAGAGCAGTCCAGAAAGTTCAGTCACTTGTTCTTACTTGTTTCTTCTTCTTCATGTGAGACCTTTCCAGGAAGGGTCCTTTACTGAAAAAAATCTTTGTGCTTTAAAGAATGAAATTCTACTTAAAGCACATTGAGTTTCCAGTGTAGCATACAGCTTCTACATACGTGTTTAAGGATGAGCATTTGTCTAAATAGTATCCTTAGTCAGCAAAGGATTCAAATCCCTTATGAGCCTCAAGGACTTGCAATTACTTTTCACGCTGGAGAATAATACATCAGTGTAGGAAAAAGAGACCTTGAAAAACAGCAATGTGACAAATGGAATCAGAACTGAGCCTGAAAAGTGCATTTTAAAATATCAGCAATAATAAAAAAATATGGATAATATATAAGAACTGTGTTAGTGAATACCACTAATGTTACTATTCTTCTAACATGTTAATAGCATCCTTGTCATCCAGACAAGCTATACAGCTCTATACTGGTATTTTAGCTCCAGGCAACTGGACCATATGGAACAGGAGTCTAAAGTGTGCTGTGGGTGCTGTAGGCCAAATTGTTCCCACCAGGATGTTCATCTACAAAGCCAGAAAAGAGCTTCACAAATGTGGACTTTGCATTTGCTTCACGGTAATGAAAATTTACAGTTTGGTGTCAGCAAATGCAGCAAGTGTGGGAAACACCCTGCAGACTTTATTAGCATTTTGAAGGAGTATCATTTCACTGTGTTCAAGGAAAAAAGACAGAAATATCACAGACAATTTTCACTGACAGTCCATCCTGTTCTAGGGTATGAAGTGAACCTATTTGTTCAACATTATGGCATTTTAGTTTAGGTACTGGACACCTCACACGAGTCTGTTGTATATTTATTTATACAAATGTGGAGCTGTGTACTTTATAACATGAGAAGATAAAAAGCAGAGCAACCTCAGTCAGATCTTTGATTTTCTGAGTGTTTTAAAGAATAGTTGCATATTAGAAGAAACCTGAATATTGGAAATAAACAGATAAACAAATAAATTACAAACAGATCGTTACTAGCTGGTGAACAGTTACTTTACCTCTCAGTTAATTTATCTGTTATATGAGAAATAAGTTATCTTATACATCAATTTCTGCTTTGAAATAAATAGAAATAATTAAATCATAAGTCCTATACCAATGGAAAATGTTAATAGAAAATTTAATGGAAGAGTAAACTGCATAGAATTTTAACTCAATATCCTTAAAATATAAGGCATCTATCCCCCAGACTAAACAGCTTGTGATACCATCTACAAATAAGATGCATGATTTTCACAGGCTCTCCTGAAGAGCAGTTATTATCATACATTAGATTTTGCTTCATGATTAAAAAACCATATTAATTAAATGCAATTAAATTAAATTAAATTAAGTTAAATTAAATTAAATTAAAAGTTGAAGATGCAGCAATCCATTTATTATTATTTTCTCACAGTATGGGCCACATTCTAATAGAGTGATCACCCTCCCTCCCAGCCTCCCAGTCATGATTACACAACATCCCTGGAGCACTTGTAGTTAACTGTGTGTACAGAATAGACACACTACTGAATTATTTCCATATATGATTTCCTTTAATGAGATTTTTCTTTCATGAAAAAAAATGGTTGTAAGTCCTCCTTTTCATCTTTGGGGTCATCTTTTCCTCTGAATTATTTCTTCTTCATCTTGCTCTCTCTGAATTGTCTTTGTATCATTGTGCCATGTGTCCTTTCATTGTGCTGGTCTGCTTCACTGTATCCACTCTAGATTTCCTGGATATTTCCTTGTGAAGCACAGACATCTCTGCTGATGGCTACTCTTACTGCCACTGTGTTGTACAATCACTGCGATTGTATGTCTCGATGATACTTTGGAAGAGAGAAGCAGAAAAGAATGAAGCAGATTCCTCAGAGTAAGAACAAATGAATTTTTTTTTTGGTATTGAAGGCAGGATCAGTCATCCAAAAGGCACTTTTGATTTAATTGGGAAGTTTAGGTTAGATACAGGGAAGAAGTTCTTTACTGTGAGGGTGGTGAGGCACTGGAATGGGTTGCCCAAAGAAACTGTGAATGCTCCATCCCTGGAGGTGTTCAAGGCTGGTTTGGACAGAACCTTGGGTGACATGGTCTGGTGTGAGGTGTCCCTGCCCATGGCAGTGGGGTTGGAACTTGATGATCTTAAGGTCCTTTCCAACCCTAACTATTCTATGGTTCTGATTCTAATGTACAGACTCCTGAGCAAACTTTAATCAGTCACTTAAAGACTTAAAGGTTCAGGATATGTCCATTTGGTTAGGGGGGAGGAGCTCCCATGCTGGCAGGGTAAGTTGGCCCAGAAGAAACTGCAGTAGGCAGTGGGCACACTGCTCCTGCACAAATTAGTGTCGGGTTCTTCGTCCCTACTCTACATAGGATGGCAGTATGGAATACGTGGGCTGCCCTGCTAAACTAGGGCTGAAGAAACACGCTGGGTTCCCTGAACCACAACACAAGAAAATGTTAGACACTTTGCCCAGCAAAGTCCCAGCTGGCTGAAGAACTGATAGCAGGTGAGGAGTCTGGGGCAGAAAAAAATACCTCTACCAAACAAACCATTTCTTGCCAGTTAAGTCTCAGAGCTGTCCTGTTGGCAAACCTGTGACCTCATTAAAATGTATATATTCTCCATGGTTTTTTATCTTCCTGAATATAGGAGGAAGCAAAAACAAATCTATCATTTGCAGTTCTTTGTGAGCGGGCAATCCTCATGTGGGAGAACTATTGAGAGCCTGAGCAGCTGCCCCTACAAAACTAAAACCAGGGTCTTCATTAATGAACGCACAGACATGCCGCAAAATTACACCAGAGCCAGTTTTTTAACATGCATATAATAGAACGTGGAATTATTTTCTGCTGCTGTGCTCTCCTTCCCTCCACTAAGCTGGCACTGCCATAGCCCCTTTTCTGAAATGCCTGCTGCTCTCAGGAGCATTCACCACCCCCCTCCCACCATCTGTGAGAAACTTCTTCCTATATCATCTGTCTCACCCATTTTCTATCTCACTTCAGTTCATTGCTGGCAGCATGTTCTCTCCTTTTCCCTCCTTAATTCCTTTTGCTTTCTCTCAGCAATATCATTTGATATGTTAATATTGCTATTTAGTGTTGTCTGAGGTTCCTGGATTCAGGTTATACTGAAGTAGCTTGTTGTATTGCATTTGCCGCAGTATCTTTATACATTATGTTTTTATCTCATATGGCAGATTTGTTTCAAGGACATTATGAAAACAAGTCTGTTCATGACTATATACTGATGATTCAAGACACAATTTTGTTTTCCTTTTCAAAAATCATATTGGCTAAATGTCTTTCTTTTTTGATATCTCTGGACAGCTTCTGTGTTGTACTCCCTTATTAAGGTTTTTTTCAGAAACAGATTAAACTATACGGCAAAATAATCTCCTTACAGTATCCAGTTCACAGCAAATGCTAACAGGGACTGTACTGAAAGGAGGATGTATTCTGTAAATAAAGTAAGTCCGTAACAGTTTCCTCCAATATTTATATAGTCAGGATACATAGGCTTAGAATTTATTCTCCACCACATAGCTAAACCCTCTTCTGATCTTCAACTTGTTTAACTGTGCTATTATTCAGGGACACACCACCCTGTAAGTGAGAGCAGGAACCACCCAGAATGGCCAGGCCACTGCTTTACACGCAGATAGATATGCATATGTATGCTTACAGTCATCCTGTCTGCTTCAGTCCTGCCCCACAAAAGGCAGTTTCTGAACTGAGGTGAACAATAGCCAGGCAATTCATCATAACCAACTCCTTAGTCTTTGCAGTTCACTTATTTACACTGATGGCTAAGGCTAGCCTTTTGCTCATTATCACATTTTAAAATAGTTTGAAGTGTTTATTTGTAAGGTAAGTTTTATTTGTAACATATGTTCACACATGAAGAAAAAAAACCCCCCAGACTTGCCAGGTGTCCAAAGTGTCCATTAGTTTTCAAAGAAAATAAGAAAATCCTAAACAAAATAATCTCCTGAGTCTGAGAAATCAAATTGTAAGCCTGTCAGGAAAATGGCACTATAAAGTAGGCCACACATGAAAATATAATTAAAGTGGTTAGTAGTTTTCACTATAGGAGCCCTGTTCCGCTTTCTGAAATACCAGCCATCTCTCCACTCATGTGAAATTGGATCATATCTGTCATACAACTGCTTCATACAACTGTTCTTGGGCATATGAAAACATGCCGTACTCCTCCTTCATCCACTAGACTTTTTCTTTCCGGCTGTTCAAGCATCCAGCAGAATTCTAGCCGAGCGTTTTGCACAGCAGTTGCTATGCATAGTCTAAATTTACCTCTTAAATATACAAGATTTATATTACATCCCCAAAAAGTCTGTTAGTTTGGCTTTTTGTTTTCTAATGGAGGATGGCAGAAAGATTGGTAGTACATCCCTAAAGTTATAACACTCGATACATAAAGTTGATTCAATATACATAGAAAAGTATACAAAGGTAACAGATCCACTAAGGAATATATCACAACATTCCTAAATAAAGAGAGTGGGATATTAGGGAAGGAAGGATAAGAAGGTGGATGTAACAGAAAGGTTGCTTTTCCCCAGGGATACCCTTTTTCATTTCTAAAGCTTTTACCCTGGAGGTCCACTTATCAGCTTGCTTAAACAGTGTGTCTATGTAGTTCAAAACAATAACTGTTTAAATATATGAAAGGGTATCTATGATTCCACTAAAGTGCTTTCACATTTTCTTAAACCAGAGAATTCTGCATTCACATTTTAAGGTATTAAATAGAAAGATGTCCTGGTTTGTATTATCTAACCAATGAACCAGGGAACCAGCTGCAGATTCATTTTCTGTATGATTTCCCTGATGGATACATTCAGGATGCCATGGTCAGGAGCTGGTGAAACAACCCCTGGGAAGAGGTCCGAAATGATGTTATCAGAGAACAGAATGCTGTGGGATAGGCACAGAAAATTAAAAAAAAAAATAAAAAAAATGAAAAAGATAAGGAATGTGCAGCCAGGGCCACCACGTAATCATTTTAGCTTCTCTTATTTAAATCTCCTTCAATCCTTCATCTACAATTAATAAGATTTGCTATTTAAAAAAAGTTCAGAGGGTTCTACTTTAATTGCTGAGACTTAAAAGTAAAATCCTGGCCTTTCATCATCTAAAAGATATATAAAACTTTGTGAATCAAAAGGCTCTTTCAAACATCTCAGAGGGTGACAAGTTAAAAAACTGCCAAAACTGAATAGTTTATTGTTGAGATCCCACCACAGAGTAGCAAAGATATAAACTGAGATGATACATGGTGGTATATGGATTTGGCGTCAAAAAGAGTGAGCATTCCATCTATTGTGGAAAATAATTTTTCATTTAAAATAAAAGGTAACCCATTAAAGGTGCAAAGATTATCTTTTTCATGCCTCATAATGTCAGAAAGACTGAGTACATGGAAGCATGAGAGCAATAAGCACAGAGAAACAACCCCAAATTAACATTAAATGTGGGCTCTCATAACAGCAATGACAGCAACAGCAACATAAAAAAGGAACTGTGCATACACATATTTTGTGTTCTTTTAGACCCAGGTGATGCATTTGCACAAGCAACTCACACAAAAAGGCTGTTTTCATAGCCCTGTGTTACTAAACAAAGCCGTGTTGAATATATAGAGATAAGCCTGATGTGGTATGTAAGGAAGGCAAGAGCCTGTGCCTTCCCTTTATTAGCTTAACACAGGTCCATTTTGGTGTCAGCCTGCGCACTGGGAGCTGAGGGAATGCAGTCAGTCCTAGCAGAAAACCATTGTATCCTTTTTTTAACTTCCAGCCTGGCTGCCTGGTGAGGCAATGCATCGTGAGACAAGAGCTGCTTGGACATCTCTGGTTCCCAAAGACTCCTGGCCAAGCAGCTGGTGCTGCTCTGCCCAGGGATGGAAAGGTGTCAGTGGACTGAGTAGGGGGACATGTAGGCAAAGCCACTCCTGAGAGGGCAGAGAGCCCACTCTGCTCACCAGCCTGCCTGAAAGACTGTAGTACTGAGGGAACTGGATCAGGCAAGAGCCAAAAAGGTTACAAAATTGTGTCCCCCTTCTGACCAAAGCCAGAGTAGAAAATAGTGTGCTGCAGATACCATGGACCAGCTCCAGAGCTACACTACCATAGAAAAGAAAAAAATCTTTTCCATTCTTCCCTATTTATTTGTTTCAATCTGATTGTGTTTTTTTTAATCTGTTGTATAGCCAGGACTACCTCTTCTGCCTTTGAATGAGTTGTGTAATAAGCTTTTCTGGAGGGAATACATAAAAAAAAACATCCAACCTAAACAGCTTAACAACAATAACAGTTGTAAAAGAGACCTTTTCCTCATTCTTTTACAGAACCAAAAAAGAAGCAATTAATCTAAAAGTTTGTTGTGTCACAACTCCCACCCCCCAAGGTATTTATTCTAAACTTTTGTTGTCATCAGAATGACCTACAGAGTGAGAATTGGTGCTACCTTTGAGAGATTTAGGACTTGGCATTTTTTTAACATGAGAGGAGACATCATTAATCTTCATAATTTCTACTGTTTTTATTGTATACATAGCAATAGATGTATGTACCCAGGAAGATAAATTAATCTACTCTGGATCAGTCCACTCAGTCAAGCACTTCCCCATCTCTCTTCAACAGTGTGTTTGAAATTGAATCAGGAAGTTCCTGCATTTTAAAGATGTTTTCTCCTGTAACTTTGAAAGCAGGTAACACCTTACCTGGAGCCAAAAAAAAAAAAACCAGCCAAACAACCTCTTTGGTGCCCTTCTCTGCTCCTGAGTTTCCATCCTCATCCTCCCAAAGTGCAGCATCAGAATGAGGCAGAGGTAGGGAATGGGAAGGTGGGGGTGTCCCCTGAGACCATTAAATAAGCTAAAGATACTTTAATGATGATATTGCAGCCATAGAAATGGCTGGCACCAGTAAACTGCTGTTCAGTGGGATATGAATAGTCATCTCTTATTTGTACCACTTCAGTACAGAAATATATGCTGTGTATCTCTTTTAAATGATGTACCTTTAAATGTAAGGACACAGAGCAAAACACAGTTTCTGGTTGTTCAGTATAACAGCATTTAAATAGACCTGATCTGAACAGTCAGCTTTCTGAGATATCCTAATTGCATCTCCCCTCTTGAGCTAGCAGAGGTAGACTATTTCATAAACAGGTAGTTCGAAAGAACTATTTCACCAAAAGTATGTAAAAAATACATTACTCACATTTCCAAGATCACTCATGCCATATTACTTCAACACACAAAACCCTCTAAAATCCAAATTTCAAATTGCAAAAGCCATCTTGTTCGTCAGTGTTCCTTTGGTCCTATCAGAGGTTAGGCTGCCATCATGCCCAAAAGAAACAGCTGAAAACTGCTCAGATCAAATTGCATAGATACCTTGAACTAAACTGCTCACTGTGACATTTAAAAAAACTCGGGTTGATGCAAGACAGCATAAACACACCAAAGGGTGGTTTCGTACCATAAGAAAAAAAGAAATTTAGTACACAATAAACAGAATTTAGATCAACAAGGAGAATGCAAACTTCCAGAAGCAAAGCCTGTCAAGAACCAGCTTGCCCCATACACATAAAGATGTGTATCCAAAGGAAAATAACAGTTCATAGATTCCATTAAAATACATATTTAATAACTTTACATGGCTGTAATGACACTGAGATTTTTCAAACAATAAAAAAGCATTTCTGAATGCATTTCAAAGAGTAAAGGCTACCAGCAAATTCCCTGCCAAAACAACTTAAATTACCATGCCACTTTTCCATGCGTGTTCAAAAGCAAAATGGAGATGAATACGAAACAACAAGTCTAAGATCTATTTTTCAAAGTGTTGAAGCCAACACATGAAAGTGAAATATTTCTTAGTCTCCCTAACTATAGATCCACTGCATTAATGCAAGACAACGACTAAAAGCCATACGAAAGCATTTAAAGGCTAAAAAACAAGCAATGTGGTTTTCTCAAGGAAAGCATAATAAATTAGCTGTACAAGAAATGAAAGTGTTCAGAATTCTAAGGCAACTAAAAATCTGCCTGTTAGACACTGAGGAATACCTAAGTGTGAAATTTCAAAACCTGAAATATCTAATTTACTTCTATATTTAAAATGCCTGTTCCTCTTAGGAATATGAAATAAGGTACATGAACAATAACCTGAAAAACCTCAAGAAGATGCAGAGACAGATGGAAATGTAAACAAGTTTAAAGGATCTCTGCCAAAAGCCTGCTCTAATCCACTGTCCAATCATTAAAGAATAAACACCACACAAACCCTTTTGTTTTGAATGAATTACAACCTGGAATTACTTGGCAAATACACAATGCAGAACGTCATGGAAATAAAGAAATAGAATCTAGCATAAAAGGACATATTTGCAAGTCATCTCCTTCTGTGCAAGATCACAAAAAGGCAAAAAATATGTCTTCAGGACTTTGTTGGCTAAAGGTATAGATAACAAACTTTTCACTTTTTGTTCATGAACCTGACAGCAGCAGATTGGAGGCACTGCAAGCTGCAGGATACATGGGAAATTAGCCTGTCTTACAAAAGTTGCCTTGGAGCTGCCCTTGGGACCTAGTTTTCTCTGTCCAAGCAGCCAGTGAGCCTCTGGGGAGGCTAGCACATCACGGGGCAGCTGGCCTGTGCAGCAGCCAGCACCCCAAAAGGGACCTGAGGAGCAGCTCGTTGAGGCTATGGGTGCAGGAGACATGAGGTTGCCATCCTTGTAGCTGTGTCTCAGACATTGCATCTTTATAAGGTATATAAGAAAGAGACTAACTTTAATTCTTCCATAGACCTAGACCTCTGGTAGTTTAGTTGGCCAATCTCTCTGTTGTGATTTACATCTTCTTCACAGCAAAATACCTCTTGTTTTAGGAAGAGAAATACCCTTAGCAACCCCATGTTGACTCCACTCTCTTGTGGTAGCATGCTTCTTTAATTAAGGGTTATCACCAGAGAAGCTGCCCAGCATGGAGGTCATACTTCATAAAAAGAAGCTATAGATGTCTACAGCGCAGAGAGCTAGACTTCAATGAGACCATCAGTATTCAACTCCTCTCTAGTTCTATGCTCCCAGTGGTCCCCTTCATTTGGTGGCATGAGCAACACCTACCAGGAGCTGTCTGGCCAGACAGGAAAATGGACACATTGCTTTTAATACATGACTCATTAGCTAATGAAATTAAGCTCAATTAGAAAAAAAAACCTGTGTTATTTCTCTCAGACTGACTAAATTCACATATGTAAATCCCTTTCAAATTCCCAACAGCTGTAATGCTATCCTACAACATATTGTAGCAACTATGAAAGAATGATTTTTTGCTGACAATAGAGGCACATAAAAGGACAAGATGTCCTTCTCATCAATGACAGCATAGATTGGAAGTAATTCTATTAAGGGCAGTGTAGACCTGTCAGACATTGCAAATCCATATTTCCCAGGGAGAGAAGAGAGCAGGAGCTGGAGACAGGAATTTGGTAGGAGAGTAGTAGTCAATCGTATTAGGAAAGCATGGCATGGTAGGGTATAAAGCTTAGATTATATTAATATATATATCTTTATCTATATATACAATATATATATATACAATATATATCTCAGCAAGAAAATAAATTCTCTTATTCATCTGTTGAGCTGTTGGGGAAGTCTATTAAGGAAGCAGTAGCATAGATGTATTTCCTTGCCTAGATTCATCCCAGTTTTTTCCCCCTTTTCCAAGAAACTTCACTTTCAAATTAGGCAAATATTAGGGTCCCCTTTCTGCGATCAGTTATACTTACATATGCTTTCCTCATTAAAGATATGTCTAAGCCCAGCTGAAATATCTCCTCACTGTTTCCCCCCTTGCATTTTGCATCAAATAGGTATATCAAGTAGTCTATTCCTACTATTCTATTCTATGCAAAGAGAAGCTGTCTGTGCTCTCTGATTCAAAGGCAACTGTGCCTTTATTTACCATGCACATACCCTGTCCGTAGCTCATTGGCTAGGGAGATCAAAAATACAAAAGAGTATCTGGAGGAGATGGGTGTGAAACAGGGTCATTATGGAAGAAGCCAGCAGGGCTCTTCAGAGACCCAATCTGAAGTTTACTTAAAGGTCTATTTATTTCCCATGCAGGAAATAGGCTAAGACATCAAAAATGTCCTCCTTTCCACATGCATATCCCAAAGGTAGCTGCTGATGTGGTCAATTCAAAGAGGTGGCATTCAGATACCTTGCACAGGCCAGCTGTGGTACAAGGCAAGTTAGATCAGATATACAGTCCTTTTTACTTTTTACAGAGTTAGGGGTTTGTTTTTCATGATGTCTTTGCACATAATAATTGGGAAACGTGTTAAATCATCTGTTAGCTTTGGTAGTTGAAACATGCTGGCTGGGGCCTGTGAGGTGTGGAGACCCCCCTACTGGGACTAACAACAGCCTCTGAGCTGGAAGCAGGAGCTGGGAAGAGCCAGGAGAGCAGGCAAGGGAAGCAGCTGGAAGCAGAGAGAAAGGCTCAGCAGGGGATTCAGAGAACCTGGCATGGGGACCCCATCATGCCTGGCACAGTACAAAACACAGCGTAGCTCCAAGTGCAGCTGCCCGCCTCCCCAGCTGCAAAGACACGATCACACCCATCAGTTTCACTGTGGAGTAGCAATGAGTGAACTTCTAAATGTCTGGAGGTTGTCTCACTACATGGTCCAGGTGATTAGCTGAGCCCCTTTGGCCTGCAACACCAAATTTGAACCTCTTGTAAACAAGCTTAACTGTGAGATGGGGAAAGTTTTTAATTCCCCTTCCCAGACAGTCCAGAATGGTTTGAAAACGACAGTTTGAAATTTTCACAGAACTGAACTTTTCAAACCTGAGAAAAACTTTGCTTCATTTTAATTGTAGATGAGAACTTGCAACATTTCTTATTTCATCTGATATGATGGACATCCACACACACGGATAAGTGCAGCATTCGCTAAGCCTTACAGGCACTCTTTTGGGGAAACAATATTATAGCATTTGGTATATGTGTCCATATGTTAAGGAAAATTGACTTGCAGCATTTCTCTTTGAATGTTCAGCTGACACAATTCCTATCCCCCCTCCTTCTCAGCCCCAGATATCCAATCTTATAAGCATTAATACAAATATTAGAAGAGCCTTTTATTTATTATCCAAGAAACAATCCTGATTTCTTAATCCTTAAGACTTTCATTCTGCTCAAATTAATTCTTGATAGAGACATTTTCCTGAGTAAAACTTGTGAACAAGGAATCTGTAGCACACCTATGTTTTCACCCAAATCACTCCTACGTGGGCTTGTTTGCCCAGCTGCACATGCCTTATGTGAATGCTCAATGCCTCCTTACTCCACGGTCTGCTGAACTCCCCCAGGTTGCTCTCTACTCAATCGCACTGCTGAATACAACCTGCAAACATTAGCACCTTACTTTGTTGTCTGGCTGTCAGCCCTGTGTATGCAGATGCCTCCACTGTTCTTTAAACCTTTCCAAATCGTGCAACCCTGCCATTGAAATCTGTTGGCTGTGGCACCAGGTTTATGTATGTGGGGAATTACTTCTGCAACCTAGCAGGGCAGAGGCAAAATTACCCTGATTCTTAAGGGGTTGAAGATTTCACAGACACCAGCAAAATGGAGATACTCCTTCATTCACATTACAAGCCTCAGTAGTAAAGTCTCATGAGACAGTACTTTCCCAGCTTTTAATTGGTACACGTCTGGGACTGATAAGGAATAGATGAGTGCTCCCACTCCATGTGGCAGAACATGGTGAGGACTCCAGCAGTTCCTCTAGTGAAGCTGGGTGCAGTGTTACACATTGCTTAGGTAACCCTGGAACTTATACTGGGTTAAATCCATCTTTTACAGCATATATCATCATCACAGGGAACTTCCCCACCCCCTCCCAAACCACATCTCAAGGACTAGCATAGGAACAAGCCCTAGTGCCTAGTGGAGGATTCTCTCCTGGCACTCCCAAGAATTCTCAGTTGCCCTCACACTGAGGTGACAGTGATAGGGCTTGACTAAGACAAAGTGGTAAAGTCATGTCCTGTCCCCGCTGTGTGTTCCACACCCCCCCCCCACCCCCCCGAGAAGTCATGCAGTTTAGCATAGAAACCGTATGGAGAGCATCTCTTAGCCTGCAAAGATGGAGAGCTTCTCTGCTTGCTGAATTTGATTTTTAAGTTAATACCAGAAGTGTATTCCCCCGTTGGGGAGGTGACTTGGTGAATCCCATTAACGGCTCATCTCTCCAGGCTATCTGCAGGTACTATCAACACACCTTCTACCAGCTCTCCTGGGACAGCTGAAACACTTGGCAATTAATCTGCAGGATCTCAAGCAGAAAATTATTCCTCTGTAGAATGAGTCAATCTGGACTGCTGTCCATTTTAAGACAGATAGTACAGAAATGGCTGCTATTCCCATGAAATCCTGAGTGTGCATCTACCTCTCCCACTTATCCCCTCTTATTCCTTCTGGGATTTATATAGGTGATAAAGGGCAGTGTTGTTATACAGAAAAATCACAGCCTGAGTGTAGACAGAACTGCACCCAAAACTGAGCAGCAGCTCTTACGGAACCATCTGACTACCACTGCCTGCATCTGCGTGAAAATGCTGGATCCAGCCGGCTCCTTGGAGCAGGCTCAAAGAGCTGGGGTTACAGAAAAGGTTTTCTTCATAATTTTCACCATGGAAAACAACACTTTTAACACATAAGAATCAGGAGCTGCACATTGCAGATGTGAGACAGAATTTCTATTTTCTACATGCAGAGAAAGCATTGAAGCAAATATGTTTTATTGATTATTTTGATTGTGGATCTGAAGAACAGGATCTATTCCAAGTGACATCTGCCATTTAAAACTTTAGCAACATGATAATTAAATAAAAGTCAGTTAACTTTTAATTTATTTCTATCAATTTATTTTCTTGAACCACTAAACTGTGCTCCAGATTAGATAGTGCCCTGCTCAGAATATAAAGTGTATCATATTAAGGTTCTTTATAGATACTTGGAATTTCCTTGTGAAATTGAAATCTGTTGCTATGAATGTTCATGTTCAATAGAAGTAGCTATGCCTCTTACCATGCAAATCAAGAAGGAAAATGCATTCTAACTGCAAGAAAGGCTTTTCTTGGAACAGCTTCACAGGGCTATCAAAAATGGTAATGAAATGGTGATATAAAAAAATAAATCTATGTATACAATGTGAAATGGTAAATGCTATACTTTCTATTAAATATTTATCTAAAACAAAAATCCTAGCTTTCTGTGAATACTGCACTGTACAGAATAGGTATTATTATAAACCTAATAACACCTATTTTAAGAGGAATTTTCTTTGATGGCGGGGTGGGAACTTTGTGAATTGATCATGTATGTGAATAATAAAGAAAAGCCAGTTCAGTGCAAACCTGGTGCTACCGATTCATTTTCCCCACTTCCAGGTGAGTGAGTTCACGGTAGCTCAACAGCTTCAGACTTTCATCCTTAATGAAACTGTGAACAATTCTTTAAAGTTCCCACAAAATTGGTTAATTTATAATCAGGGCATGAGCAGTAAATTACTTTTCTCTCACTTAACATTAAAGTAACATTAATTACTCAACATTAATTAATGTTAATTATTTAACCAAAGGCACTTTATTCTCCCAAGTTCCCACTCAGTTAAAGCCTCACACATACTTTGAACAAACAGACTCCAAAAATAAACCAAACCAAATCCCAGAACCCCTGGAAGTGCTTTCCTGTTTGGGAATGTCTTGGCAAAATATGTCTGTGTATTCAAGATATTGACATTGCCTCCAACAGCAGGCTTCCTGAGTTTCTCTCTATATTAAATGCATTTACTGCCCAGCTTCTCTGTGCCATTATCCTATGAGTCAGAGAAACAAAGGACAATATTTGTCTGCCCTAATTTGAGTAGCTAAAGTTAGATGTCACCCCAGGCTCATCCACTGAATAGCCCTCTGGAAACATCCCCATCTCTACTTCTCCTGCCAGGTCAGTGCAAAGTTATTGTCTCAAACTTGAGACATCTTAATATTAGATCAGAGTCAGATAAAATGTAGCCTAGCATAAGTGATTTACCTAAAGTGCAATACTGAGAAAAAGACCTCATCTCTCAAGCCCAAATACCTACTAGACTATACTTTCTCTTCCCCAGTTCAAAACAGAGCAACAGCCATTGTTTAAAGTGATACACAACTTACAGTTTTTTAGTGCTCTAATATTGTGGTCTGGTTAGCTAGACAATGATTTCCTTATATGTAAAAGTTAGAGAGCCTTTCGCAGAAAATCACCTCATATATATAGTGTTAGAAGGTGATTTTTTTTTTTTTACATTAGCATCCCTTGAAATGTTTCTAATTCAGAATTTACAGTATCTGTCAAATTAGTTAAGATTTTATCAATTATATGTAGGTGTTCATAGTTCTGTTATTGCCATAGAATTATTTAGAGTGAATCTCAGGGGGATTCAGTGGATTGCATTTTTATATACAAATTAGAAGAGATTACTGAAGAGATTACTAAAGGGTTTAGTGAGTCAACATACTTGATGCATGAGCGTAAACTGTCCCACATGTTTATGAGGTGCAGAAAAAGCCAGATACAAAGTACAAATGGTCATGAGGATATAAACAGAACCAACATAAGTAAGACAGAAGGTATGCTGTGAGATTTTAATCGCTAGGTAAAAAAAATCTTTATAATCTGTTTATATATATTTTTATAATCTGTTTATGAATAGACCCTCCTTGTAAAGTCTCATCTTAAAAATTTAAAAGGATTTAAAGACAAATCACATCAAACGTATCCTCCATATACTTTAATTGAGAATGCTCAATTGAGAATGCCTGATGTTCCTGGCCCAAAAGATACAGCATTCCAAGTCTGGTCCAACTAAAATCAACCAGTTTGTAAATAGAATTGGCTATAGATACCTAAAAATCTTCATTTAACCCAGAAATAACGTATTTCTCATGTAACAAACAGGAATAAACAGTCAGCAAGGAGATTCTATTATCAGACACAGTTTGTCATGCACACACTCAAGGTTAGGGAGATCTGTAAGTGGCAACAATCCTTTGGATAATGCCCTGCTTCAGCCACAAACCACCTATTTGTTTGCATCTTAGCTTGGATAAAGCAACCCTTGAGTGCTTTCTAGTCTGCTGGTTAATGTAGTTGTTTGGCACTCACCAGCAACTTTCTAAAAGTTGTTGAAAAGATGGCTCTTTACATACTGGTTTTAGAAGACTTCATGTCTTCTACTGGTTTTAGAAGACTTCATGAATATGGTACGGATACAACTATGATGAACAACACTTTTCCATCATCAGTTTTATCTCTTACTTTCAGAATACAAAAAAACATCGGCTTTATTAAAAAAAAAAAGGAATAAATTACTCAACTTTGGCAAATTGCTACCTGTGTAGGATTACACCTTCAGAACACGAGTGTTAAAACCTCCATGCATAAAGTTCACAATTTTCTCAAAACTGTAACGGGAGTGAAATTGCTCCTGCTTTACCATTTACAACATGAGGTGGAGCTGAACTGGGGGTTTCATGTTGGAAAGATACTCATTGATTTTGGAATAGACTCTTCAATGTTTTAATACAGGCTTTTTTTCATATACCGGTTGAAGTAAACTCTTATTGTACAATTGCCTGCTAAGAAGAAAAAGAACACTGAGATATTTTTTGCAGACATTTATGTCTAGTCCTTATGAGTCTCTTGGTATGTCATTATAAATTGTGGAAAACATGAACCAGAGATATTAATGGTTTTGTTTTCATTTTCTTGTCTTAAAAAATGGTAAGACAAAATGAACTTAATTCGAACTTGGTGTGAGCCTCGTGAATTTACATCCAAACTGATGGTAAAAATAGGTAAAATAAAATGCTTCTACTCTGATGAACTACACTTTTCATCTTGGATAGAACTGTCTTCTATATCCTCCTGGACATTATTTTTTGTAAATTCCTCTGTTAGGCTGCTTGTTAAACTTTTTCATCAGTAACTGTTAAGGTAAAAAACCATAACATTTTATCTGATATGTGAGTGAGAACACAGTGTAAACAAGATAAACATTAAAAATCTTCCTTGGAGGGTTTCCAAATCCAGCAATGAAGCACTGAGTCCTTTATTTTCTTACTTTAAAAGCCTATTTAGAATATATAACTTTTCATTTCCAGCAACAAATAGCCTCCCAAAATAATTTTGATTTAAAAGGTCATATTGCCAACCATAATGGGCAATACTGAGTATAAATATCATAAAATCTCCACTGAGATGTGATTTCTGCTATGTAGAGATCATAGCTTGTTTAAATACAGTGGAAGTCCCAGTTCATGGTTTGGCTCATGTAAGAAGTAGGTATTTTTTTCCAGTGACCTGCTGTGATGGTTTTCATCCTGGAAAATCTTGTGTAGATTTCCCCAGAGAAAAATACCAAGAAACATCCCAATGATTGTCCAAAACCAAGAAGGGGAACAGCACTAGTAAACAAACAAAAAACCCAAGAGGGCAAAGAAACCTTTGTATGATGTGTGGACTATAAGAAACCACAGCATTGCACGTGCATATCCTGCTCAGCATCTGCAGGACAGGAGAATCAGTTCCCATCCACTCACAGCAGCACCAATAGGCATAAGCTCTCAAGTGACCGAGACCAAATTACAACAGCTTAATAATTTACTGCCTCTCAGTCGAGTGATCAAACCACAGCTTTGATTTGATGGAGCCTTCTTGTCATGGCTTAACCCCAGCCAGATATTAAGCACCACACAGCTGCTCACACACTCCCTCGTTGGGATAAGGAAAAGAACCAGAAGGGTGAAAGTGAGAAAACTTGTGGGTTGAGACAAAGACAGTTTAATGAATAAAGCAAAAGTCACACATGCAAATAAAGCAAAACAAGGAATTAATTCACCAGTTCCCCTCGGCATGCATCTCTAGGACAGCAGGGCTTCATCACATGTAATCGTTACTTGGGAAGACAAATGCCATCACTCCGAATGTTTCCCCCTTTTTCTTCCCCCAGCTTTATATGCTGAGCATGATGCCGTACAGTATGGAATATCCCTTTTATTGGCTGGAGTCAGCTGTTCAGGCTGTGTTCCCTCCCAAATCCTTATGCACCTCCAGCTCACTCTCTGGTGGGGTGGTGTGAGAGGCAAAAAAGGCCTTGACTCTGTGTGAGCACTGCTCAGCAATACCTGAAACATCCCTGAATAAACACTGTTTTCAACACAAATCCAAAACAGAGCCTATACTAGTTACTATGCAGAATATTAACTCTACTCCAAACAAAACCAGCACCCTTCCTCAGTGATGAGCCAAAACACAGCGGCTGAAACTCCTTCCCAACTGCATTAACCTTATCCAGTTTTATTGAGGTTTGGACTACCTCACTTTACCTCCCAGTTCAGTCAGGCTCATCCTGCACACAGGTACAATTAGGGCAGCTCCTCTGGCATGTGGTAACACATTACACTGCCAGTACTTAACATTTGACAGTTGCATGCTCATTCGTCACCAGCCAAAGCTTAATTCTTCTCTATGATAGATTATTTTTTACAGTATATGATCTTAACTCATCCTGACAAAACATGTCTACTTTAGTTTTTAAACAAAACATTATGCTAGTTTTTTTTTTTAAGAATAATACTAGTGCATAGCATAAATAAGACATAAACCAGTATTAATACAACTATAATGTTATTATATACTATGTATTTATAATGTTTAACAATATGTGTTTTCAGTTTCATAAGCACACTCTCCAGCCATGTGTTCAGCACCACAAGTAATACCTGCCATTTATGTTTTCATAGAATCTTAGAACGGTTTGGGTTGGAAGGGACCTTAAAGATCATCTAGTTCCAGCCCCCCGTGCCACGGGCAGGGACACCTTCCACTAGACCAGGTTGCTTAAAGCCCTGCCCAAGCTGGTTTTATTCCCTCACTGCTTTTATTCTCTCTCCAGTGGAAGAACAGGGAGTGCAGTGGAGTATTTATTTTTGTCAAGGCCTTTGGTTCAGTTCTGATTGTGTGCTTGTTTCAGGGGCCAAGATGTCCAAGAAGTGCTTCTTGTCCTGGAGCAACAGGTGAGGAGGTGGTCAGTGCACCTGCAGGAGGGCATTTGCTCCCCACCTACCAGCCTGGCACCCAGAAACCCTCAGCCCTCTGCACAGAGGAATTTTGTAAACTAAATCTATGAATTCATGTTTAAAAAGGAAGCTGGTTAGCAATGCAAAAACACAACAGAAACTTTCAAGGAAGCTTTCTATTATAAAGAAATAGTTGATGTGCCATGATTGAATATGCTAACACACTTGAAACTGAAATAATTTCACAAAGCTATTTTCTATATAATACTCAGAAAGGCATTTTGGCAGCAAGGCAGGAAGAAGTTGGGTCTGTCATTCCACCAGTTCCTCCAGAGAAAAAGGAGACAATAGGGAATGTAAGTATAAAATAGACACCTCCAAGTAAAATACCCTCTGTCACCATTGTGAAGAATTAATTTTGGCAAGCTGACATCTCTGGTTGTTTTGTTGGGAACCAACACTTCATATGCCTGGATATCAACTTTCAGATTACCAGTGAGGATGAGGACAAATTTTACCCTTGTCACCCATTGGTTGCAAAGACATATCTTGTGACTAGAACTAAAATCTGGAACTCATTTTAAAAGTATATCTGATATAACAGTAACCATTGGAATACATCCAATTATAATTATAAGACTGGAAAACTTTAAATTAGGTCAAACTTCAGCTCCAAATTAAAATGAAAGCATTCAAGGGCTGAATGCATACCAGCAAGACATGCAATGTTGCATCTGCTTTCACACTGGCTACTTGAAGGCTAAATTGATATTAAAAGCAAGAATGTTAAATAGGTGGGATTCATTTTAATCAAGAGTTAACGTTTTCTTTGCTCATCACTTTGTGCTAGATGGCCATGAAACTTACTCAGCAAAACTGTCAGTGCTTGATGTCTCCGCAGCCTACTCCGAAGTTAAGCTGAGCTACAGATTTAGCTGTAAAATGTTTCACTAGTTGGAGTTTCTAAAATTACACACAGAAACAAGACAAAGGTTTGTCAAATCTCTCCTGAATATAACGGCAAACCACAAAAAAATTACTTTCACAAAATTTATTTACCAGAGACAGTTCAGCTTAGATGAAATATTTGCTTTTCCACACAGGTTTGCTTTTCCAAAATTTAACAGCAAGGTTGACTGCAAAAAGAAAAGCTGTTGAGTTGCCACAGGCCACCTAATGAAATGGTGGCTTTGTTAACAATAGATGCTAGAACTCTGCTGACTCCCACACTTTCAACTCTAACCAGTAGACTATCCTGACATCCTACCGGGGATCAGTAGGGACCCAGTAGGAGCCATACGGTGTCGTTTTCGTCTTCCAACCTAAAGATTGGTAGTGGCATGTGGAAAGAAGTGGTGATGTGTTCCCTGTAGGCCATAAGACACAGCTCTGAAATGACCCCGTAAGAAATAAAATTAAAATAAAATAGTCAGGAAAAGAGACCTATTTAATGGGAAAATAATTTCCTGTTGAGTCATATATTAAATCTGTAGGCTTTGGAGTGAAACAAAGCCTTTCTCAAGCCCAAAGTGAAAGTAGCTTACATTCTTGTTGTTTCTTTTAAAATTATCATTTGATGACAGTAAGACTAGTGAATTTTCTACTGTGAACTCACCTCTCAAAGGCATTTTATCAAAGTAACAAGGTTACCTACTGGAAATCTAGCATCAAAGATACAGCGCTGTCATACCGGGCAGGGGCAAAAAGTACATGGAATTCATTGTTTCTGATCTAACTGCTTATAGCAAGGGGGAAGATCACAGTATGCTAGAGATTGGAAGGGACCTCAAAAGATCATCTAGTCCAATCCCCCTGCTGGAGCAGGAACACCTAGATAATGTTACACAGGAATGTGTCCAGGCGGGTTTTGAATGTCTCCAGGGAAGGAGACTCCACAACCTCCCTGGGCAGCCTGTTCCAGTGTTCCGTCACCCTCACTGAGAAGAAGTTTCTTCTCAAGTTTAAGTGGAACCTCTTGTGTTCCAGTTTGTACCCATTACCCCTTGTCCTATCATTGTTTGCCACTGAGTAGAGCCTGGCTCCATCCTCGTGACACTCCCCCTTTATATATTTATATACACTAATAAGGTCACCCCTCAGTCTCCTCTTCTCTAAACTATAGAGACCCAGCTCCCTCAGTCTTTCCTCATAAGGGAGATGCTCCACTCCCTTAATCATCTTAGTTGCTCTGTGCTGGACTCTCTCCAGCAGGTCCCTGTCCTTCTTGAACTGAGGGGCCCAGAAATGGACACAATACTCCAGATGCGGTCTCACCAGGGCAGAGTAGAGGGGAAGGAGGACCTCTCTCGACCTACTAACCACCGCCCTTCTAATACACCCCAGGATGCCATTGGCCTTCTTAGCCACAAGGGCACAGTGTTGGCTCATGGTCATCCTGTCGTCCACTAGGACCCCCAGGTCCCTCTCCCCTACACCGCTCTCTAACAGGTCGTTCCCCAACCTATACTGGAACCTGGGGTTGTTCCTGCCCAGATGCAGGACTCTACACTTTCCCTTGTTATATTTTATCAAGTTATTCCCTGCCCAACTCTCCAGCCTGTCCAGGTCTCGCTGGATGGCAGCACAGCCTTCTGGTGTGTCAGCCACTCCTCCCAGCTTAGTGTCATCAGCAAACTTGCTGATAGTACACTCAATTCCCTCATCTAAATCGTTGATGAATATATTAAATAATACTGGGCCCAGCATGACCCTTGAGGCACTCCACTAGTTACAGGCCTCCAACTAGACTCTGCCCCATAGACTACAACTCTCTGGCTTCTCTCCTTCAGCCAGTTCCCAGTCCACTTCACTACCTGATCATCCAGACCACACTTCCTCAATTTAGCTGTGAGGATGCTGTGGGAGACTGCCTCAAATGCTTTGCTGAAGTTAAGGTAGACCACATCCACCGCTCTGCCATCATCCATCCACCGTGTTATTTCCTCATAAAAAGCTAAGAGATTGGTCAAACACGATTTCCCCTTGGTGAAGCCATGTTGACTGCCCCTCATAACCCTCTTATCCTTGATATGCCTTAAGATGGCACCAAGGATAAGGTGTTCCATCATTTTCCCAGGGATGGAGGTGAGGCTGACTGGTCTATAGTTACCCGAGTCCTCCTTCTTGCCCTTTTTGAAGACTGGAGTGACATTTGCTTTCCTCCAGTCCTCAGGCACCTCTCCCGTTTCCCAAGACTTGGTAAAGATGATGGAGAGTGGTCTAGCAATGACTTCCGCCAGTTCCCTCAGCACCCGCGGGTGCATCCCATCTGGACCCATGGATTTATGGATGTCCAGATTGCTCAACTGGTCTCTAACCCATTCCTCATCGACTAAGGCAAACCGCTCCATCGACCTGACTTCATCTGAGGTCTCAGGGGTACAGGGCTCTTCAGGACTGCCTGCAGCAGAGTAGACAGAGACAAAGAAGGCATTCAGTAACTCTGCCATCTCTGTATCTTTTGTTACCAGGGCACCCATCCCGTTCATCAGTGGGCCTACATTGCCTCTGGTGTTAGATTTATCTGCCATGTATCTGAAAAGCTCTTTTTGCTGTCCTTGACCCTTCTTGCCAGGTTTAATTCTAAGGAGGCCTTAGTCATCCTAGCTCCCTCCCTACATCCTCTAGCAGCAGCCTTGTATTCCTCCCAAGTGGCCAGCCCCTCCTTCCATGACCTGTAAACTCTCCTCTTCCACTTGAGCATACCCAGCAATTCCCTATTTAGCCACGCAGGTCTCCTGGCCCTCTTCCTTGACTTCCTACGTGTCGGGATGCTCCGATCTTGAGCTCGGAAAAAGCAGTCCTTGAATGTCAACCAACTATCTTGGGCCCCTTTACCTTCAAACAGCCTTGCCCATGGGATTTCCCCTAGCAATTGCTTGAAAAGGCCAAAGTTTGCCCTGCTAACGTCCAGGGTTGCAATTCTACTTGCTATTCTACTGGTCCTACCACACAAGATCCTGAACTCCACCATCTCGTGGTCGCTGCAACCAAGGCAGCCCTCAACCCTTACTGCTTCGACCAGACCCTCCTTGTTAGTGAGGATGAGATCCAGCAGTGCTGCTCTCCTGGTTGGCTCATCCACCATTTGCAGGAGGAAGTTATCATCCATACACTGGAGGAACCTCCTGGCCTGCGGCTGTGTTGCCAAATGGTCCTTCCAGCAAACATCAGGGAAGTTAAAATCCCCCATGACGACCACGGCCTGTGACTGTGAGGCCTCTCTCAGCTGCCTGTAGAAGGCCTCGTCAACTTCCTCACCAGACACCCACAACAGTATCCCCCCTGCCAGCCTGCCCCTTAATTCTCACCCACAGACTCTCAACTTGCTCATCATCTGTCCCCGGACAGAACTCGGTGCATTGTAGTTGCTCCCACACATAAAGAGCAACCCCACCACCCTTCCTGGCTGGCCTGTCTTTCCTGAAAAGGACATAGCCCTCCATGACTATATTCCAGTCATGTGAGCTGTCCCACCACGTCTCTGTAATTGCCACCAGATCAGTGATTATTTTTACAGTTTTGGTTTTGTGTGTGTGTGTGTGTGTGTGTGTGCCTGTGAAGTCAATTACACCAGGAAATGAAAAAACCCAAACAGCACCAAAACCAAGCCAAAAAAGCCCAACCCCTCAACCCCTTAATGATTCCCTGCTATGTTATCACTACACCTGTTCAAACATATCTCTCTTTTTTCCCTTCACCCATTTTGAGAGCTGAAATAAGCTGCAAATATTGGACAACATGTCTGGATAGTACAACAGATAATTTCTTGAATTAATTACTGCAAACTTATTTTCCACTCTTTCCAGGGATGTAAAAAAACAAATGTAACTAACAGAAGGGTGAAATAATAATTATTCCATTTTATTTTGACTTCTAATCACTTTCCCCATGTTGTATTAAAAAGAGGATAGATAAACAGCCCCTTTTTTAGCATGACCTTGCTAAATATAACCTATTCCTTGAAAGCAGAATTGGCAAAAAAGAGTTACTTTCTTGAAATGGAGCAATTAGTTTATCAAAGCTGGGGTAACATATAAAAAAATTTACTCAGAAGTCTGGGATTTTGTTTTTTTTTGGTTTTTACATCACAGACTACCTTGCTTAGGAATGTGGTTTTAAAAAAAGAAGAAAAACCCCCAAGGAAACAGGAAGCAACCATTTGAAAACAAAAAAGGTGAGACTACTTAGTTGAGGTTGGGGTATCTCTCTAAGAATACCTCTACAGCCTTCAGTACAGCATCACACTTCCCTCCTCCTGCTTTCAGGATGTCATTCCTCTCCCTCGTGCCACCAGCAGTGGCTGTTTCCAGACCACAGGGAAGGCACCCACTAGGGCAGGGTGTCACCTGCTTGGAGGTAGGGGAGAGGGCTCAGGCCCCAGTCTGGTTTGGGGATTCAGCCCACTGGGGGAGTATGCCACCCCAGACACTGATCCAGGCTGGGGCTGGGTATAGTCCATCCTTGTTCTGCACAAAAATCCAAGTTCAAACACTTCTTTTACTTTCTTTCTGGGGTAATAATGTTTTGGGGTCTTTTTGCTTGAACATTGGACCAGTGTATCAAACATGTGCTGTGTTTCTTGCTCTGAGGCAAGGTACTGAAGCGGCCGAAACATGGCACCTCACCGTGTCTTTGCCCCGATCACCTCCCTTTTCGAGATCTGCATCTTGCACTCTGTAAAAGACAGTGCAGCACCTGTTCATAATCTCTTACCTTCAGGGTTTGTTTTTTCTTCCCCTGGTTTTCTTTTCAAGTGGCAGTTTATTCAACACGATGCTTGCAAGTCTTTGATGGTGTAAGGTAGAAAATCATAGCACAAAGAGTGTTACTCCCGGCAATCCAAGCTCTGCTTTTAACACAAAGCGACATTAGATTTATCAAAAAATATATTGTTTCTACCTGCAGTTTAGAAACCTTTGTTTTCTTTTTGCCGAGCCGTTCCTTATGTTTCTTTCATCAACTGCCTTTCAAGAGAGGAAAGAGTATAGCTTTCTTCCTTCAGAAGCAGACTGCCCAGACAAATCCCTCTTGCCCTAGAAATCCCTCTTTACGGTCAAATTTCTTTCGTGGATACTTGATTAGGGATTCCAGAAAAATCAGTAGGAGCTGCTTTCAGCCCTTTTAAGTCTGGCCTTGCTGAAAGTAAGGAAATATAAAATTCCAACCGAAGAATCTGCCTTTTCAGAAAAAATCCTTTCAAACATTTGAATTAACTAGAAGCTTGTTTTTACATTCACTTTCAAAGAAACAGGACAGTACACTTAAGTATAGTGACAAAGAAATAAATATTTTGTTCAGTCCTTAGTTTAAAAAACCAAAGCTGTCTCAACATTTGTTGCATGAGGAAACACAATATGGGATGTATTTTCTTTGGGGGAAGTATTGCAACCTTTCACCAGGATGAAATATATACATAGACGTGAGGTCATCAATTTGGGAAATTTATATGCTCAAAATAAATCCTAGCATAGTCAAACACACTGTTGAAATGCAACTGAGTCTTTTACATGCTATAAACACATTGGTCTCATTACCAAAGTTCAACTTTGACATACAATTTAATGACAAAGAATTAAAAACTTTGAAAAATTAGTGTGCAGTAAGATCAAAAATGGCCAGGGTAATGAACAATCCTGCTACAATATCATCTTTAGACTGCTCAGAATATCTACTCCTTGCACATAAAACAAACATGCAAAAATATAACAAGGGTTATATAGATTTTGAAGTGGATTTCCATATAAATTTGGCAATATCTCCACAAAGAAAATACCATTCTGATGTGAATTGTTCACTTAAAGATAAGACCATGGTCCTAAACAAAACAGTTGTTCAATAAAGATTCAATGTCTTATAGGACTGTAGTTACAAGGGAAAAATGAATTCAAAAGCACATCTATTCTATACATTTTGAAAACTGTGCAGATCCAAGCCCCAGTCAAGTAAACCAATTTGGGTAGTTCTTCTCATTAGTCATATGCCAACATGCTAAATTAGCAAGAGAGCTTTTTAATAACTTTAAAATTAATGGCCAGGCTGTTTTTGACTGCTGTTAGGTCAGGATTTCATGTTGCTTTACTGAATGTATGTATATATATATATATATATGTATTTTTTCCAAGACTCACACTGCACAGCCAGTGCAGAGCTTTGGAGGAATGATTTAAATTCTCTCCTGCCTTCTGTATTGTTAGCAAAGGTGCTGGCAAGCATTCACAGAGCACACTCTTTGCACTGCATAAAATTTTAAATAGCAGAAAGAAGTCCAGAGCCATCTTAAGATGTTAGATCTTAAGATGCTCACGGTTCAGTCTAAACTGAACAGATTTGTTCTAAAAGATAGTGAAAGGCACATTGCATGAGAATTTAAGGAGGGTGCATGTTTCATCTTCTACAAGCTAATATAGAAATAAGGAACCAGAAGCGGCAGAGAATGGGCAGGTGAGGTTAGGAAGCTGGGAGGAGAAGGATGCTGCTGGACATCGGGGATATAAAAATTTGCAATGAGGGAAAGTACATTTGGGGTTCAAACCAAGCATGTGCAGGGACTTCTTGTTTTACCTGATGTGAATTGGGAGTAAAGCCACCCTTTAAGATAATTCCACCAATTTATATCATTTATAAATGCCAATAACAAAGCAGATATCAGATATTTTGAAATCAACCGCTAGCTCAGTTATGGGCTGAAGAAATCTTTTCATCTATGGATGCCACCTTCATCAAGAATAATTTGTAACTTGACCATCTCTGCACTTGCTTAGCCAAATCATGTGTGAAACAGCTTTCACATGCATCCTCTATTTCTGCTAGTTATCTGGAGAAAACCAGATTCATCCAGGTGCACTGTCTTCATGGTAATAGCATGGCCTTATGCAATACCTCCTTTCCCATCATGTCCAAGCACCCTATAGGAGCTCCAGAAGGAGAATTACAAAGAAATACTATTAATATATATGTAAGACTGTATTGCTTATTTCTTCACAGCTCCCTCATATCTACTATTTCCACACTTGGAATTGCATTACTTATTCAAGCACTGTAAAAAAAAAAAAACAACCACAAAAAAAAACCACCAAAACAAAACCACAAAAAAAAAAAACCCAACAAAGTGAACACAAAGGAGCAGATTAAAGAAGAAAAGGAAAAGTAGCTGAGTCTAATAATCCAAAAACTTTATTATAATAACAAATATTGTTGGGCTAAGAAAGCAAAAGGTTGGATTTCTTTCTTTTCTTAGAATATCTATCACAGAAATTAAATCACTGTTTTTATCTCTAGTTTGGGGAATGCGCTTGCAGAAAAGATGAGTTCACTTCTTTTGCTATCTACAAACACAATAATGTCCTATTTCATTTCTTGTTATAGTATTACTTTTCTTGTGATTATAGTTGTGTCAAAGTGTACTTCCTCTAAGCACACAGAAGCAGCATAATGTCTTTCTATGAAATGAGTGAAATTATGAAGTTATTTGAATTGTGTGATCCATTATAATGTAATCACTAGCCTGACGCAGTGGCGTATTAGCTAGCTTCCTCTACAGTCTGAAATTCTTGTAAATACTTACCCCTGTGACGCAGTTTCAGGCCCTGTAACACACCAGTGGTGAACTCATAGGCATCTAGATCTTAGTACTAAGAATTCTAAGGGAATATTTTATTTCTCATTTCTGCCATTTATTCTTTTCTATGGTTTCTCATTAAGAAAATTTCAAGTGTGTGACTTAAAAAATATTTAGAAATTTCAAAAACCCCACCATGTATCCTGAATGTTCTTGTACAAATACTCATACAAAATTAAAAGTGAAAGTATTAGAACTTTTGAAGAGCAATTAAAGATGTTGAGGCAAAATTTTTTTGTCGAGGCAAAAAAAAAACCAAACAACTCATTTTAATGGCAAATTTCCCAGTGGAATTCTCAATGGTTTTCCTTAAAGGCTATTTGCTGTCTTTGTGTTTTTAACTCATTCATTTCAACACTTACTTACAAAAGAATGAGTAACTTCATGAATTTCTAGACTCGAGAATAGATGATGATGGCTTAGGTGAGCTCTTGCAGATGAGACCAATGTTATGGCATTGGACTGAAGGAAGAAACAAGACTTTGTACAGATGATACGTTTTTGCAGTTGAAGTCTACAGACTCATAGCCACATTAAATCTAAGCTCTTTTTAGGGCATGAAAAAGCCTCACAACCCTGAAAGTATTTCCTGACTCATAGCTCTGGTGTTAGAGCCCTGACATAGACCCAAAAGTCTTACTGTGAGGCAATTACAGTGATGAGCAGTGGCTAGGAATGACTGTGGGGATTGACAAGTGACCTGAAATAGAAGTAGATAGACAGCTACTGACCTCTGATGGATTTTCAGGCATTGATCTAAATATGCTATAGAAGCCTTCAAATTATACCAGACCATTCAAATGTCTTGGTGACCTCTACCAAAGTTATCCCATACCAGGTCACTCCATCCATGGCAACCTCTGAGTGCTAGAGGCTGAGAAATTCCTTAGTCAGATATATTGCCTTGTGGTTAGATAAAATCTTTTGCCATTTGTATGGCACTTTGTTCTTTGGAAATAAATTCCATCAGCAATTTGAGGACCAGAAATACCACACAGGTAATACTTAGATGCTCTAATATTTCATTTTTCAATTTGAAGACAGGTAGAATTCAAGCTAGGTCTCAGAATTAAAACAAACAACTTATGATAAAATGACAAGTTAACACTAGGGAGTTGTAATCCTCCAGTTGAATCTCACCAGGTATATATCATTATATCCAGTGTGTGATAATATATAAATATAATTTAATATATCATAATGGATCACAACAGTGCTAAAAACCACATTTAGGGCTGCAAATGTATGCAGTTTATGCCTAAACTTAGTTGCACCCTAGCCCTGTGTTAATGTAGGAACCCAGATTCTAGGTGACCTTATATTTAAAGAACTCAAAAAAGAATATCTTTTTGCAAGTATGAATCCCATTCGAAAAAGAAACTGTATGGGATGAGCTAAAATAATTTTAACTGCCAGCATCAAACCTTTTACAGAAAAGGAACTTAGTTTTTAAAAATAAAATCAAGAAGTATTCTTCTGGTTGCTGATTAGTGGCATGCAGACATTACAGCAAAAGGTAAGTATCCCAGTCATCCATTCTAATTAAAATTTAAATTGAAAACTGGGTTCTAATGAAGAAGAGCTTAGTGCTGGTCTTGAGGGATTTCCTGTCAGTGGGCAAAGCAAAAAAGTGCACAAAGGCAAAAATTTTTCACTCAGGCATTTACTTGGTCTATGCTGCACTCTTATATAAAAAGGAATGGACGGTGCCTTCTACTGAAAAAGAACCAATGTTGCTTCTCATGGTACTGCAATTTAGGGAGAAAATCTTTCTAAGCCTAGCAGAGGAGCAAACAGCAATAAGGAAGAAAACATCCTATAATTTTGTCCACCCTAACAAAGCTGTTCTACTATTGTTCCTTTTGGATTTTTTGACAGATCCATTCCACCAGACCACCCAAATTGCTGATGACAAACAGAGTGGGGGGTGAATCCAGACATATCTTCCTACACCTGCACCTGCTCAGACCTGGTTTCTGAAAGGTCAACATTTGCTGCACAGATACAAGGAGCATTTAAGAGGAGTGCAAAGCAAGCTCTTTAACACAGTTTTGTACACACCAGTACATCTGTTTTTTAAACTTTAAAATGATGTTTTAATGCACTACCAAATGTAATAAAACCAAAAATCCATCACAACCTTAAACTTCCCAGTGCATTGGAAACCTCCCTATGCATCAAATGATAACCTGAGGAATGAGTGAAAATGCTAAAGCCATATCATCTTCCAGAAATAGTTACATATCTCTAATGGTCTAATACAAGATAATGGAAAATACAGCAAATATCTTGTATTTTTAAAGCCTGTTTCTGTGCTACCTCAGAAATTTAAATGAGTGGTTATAACCTAATTCAATGTCAACACTTTTTACCAAGGGTTGCCGGTATTTGTGATTTAAAAAGAAAGAAAAAAAAGAATCAGAAAAATGTAGGAGCTATAAGAGATCAACCAGATCACCTCAGTTTGTAGAAGAAAATAAGTTATTCAGTATTTTCCTATATGGACATTTAATTATGCTTTGTGCAAGTATAAGAAATTGCATTCTTAAAACCCAGAACTCTCATTCTTTGCAGATCCCTTTGCAGGATTCCTTTTTGTTTTTTATTGCCCCCCCTTCCCAACAAGGTAATAAATGCAATATTAAGGCATTCTCTCTCCCTGGCTGTGAGCTTTCTGCAGATGAAAGTTAACTCCTGTCTTTCAAAACACTGTGAGTGGCAGGTTGCATATCAGTGTGGAAGAGAAATCTCGACTCTAATCTATCATGAGCAAAATACAACGTCTCCCCACAAACCTCCCTCTGCCACTGTGCTCAGAAGGTTGCAACAGCAATATTTCTCCAGCTGTATTTACAGCAGAGAATGCAGAAAACATTAAAAAAATCACAAGGACAGATTTGGCATAGACAACCCATTGAGTTTGATTAAAATGTACCAAAATTGTATTTTTTTTTTCATTTAACAGTAAGCTTCAGTCAATGTTGCTTAATGTCAGTACTGTTAATGAAGTTGTCAAGCTTGTCACTTTCTCTGAATACCAACTTTGCTAAGAAACTGGTATTACAATTACCTCCAGCTCTTTATGATTAAATTCATCAAAGCACACCAAGGCTCCAGATTGTGCCAGACCTTTGAAGAATTTCCCCATGGCTTTGTAGTCTCGTCCATCAGAACAGTTCAATACAATGCACTGCCAGAAGAAAAGAGCTTAAAAAGATCATTTTTGTTATTTAAAATGTATAGAGTTTGGCAACATTTACCACACGTAATTTGGCCTCCCCGACCGCCACTCCCCAGCCTTGAAATTTCCCATATTTATCCAATCTGAGCAAGTAACATAAAAGCAGCTTATGCAGTTCCTAACTAACTCAATCATTCATGGTAGCATGTGAGATGTGTTTGGACATGATTTTAAAAATCAATCTCTAATATCAGGAAGATGAACTCAAAAGAGGAGCAGCTGCGCTTTCATGTCCACCCAGCTCCTGCACTTGAATATGTTTCTCAACATCCCTCAATGAAAAATCAATTCTTTTAATGAAAGCATATAACATTCAGAAAAATAAAAATAAATATACAAATCCCTCCAATACTAGTGAGCAGGTGAGGGTGGAATGCTTCTTAGTAGAAAAAGTCAATGGAAGAAAAGAGCTTCTTGGATTCCTCTCCTCTTTGCTGACATGAGGAAACCCCACCAGGGTGAGGTGACTGTTCTCAGCATGAGGCACTTGGGTGGAAACTAACCTCCTCCTCCATCTCCAAGTCTTCCTCTCCCACCCAGCTGCCTGGTAGCCTGAGAAGGACCAAGGGTCCCAATAGGAGACAAATTCTGGCTATGAAGCCAGGGCAGATACCTCTTTGGGCACACCCTGGGTTGGGCACTTCTCCTTGGCAACCCAGGTGTTCCCTAAATCTTTTTGTTTTAATCTAAAATTGTTTTTGCTCTGAGTTCTTTATACCACCCTGAAATGAATATACACCATCTTGTGAAGACCAAACAAAAATCACTGCCCAAAGATGTGCTTTTGTGGAGATTAAAATACCTATGAAAACAAAGACATAACACATGAAAAATTAAAAAATAAGCAAACTGATTTACACTGCGCTGAACGCACAATTTTTGTTCTGCTGTAGCTGGGTTGAAGAGTGCAGAGGGTGAAAAGGTGAACGCTGTACAACTGGTGTCAAAGCTAATTTGACAACAAACAACGTAGTCTAGAGTAATGCATAGTGCTTGCTTGGGCTGCATATACAGTACAGAATAAAATTCTCGGGTACACCCACAGAAAAGAGATATTACAAGGAAAGTAAAGTTCTGAGTCTACATTGCAAGCTAAAGACTGTTGTGCTTTCCAAACAACTACTTACAAGCTCTTCCAGGAGTAACAACCACTTTTGATGTGGTGAAAGGGTAACACGGATGGACATCCAATGTAGCTGCAGAGAAGCTATTTCCTCCTGGCTTCCCACATGCTGCACTACCCTCCCCCGACTGTGCTTATAAATAAAACAAATCTGAAACTCTCAGGTCTATACTTCAAGACAAATGAAGTAGAGAGACTTTGACAGATAGATACGTCACCTGCGGAGCCATCAGGAGCTCATACTGAGGCAGAAAGCATCAAGTAGAGCCTCACCTGCTACTCTCAGGAACCTCAACTCCAAAGTATGCAGATGTATTGGACATGCAGGAACAGAACAAATGGGTCACATCAGTACCCCCTCTAATCCACCAGAGGTCAATCTTTGCATGTCAGCCAGTAAAGCCCACTGTGGGGCAGAAAGGAATAGGTGGCAAGGCAAGCAAGCCACCATGGATAAGTATTAACATGAGTTACTTGGTCAGCCCAAAACATTTTGGGAGGGTGGACCTATTCAAAATGGGATCAGAGACAAAATAAGGAAGAGAATAATGGATCAACTTAATATCTTAACAAGTATATAGTATAGGTAATGAGTATATTAATGTCAGTAATGAGCGGAGTCCCTCAGGGATCAGTGTTGGGACTGGTCTTGTTTAACATCTTTGTCAGTGAAATGGACAGTGGGATTGAGTGCGCCCTCAGCGAGTTTGCCGATGACACCAAGCTGTGTGGTTTGGTTGATACCCTGGAGGGAAGGAATGCCATCCAGAGGGACCTTGACACACTTGTGAGGTGGGCTGATGCCAACCTCATGCAGTTTAACCATGCCAAGTGCAAGGTCCTGCACCTGAGTGGAACAACCCCAGGCACAGCTACAGGTTGGGCAGAGAAGAGATTCAGAGCAGCCCTGCGGAGAAGGACTTGGGGGTGGTGGTCAATGAGAAACTTGACATGAACTGGCTAGAGTGTGTGTGCTCACAGCCCAGAAAGCCAAGCATATCCTGGGCTGCATCAGAAGGAGCACTACCAGCAGGTCGAAGGAGGTGATCCTGCCCCTCTACTCTGCTCTCATGAGGCCTCACCTGGAATATTGTGTACAGTTCTGGTGTCTTCACCATAAAAAGGACATGGAACTGTTGGAACAAGTCCAGATGAGGGCCACGAGGATGATCAGGGTACTGGAGAACCTCCTGTATGAAGACAAGCTAAGAAAGTTGGGGCTGCTCAGCCTGGAGAAGAGAAGGCTGCGTGGAGACCTCATAGCAGCCTTCCAGTATCTGAAGAGGCTTATAATAAGTGGAAGCAAGGACAGGCGGCTTGGGAAGAGTACAAGGATGTTGTCTGGGAAGCTAGGGACCAGGGTAGGAAAGCTAAGGCCCAGTTAGAATTAAACTTGGCTAGGGATATTAAGGATAACAGGAAGGGATTCTACAGGTACATAGCAAACAAAAAAAACAGACTAGGGAGAACATAAGCCCCCTCAGGAAGCTCTCGGGAGAACTGGCTACACAGGATTTGGACAAGGCTGGGTTCTGAATGACTTCTTTGCCTCGTTCTTCACTGGCAAAGGCTCTGACCAAACCACCTAAGTCTTGGAAGGCAGATGCAGGCACTGTGAGAATGAAGACATTGCGTCCACTGTAGGAAAGGAACTAGTTTGAGACCATCTTAAAAATCTGAACATGCACAAGTCCATGACTCCTGATGAGATCCATCCGCGGGTCCCAAAGGAGCTGGCGAATGAAGTTGCTAAGTCACTGGCCATCATATTTGAGAAATCATGGCAGTCAAGTGAAGTTCCCGATGACTGGAAAAAGGGAAATATAACCCCCATTTTCAAGAAGGGGAAAATGGATGTTACAGAGCAGTCAGTCTCACCTCTGTGCCTGGCAAAATCTTGGAGCAGATTCTCCTGGAAGGCATGCTAAGGCACATGAAAAACAACAAGGTGCTTGGTGACAGCCAGCATGGCTTCACTAAGGGGAAATCCTGCCTGACCAATTTGGTGGCCTTCTATGATGGGGCTACAGAACTGGGGTAGAGGAGTTGATGTCATCTACCTGGACTTGTGTAAAGTGTTCGACACTGTCCCACACAACATCCTTGTCTCTAAATTGGAGAGACATCAATCTGATGGATGGACCACTCGGTGGATAAAGAACTGGCTGGATGGCCGCACACAAAGAGTTGTGGTCAGTGGCTCAATGTCCGGCTGGAGACCAGTAACAAGTGGTGTCCCTCAGGGATCGGTGTTGGGACCGGTCTTGTTCAACATCTTCGTCGCTGACATGGACAGTGGGATTGAGTGCACCCTCAGCAAGTTTGCCGATGACACCAAGCTGTGTGGTTCGGTTGATACCCTGGAGGGAAGGAATGCCATCCAGAGGGACCTTGACACGCTTGTGAGGTGGGCTGATGCCAACCTCATGAAGTTTAACCACGCCAAGTGCAAGGTCCTACACCTGGGTCAGAGCAATCCCAGGCACAGCTACAGGTTGGGCAGAGAGGAGATTCAGAGCAGCCCTGTGGAGAAGGACTTGGGGGTGTTGGTTCATGAGAAAATGAACATGAGCAGGCAGTGTGAGCTTGCAGCCCAGAAAGGCAACCGTATCCTGGGCTGCATCAAAAGGAACGTGACCAGCAGGTCGAAGGAGGTGATCCTGCCCCTCTACTCTGCTCTTGTGAGACCTCACCTGGAGTATTGTGTGCAGTTCTGGTGTCCTCAACGTAAAAATGCCATGGAACTGTTGGAACAAGTCCAGAGAAGGGCCACGAGGATGATCAGGGGACTGGAACACCTCCCGTATGAAGACAGGCTGAGAAAGTTGGGGCTGCTCAGCCTGGAGAAGAGAAGGCTGCCTGGCGACCTCATAGCAGCCTTCCAGTATCTGAAGGGGGCCTATAGTGATGTTGGGGATCTTCATTAAGGACTGTAGTGTAGACAAGGTGTAACGGGTTAAAACTTAAACAGGGGAAGTTTAGATTGGATATAAGGAGGAAATTCTTTACTGTTAGGATGGTGAGGCACTGGAATAGGTTGCCCAGGGAGTTTGTGAATGCTCCATCCCTGGCAGTGTTCAAGACCAGGTTGGACGAGGCCTTGGGTGATATGATTTAGCATGAGGTGTCCCTGCCCATGGCAGGGGGTTGGAACTAGATGATCTAAAGGTCCTTTCCAACCCTAACCATTCTATGATTCTATGATTCCATCCCTGGTGGTGCTCAAGACCAGGTTGGACAGAGCCTTGGGTGACAGGGTTTAGTGTGAGGTGTCCCTGCCCATGGCAGAGGGGTTGGATGATATTGAGGTCCTTTCCAACCCTAACTATTCTATGATTCTGTGATTCTATGATCCTAAATGTCTACATACTAATACACAATCTATAAGTCTATGTGTAATAAACTATAGAAGATTGAAGTCTTCATACACGATCAAAATCATTGCTTCCTTGGCCTAAGAGGCTCAATCCAATCACATTCTTACAACTAGCATATAAGGTGATGTGAAACTTGCTGAAGAAGTACGGGTAGCGGGAAAAGGAAGGACCTGATATTTCCAATATTAAGGACATATTTATTTGCTCTGAGATCCCAGAATGCAGTGGGCTTTTGAACAGCTGAAAAGCTCTTAATTAATGGTTAAATGGAAATGCATGTGATGGTGAATCTACTAAAGTTCACCAAAACAGGGTGGTCTGGTGGAAGAGGCTTTTATGAGCAATAAGCAGAATCATTTAAATGAAAGAATGTGGTGGTGCTCAAGCATTTGAGCTACACAAGCAACTGATGGAAACTAAATATACCAGGACACAAGGACCCTGCTCTCTTTCAGATTCTCTGGCAACACCTATTCAATACCGATGGCAGAGAAACATCCAGAAAAAAAAGTATTTCTATATTTGTTTCTAACTAATGGCATGCGTAATTTGAAAACCTGAATATAGAAAATAGCTGAAGTGAGCATCATTACGAAGAAAGAGTACCAAAAAAGGAAACCAATGGACTTTAAGATATTGACAATCTCAAAGATTGACTGGTCAGCTCTCCAGGAACTAAACTGAAAGAGAAAAATAGTCAAGGAGAAATGGCAGGTCCTCAACATGAGTGTACTAAGGACACAAGTGCGAACTATCATAAGGAGAAACTAATGGAGAGAGTTCAGTAAGTAATAACCTTTTCATTTAACAGGAATACTTGAAGACATACAGGAGGCAAAAATTATGCCAGCTTACAGACAGGTTTACAGAAATAGCAAAAGATGATAGAGATAGACTCACAAAAGCATGAAATGAAATACAAATACGAAGTGACATGGTGCATAACAAGAAATCATTCAAGAACATTAGTGACACTAGGAGATGAAAAAATATGTTGGAACAAAAATTGCAAAGAAAAATTATCAACAGGTAGTGAGAAGACCAAAGCTTACTGCTTTTTTTGCATCTGTCTTTACTAGAGAGTCTAGCCACAACATGATGCCCAGCAATATCAGTGACCTTGGGGTAATATCTCAGCTTCATGCAGGCAAGTAAGAGGTTAAAAAGTAACTAGCTTAATGATTGTATTTAAAGATCTGACTGAAGCAACATCAGAGGCATTACCCACTATCTTTGAGGATTAATGGGTGACTAGTGAGATATTAGAAAGCTGGGAAGGGCCAACAGAAAGCTAATATTTATACACGAAGACCCAGAGAATTAGTAGCCCAATTTCAAATCCCTTAGAAAGCACTAGAAGAAACAATTAAACAAAGAACTTTTCATAAGCCCTAAGAAGAAAACAAGATGAGGAAGAGTCTGAGTTGATTTGTCAGGAACAATCCCATCCAAACAATCTAATTTCTTCCTGTGACAGGAGAATGACCAGTTGATATGGATGTTCTAGTAGATGTCATACACCTTCTTTTCAGTAAGGCTTTTGACAGTGTCTCAGGAGAAAGATAGTGAAAACTGTTCTGGGGGTATTTATTTCAGGCTGGGTATAACTGCTGGAAAAACATAGCTTAAATGTAGCTATCAGTGGTTAATTATCAAACAGAGGACTGTATGAAGCACGGCTCTGCAGTGCATTGCAACTGAGTCTGCTGTTCTCTGATACTTCCATTAGCAACCTACATGACAGAACAGAAAGTAAAATTTAAAAACCACACCACCTTAGTAATGTGGATAACCAAAGTCCTGTTATTTCATCATTGAGATGTCAAGAAGCATAGAGATGCTCACAAAAATAATGATTCAGCACTGAAGAATCTCCAGTTAAACTGATGTCTTGAGTTTTGAAACTGAAAAATATTGTACAGTGTTGGAGAACATATGGAGAGAGAAATGTGTATGTGCTACAACGGATGATTTCATAAGACTGAGACAATAAAAACCACCAAAAAAGGCTTCCTTAAAACCAAAGAGAATAATCTATTTCCCGTGACACTGGTGGATGATCAGGCTATGGAATATCCATGTTTTGATCTCAAAGACAGACAAATGTGCTTGAGGACACACGGTTTTGTTGGTCCAGCTCTGTTGAAGAGAAACATCTTGAAACCCTTTCTCAGTCTATCTTTTCACATGATTTTAAAATCAGAGAAAGGTGCAAGGCATGTGAGCTAATCTCTGACAAAAGGAGTTTATATCTTGTATTGTCAGCTTTAAGGCAGCAGGCACAGTACAGTGCTATGGAGACATACCCAAACTCGCTATAAACATAGCAATCTCAAGTGCCTGGAGTGACAGAGTGCAATTCTGAGTGAGATCTCTGCCCCACCTCTTGCTCACTTAATTCAGTCATACCTGCACAGCGCTCCTTTTTGCAATGGAGACGTGCACCTGGCAATTACTTCATGCCCAACAACTCGAGTTTTTATAATCCCAGTTAATAAAAAACATGTAAAATGTGCATCACTTTTGGAGACAGGATAGAGGTTTTCATTGCCCATGCAAATGTTCAGTTCTTTTATCAGCTCCCACGATCTGAAAGTATCTTTAGTGACTGAATATACTGCTTAATATATATATATATATATATATTTTAATTAATTGTTTTTCAGCTTTACTTTGTCTTCTCAGATATTTTGTTAAGCAGAGGGGGACACAGGAGTTAACTACGTCTTCTGGCAACGCCCCTTCCATACATAACATATATGAAGGCTGAACCTCTTCTCATTTCAGATCATAGAAGAGCCCAGGTTGAAAGGAGCCTTGAAAGATCATCTGGTCAAACCAAAATCTCACTCTGTTTATGTGCCAGAAATTTGTCCTTTGAAGGCTCTCCCTTTTGTTACATCTTTCCAAGACAGAGTTGCCTGAGCTGAGGAGCAGCATGGAGTTGGAGGGAGAAGGGAGTCTTTTCAAATGATGGCATTGTTGATGTTTTCAGTGTTACTCTGTATCCGGTATATTAGATAACCAGTTTGTCTGGGTTGCTTCTAAATTGACTTCTTCACATTTGCATATTAACCAGAGATTTACAGTGACTCGTTCACAGTAATATTCCAGTCTTTTTCCATAATGGTTACAGCTAATTTCAAAGCAGCAATGTGCATGAATACCTTGGATTATTCTCTGTGAATTCCATTAGCCTGTCTTCATCAGCAGTGTTTTCATTTGGCACTGCGCTGCCTTGTGCTTTCATTTTGGTCTGTCTGAATTTTATGTGTTGCTCCATCAGGGCACAAGGCTGGAGACCAGTGGGGAATGGAAGAGGCACACAAATTCCCCAAGAGTGGGGACCAGACACCGTTGTTTTAACTTTAAGGAAAGGATAGGATATCACCGTGCCTACTCTAGAAATGGACCTGGGTTTGCACCCCTGTGTGGGTCTGACACACATGACCACTCTGATAAAGCCACTTCTAAATACATACAAAATTAATAGAGTTACACCAAATGAGGGAACTAGCCCAGCATGTGTTACCAGCTGTTCTGAGCTTATTGTATCCTTTAATTTTTTGTATTGCATTTTCCCTTTTGTTCATTCCCCTACTTCCTTCTGTTACCATGTAAAAACAGAGGTGCAGGTAGTCCATTTTGTCATTTCTTCTACTAGGTCTCAATTATTCTTTCTAACCTGCTTTTCTTCTCTGTCAGCATTCCCTCTCATTCTTAACCTTTTGATTTCTTCCTTCTCCTATCTGCCCAAGACTGATTTAAATAAACCCCTGGGAAAGTAATGTGAATGGGGCTTTTGTCTGAAAACTAAAAGTAAGTGACTTACTCCACTGGCACTGGAGTTCTATATGTGCTGAAGAATTTCTACACCTTATGTACAGCAAAAGCTACATTCACATAGTCAAAAAGTGCATGTATCTGAACACAAGGAGTCAAGATTTTTGTCCCCACAGAAGTAGCAGCCCTAAACATACCCATGACAGAGGCTCAAATACTTCTTGGAAGTGTATCAGCCAACAGAATTATTTAATCCCAAACATCACATAACACCTGAAATGAGAAATCCCACACTTCAGTCCCTTAGACTTTCTAATGAAGTATCATTCTCTGAGGTGTTTGCATGACTGCATTTTCTGAACCAACAATGTCTCTCTCAAACCTTTTCCAGTGCCTTTTTTGTCTCTTCCTCTCTCTTTCATACTTTTCTACCCATATTGTGAACACTTCTTAGCTTTTATCTTTACCTAAAGCATCTAGTACTTTTCAACTCAGGAAGATTGAAGAGTTGTGCCATTTTGTGCTGCTTGAATACTGACATTCTCTGAGATGTTAACACTTTGCTGTTGTTGAGCAAAGAGTGTTGAACAGCTGAAGTATGTCTGCCAGGAACTAGAAGAGCAAGTTTCTGAGCACAGGCATTCCTGTTCTTCAGTAATAGTATCTAGCTCTTTTGACCACTGACCTGTAACTTTCCTCTCACTTCTTCAAGTACAAGCTGAGAGCAACAGCAAAGCATCATCAACAAGTCAGGAAGCTCCCTTCCCGGAGACGCCAGCACTGGACTTAACGGGTAAACAAGGACCTATAACAGGGATTTCAGTAGGTGGCTTGGGGCCCTGCACTGGTAGTTAGCCTGACAGTATTTTGTTTAATCAATAGAAGCAAACATGCTCTTAAAGTTAAGCACACACTGATGAGTCAAAATTAGCTAGAAATTAGAAACCAGCCACAGGATGATTTGCTATTACATACATGTCTATGTTGGGACCTGTTTCTTTTCATTTGCATGTGTTTATGTACTTAAGAGACATTCATAAGCAAATCCTCCTCCTAAATGTTTATTTTCTTAGTGGAAATATACTGTAATTTGTTGCTTTAGAAACACTGGACTTGTATCAGTCAGATACAAGAATTTTAGATCATTTTATCCCACTTTTTTATTATTTAAGAATAAGATTAAAGACCATCAACGAAAGATATTTAAGTGTCATCTGAATGGATTATTATAAAAGGAAACAAAGCTCCCAGTCACATTACTATATGTTCTCAGCAAATAGCAATAACTGTTTTTATGGATAATCATAGAATCATAGAATAGTTAGGGTTGGAAAGGATAATAAAAATATATATGTATAAAACATCGTATATAAAATGATACAGCAATGAAAAAATATGCTTCTGGGACTGATACTGTTATTGCCTCAATGAAATTCAGCTCCTCTTTTCTCCACTAATTTAGCAGCACACAAAACCGGAATCCTTCCAGTCCCATACTGTGCCTCAGAAACGCCTGTGTACACAGACTGTGTTTCTTTAATCAGTGTAAATTCACCCTGCAATTTTCTCTCCTCACTGCTACCCCCTTGAGCAACAGCTTAATAAATAAATAAATAAAATCCGTTTAGCTACTCCCCAAGTTGAGTGCAGCCAGACATCCTCTCTAGGTCTTTAGGTAGATGAGCAACCGTGCTGGCTCCAGTGACTCACATATTTGTAATTATGTTCACACAGGGAATCTACATCCTTAATTTGTTTTTTGCCTCCTGTGGTGTTTAAATCATGAGGCTTTTTTGTTTTTTTTAAACGATTTTATTTTTTTTAACCTGCTTGTTGTTCTAGTTAGGTCTTGTCAAGTTTCAAGTTTCTCTTTTGCCTGTTCTAGTTGGTTTTTCAGGTGCTCCAACCAAGTATAAGGCTCCCACCAGAGTCCTTAAAGAAGAAAGGTTTCCAGGGTGAGTACACTGTATTAATAAATGAAATCCAGCCTTTTAAAAATTACACTGTCAGAAAAAGCCATTAGGCTGTAAAAGAGTTGAAGTAAACATTAGATTTTAATATCTACTGCTGCTTAGATTTTTCTGAACCAGAAATCCCCAGTGAGCACTTAAAACTTCATTACTACGCTGAAAGGTTGTGAAAGGCTATTTAAAAGTTTTCAATTTTGCTGAAGTCTAGAGGTTATTACAGCTTGAAAGAATACAAACCCTAATATTACATGGAATGAAAAGAATCAAATTTATGTTCTCATCTCCCCTGTAGTTTAATCCAATTCTATTAGATTCAATGGAGAGAATTAAGGCAGGTTGAAACTTTTTAGAGGGCTGATGAAAAATAATATTTGGTCATTGTAGAAAACATTTCTGTCTATTACTCACACTCTAAAGGATACTCCTACCTTGCAATCCCACAGTCACAACTTAGAGTGTTATCAGCCTCCTGCTCAGAAACCCACAGGCTATGACCTGTGTCATACCCATACCTGAATGTCCAGAATTACACAGGAAAAGTGTGGATATCTGACTTCATCTCAGAACTGAGGTTAGCTATAACTTGATATGCAGGATTTCATTATAAACATTTCAGTCTCTTTTCCTCCTTAATTTGGGATGGAATATTGGTTGAATCAAATATCATGGGCTATATATTATCATATTAGACAGCTATTAATGGAAGTTGGCCAAACAGTGCAGTGCAAATTCTGATGATGAAGAACTTTTATACTCATCTGCTGAGCAGTCTCTCAGACTTCAGGTTGGTCAGTCCCAAGTGCTAAATGAAAAGCATGTTTCTGGTGTGCAGCTGTGGCTGTGGGAAGAGCTGTTCATCTCCAACCCTACTGGGACTAGAGACGTCAGTAGCCCATTTTGTTTCATTTTGGTGCTCTAGCCATCTCAGGCTCTCACAGCTGAAAGGGATAGGACCCAACTACAGAGGCTTCCCTCAAATTCTATTATCTTAGCATAAACCAGTAATAAAATACTTCAGGTTCTGCTTAGTACCACCCATACTTGAATGTCTCTATGTTGGCATTTCTACCTTGAGCCAACATACTGCCACTTATTTTTAAAACATACCGGGTGCTAATTGTTTAAATGCTTGTACATGACTATAGCTGTGCTGACATAAATCCTGGAAGATAAAACCAAACCAAACCAAAACACAGAAAAAAACAGCCAAAGAGTTTACAGCTACATTTAAAAACATCTTTAACAAATATGTGCATTAAAAGAATACTCTTAGTAGATCCTTAATTTGGATCCTTGTAAGAGGAAAAAGAATTGCTGAATTGTCTTTTAATGGCTGAAGCATATCACCCTCTTAGACATAGTAGTCAGAGTGCAGTTGAGAGTGGGAGAACAAACAGAAGTCTTGGTGCTCTTTCTGCATTCTGTTGCCTGATGCATTGGCACATGGCAGGAAGCAGATCAGCCCATGATGCAGTTATGCAACGCGCTGCTTGAGTCATTACTCAAAAGGACAGCTCTTGGGGGGTATGACAAGCCAGAGCTCAGTACTCTCCATTGCTGCTCTTCCACCAAACTTTCAGTGAGACCAGCCCAGAAGATAAACACTCCCCACCACTATCACCAGTTTGAAGAGAGCTTCATAAATCTATGTTACACCTTCAATGCAACACTGCTGCTCAGTTTCTTGGAGATGTTCATTCCAGACTTTGGTATTAATTAAAAAAGGGGGAGGAGGTGTTGACAGGCCTAACACTAACTGATCTGTGCCTTTGACTTCTCCCCTCACCTCTCCTTTGCATCATCTATTAGCTCTTTAACTCCTCCAGAAATCACACGATCCTTAATGCAACATGTGCATGAACTGCCAAGGAAGTGCAAAAGTGCTGAGGGACTCAGAGGACAAAGTAGCTGGAGGGGATCTCTAGAGGTCTTCTGTTCCATCCTCCCACGCAAAGGGGGTCCAGTGAAGGAAGGTTGCTGAAGACCTTCTCAATTTAGCTTTTGAATCTCTGGCTTGGAGATACCATCTCTGCAGGCTTTTGGGTATAAAAGAGTATTAGTCTATATTTTTATGTAGGAGTGTCTCCAGCTATGAAGACACAGAAAGACATACTACATTTCCTACAATTATTTGCTGTCTTGAAACCCAGAAGGCATGCAAATAGGCGGAATGCTATTATCAACTGTGCTTAATGAGGTATAGTGGTTTTAAGATGCAAATTACTCTTCAAATCTGAATTTCATTCACTTGGAAGAATTGCAACTTGCATTTAATATGTGGACAGAAACTTTTATTGACATTTTTCTCAGAGCTTTTGCTGTTACAGAAATCACTTATTCAACACATCATTTCAAAATATTCATCAACACTTCAGAATTAATAAATCTCCTACATCGTTCCAATACATCTTTAACATTTTTATTATGTCGGTTTTCTACCCTTTGTTGGTAAGAGAGCACATCTTCATATTTTTGCCATACAGTAAGTGCTGGAGCACAGATCCTGGTCTTTATGTTTGTTTAGAGATGAGATATAAAAAGGCATTAATTTATTAAATATTGGCATGTGTGCAATTTTCACCATTCCTGTAAAGGTCAGTGAGTATGCTGTCAGTGGAGGAGAAGCAAATAAGTGCTCCTTTACCCAGGAAAGCAGGTGTTATTTGAATCATTCTTGCTAGGCAATTTTCATCTTCCTTTGAATTTATTATTTGTGTCAGCATCAGCAACAATAAATCAAGCACAAGTTGCCTGTCTGCATGGACACCTCTGTTGTCTTACAACACAGGAAGGTAATGAAGAGAAGGAAATGACACTGCATGGGTAATGCAGGTAAGCATGATCGCTCAGGGAGGGTGTGAGGATAGTGTTTGTCCCAGCTCCCACCTATTCCAGTGTGAGAGGCTTTTTGTGGGATGCTTTGGTGCCATGGACTCCTCTGTCTGCCACCTTCTCAGCTGTGGAGCTGAAGGTAATATAAGTAGAAAAAATTAAGAAAATCTTAACTTATAAATAGCACCTTGGGATCACACAGGAATACAAGTTTTATAGTGGCATATATAAAATACATGTCCCATACTACCACACGAGGATCACACTAATTTTCAGTCCTCAGAAGTACTCAGGTCTTTAGGGAAGTCACAGCTTTGCTGAGCTGGATCCGAGTACACAGTACTATGCCATTGGCAGTGGCTACTTAAGCAGCAGCATTTCCTTAGCCTGACACTTTCAGGTCTCCGTTTTCTTCCTTAGAGCCCTAAGCAAGCACAAACCAAGTTATGAGCTTAATAACCTCTCAGCCCTTGGTTCTCTGAAGTAACCCTCTCTTGTAAGGATGCAATGGCTGGCAAAATCCAACCTTGAATCCAGTGGGGCTCTGAAGTACTGAGGAAAAAGCACATAAGACATACAGATGCAACACACCAAACTGAGAAAAATGTGTTTTTTAGGGTATTTTTATTCCTCTAGCAGGATTACTTTCTTTTACCAAAGGAAAAAAAAAATGCACCATCTCTGCTGACACCCTGTAATAATTTGCAAGAAAGAAACTTTGTGGTTTATGCTTATATCTCCTCATTAAACTGAGTTGAAAGATACACAGTTTCAGGCTGGTTTTTGTTTTGCTTATGGGGTTTCCAGAATATAGTCTCAAAGTATATATTTCAGAATTAACAGGGGCTATATGGCTATTAAATGCAAAATGTGTCTCAGCTTTAACCATGGACTGCAACAGATACCTCCATAGCTTCCTCAGAGAAACATTTCTATAATACATCAAATATTTCTTTGAAGAGCTATAAAATAGGATGCCAATACACACACGAACACACAGAAAGGCAAATGCAGTCAGCATTACTGGGCTAACTTTGTAATACAAAAATCCATCAACATTAGCTTCACAAATACCCTTTACTGAGGAATCAGCAGTTTCTTAACCCATCCAAATGCTTCAGAAAGAGAACTGTTTCTCCCACCAGTGTTCAAACAATGCTTTTAGTAAACACAGCAAGAAGACTGAGAATGCATCCAGGAGGGGACATTCAGCTCTGCTCTTGGTTTGGAGAACACATTTCATTAGCTCAGGGTGCATGCTCTCCATGCGATGTCATCACATAGGTTCCAGGGGGTGACTTTGAGGGGCCCAGCTTCAAGGGGTTAATGATATAATGATGACATACTGAAGTTTCTAATGCTAATGTTTAAATGGGATCTGGTTGATTAATGAGGTCTTTCATTTGCAGTCACTACAAAAATAAGTTTTTTTATCTTACTTGCACAGTCTACAGTACTTTCAAAGACGCCGGCTGCTCATTATGAATAATCACACAGTGTTCATGAAAGAAGAGTACACTGAAAATGACAAAATCCCCAAGTTATTAATGTGCAAATATTCAATGTAAACTGAAAATTATTTAGTAAAAAACACTCTGAAATTTTGTAATGTCATTTGTATAATTTCACAGTGGAAAAAAAAAAAGGATGAGATCTTACTTTCTATCATTTTTGTAATATTTTCTAAGCCCAGGATTAATTTTCAAGCAAAATGTTAGTCTTCTGTTTAGACAGCTGCTGCTTTGAGACTTCAAAAAAATATTTAAAGAAAACAATTTGCTTTGAGAGTAAGGATATAAACACTGTACAATTAGATGTTATGACATTGTTTCTTAAGAAACATATTTAACTCCTGATTTTTGAACTAATCATTAGATTTTCATTAAAATGCGTTCTCAGTTCCTACGCTGACATTCAAAGGTGTCTTTTTTCTCTGGAAACATATTGATAAAGAATCATTGCAATAGCCTGTTTCGTGAGCTTCTGTGTTTCAGGTATTAAAATAATAACAAGGAAAAAGAAAGCATGGGAATATGATAACATCAAATTAATATGGGAATATTATTAACATTAAAAAATAAAAAGTATCTTGGAGGTGAGGAATAAGTTTCAAGGCGGGAGACAGTCTGCAGTTATTGGAAGCAGGCAGGGAACTTAGTAGGGCAGAATATACCATGCCTGCCTCAGGAAGGACTCCCTACCTTTTCCACTGAAGTAGCTGGTAACAATTAGCCATATGAAACTAGGTGTTTAAATGTAGGCACCTGAATGAATACCGGTTGCATATACAGTATATCTAATGTAGCCACCAGCTCAGAACATGATCCTCTAAATTATCACCCATTTGTGATGCCCTTTCTTTAGAGACAGAGATACTAGGACAGTGAGCATAACACACTGTGGCATGTCACATGGAGTCACAGAAGAAAACAAGGATTTGGCCTAGGTATATCATGGTTGAAGTAATGCAAGTTGCAGCCCTGAGAAAAAAATATTTGAAGCCCCAAAACAATGAATTTACTTAATTTTCCTTTCATGAAGCTATTTGCTGGCATTTGTTTGCTTATCTGGTAGTCAAATTTAATATTTACTTGACATGCCTAGTTCTAGGCCTGTGATTTCTAGGAGATTTTCTTTACTTCCCAGGCACAATAAGTACACCCACCTTATCCTGATGCAGATGTCCACCTCTCCACCATGCTCTTTCAAAAGAAAAGAGAGGTAGGAAGAGCTGTGATTTGAAAGCCATTTTAATCTCTATAGGGTTTTGAAGGCCATCGAAATGTGTTCTGAGTTTCACATAAATGTGTTCTGAGTTTCATGTAACACCATTTATTCAAAGCAATGAAAAGCTTAAATTAGTGTTGCTTGAGAACATTTCAAGACTGATTTTTCTGTAAATTAATTTGTTGCACTATTTTCACTGATTTTGGCTTGCAGTAATTTAATCAGAGGCTGTAATCTTCTATCTGTTATGGTGCTACCCTATAATGTTTCTTTACACTTGGAGTCCCTGAGTACATTTCCAGACTACTGGGGGGACACATTCTAGATTCTACTGCCCCAAACTTCACGTTGCAGGGTCTGAGAAGCACAGAAATAATTAAAATAGGTTAGTATAAACTTTTAATATTCTAGTTTTCTCATTATGTGCACTGAAGATAACTTATCCTTACGGACTCATTTTTAAGTCCTGTATTTGATTGATAGCTGTTGTATGTCTCAACAGAGATTGTTTTGAAAATACGTAGATTCCTTAGGTAGGAATGTGTCCTAAAGAAGAAAAAAAATAAATCCTGGTTGTGAAAATCAGTTGCATAAAAAAAAATTGCTTCTGGCTGCAATTTTCATTTGTTTTTCATGGCAATTTACAATGGGCTTTTACCACAAATCCTAGCAGAATCTATCAATCTTTCTGCCATAAAGTAAAACAATGCTTTACTCCCATTGTGTGACCCTGATGCTTTAATATTTTTCTAATTAAGATCACTACAGAATTCATTTTTCCTCTACTTCCTCCTCCACATCCCACTCCCAATTTTCTCTCAGAATAAGAAGGCTACTGTTTCTGTCTACTACCAACATAAATCAATTCATAGCAAATAGCCTAGTGTGATATCTATTAACTTGTCACCAGGAATAAAATTTATTTAAAAGTTAAGAAGTGTTTTGCAATATAAAATGCTACCCAGTGCTGCAGTAAATAGTATATGCTTCTTTAATAAAACACTTTTTCAGGCACCATTTTTAGAAATACAATCTACCATTACTGGAAGACTTAATGAAATTCATATGCCATGAACATCTTGAGTAATTAGTGTCTCAAGAGTAACACTTACTTTTCTGGATAGGTTGCTTTGTATTATGTCAACAAGATTTTCCAGTGTTTTATTGTCTCTTCCTTTTTCCTTGTTTTCCCAAATCAGCAGGTAGATTACCTCTTTTGGACAGCGACCTAAGAAAAATGCAAAGCAGATGGATACTCCAAATAATTTTCTGATATAAAGCATGACATGGAACTCAGCTAATTTCATTTTTATTTTCTGTATTTTTTACAGTAATTTGATTTTAGTTGCATAAATATGAATGCATTTGTTAATCAACTCTGGCATGCTCAAAACTGTGCAAGAAATCTCATATTTTTTTAAGCAGATTTGAAAAACTCTTTTTGTAGAAAATCACCTTACTTGATAGGTGTATAAAATAAAGTAGGGTAAAATATGCATTCAGCAGTTGTTTGTCTAGTCACATCACTTGTGTTTTTCTGTTTTCCTCAGTTTATTAATATCTAATGAGAAAGCAGAGAAACACAGAGAAATCCAGGAAAAATAAAACAAATTACAATAAACCAGTATTTCAGCAGATTACATACAAAAAGGAAGTAAAGAATTCATCTCCAAAGACTTACATGAATCTTTTTAAAGGTAACAAGCGTAAATAAAATAGTTGGCCTTGCATGCTAAAGTTCTCTTAAAAATCCCATTCATTTGTAAAGGAGAAACATTGCTGTATTTTTCAAGTTTCATGTACCATCCTGTGTTAACTTCCCCTCAGAGGTATGTTGGATAGGTCATTTAGCAATTTTGCATAAAATGGAATGTTTTAGATTTCCCTTATCTAAGTATGATTCATTTAGCCACTAAAATTGCTATTGAAACCCATTTTGCATCATTAGCTGGCATTACTAAATCGTTCAGCATGCTCAGAAACACAGCCCTGGGAAAACATATGTTCATGTGAAGCACTTTTGATAAGCTGTTATAAAGAGAGTTCCAGTACATAAACCCATAACTTCTACTTATAAAATGAAATGTGCAACAAGTTGGCCAAATCTTGATTATAACTCTGATATTAAAGCCGCATTTGATTTATTTTACCACATGGTGATTATGCCATCTGTGAATGACCCCTATAAACTTCTCTGGAGTCTTCTGTACGTGGTGAGAAAGAGCCATTTTTATGGTTTTCTTTTATTTAATGTTTAGGTTTTGTTTTAGACAATCCCAGTTCATTATTTCTGGCCTGGCCCAGGAATAAGAAGATCTCAGGCTCTCCTCACAGCCCTCTGGCCTGACCTCTGACCAGCATCTGTAACACATCTCTGGGATGAGGGGACACTCCCCACGGCACTTGTGGGGACCAGAATGGGAGCCGCCTGCAACTCTGGAGAATTTCCCTAATAACAGAGTGTGTTGGATACATCTCTTCCATACTCATAACAGTCAAGCAAGGCAAGAATCACCATAAAACATTTTTACAAGCAACCAGTTGCCACAGGGTTATCATTTTCCCTTGAAAATCAACAGCAAATGTCTCGATTCTTTGCTGGAAAAAGATACAGGAGAGCCAAAGCTATGCATATATGCTCCTTTGACTTTATGATCAAAGCCCTTTAAAATACAGTATGGGCTCCTTTCCAGAAATCCAGTTAGTGAATTGGCATCATTTCTACTTTGCAGGTTTTTGCATGTGAAATCAAAAGACAAAGCATTTCCACGATACTGCTTGGACCAAAGTAGTGGTCTGGCATTTGATGGCAGATGTGCTCCAGCCAGTCACTGACCCATCTTTCCAGTGGCTCGATCCTGGCTAGGAATTGTTATGTCCCTACTGCCACACTTGTGTCCATATGATCAGGTAGGCTGGAGAAACTTGATCCAGCTGAAAAATAAACTCTGAAAGAAAATAAACAAGAGTATTTACTTTCTAGACTGTTTCACTGTCTGCCTGGAAAGAAGGTGTGTCAGCATGGGACTGTGGGATGAGAGACACATGAAACACAATCCAAGAGCCAGGAGCAGGAACAGCTAGTGCTTGCACTGGCATGGCCACAAGAAAGCTGTTCAGCACACCACGGCCACAGCACCCTGCTTTTCGCCTATTTGATTTTCATCGTCCCCACTGTAATTGAAGTTTTGTGTCCTTCTTTGTATTTCTCAGCAAGCAGCTCCTCAGTGTGTACAGGCTTAAGCATCACTTACCAGTAATGCCTCTATTGCTCTGAGCATAGGTAGAAGTGCCAGCACCTGCTCAGGCTAGTCAGCAGAAATAGCTGTCCCTCCTTTTGGTCAATGGTATCAATAGGGTCATAACTGCTGACAAGCATTTCTTCACTGACTGGATCTACCAGGAAAGCAAATCTCTCACAAAACTGAGTCAAATATAGCAAACCCACTGTTTGCCTTCCTTCTGAGAGATAGTCACAAGGACATTTGGAAATTAATCTGAATGATCATTAAGCATCTTTCTGACACAGGGTAAAGATCAATCTCGCTAGCAGGTAACACATGCAGGTTGTCAATGAAGCGCCCTTACAGAGGTAACAGAAGGAAGGTATTGAAGTCTTTGATGAGGCAGTATTTCCAGAAGCCCTTTCCCTTGTGTTACGTGTGGGGGCTTGCATGGCTAGGTTTCTTCAGGGTTGACAATGGAATCCTTTCAGCATCCCCTAGGCAGAACTCTAGCAGGCAGTTAATCATCAGTTTAGAAATATTATCAGCACAGAGAGCTAATTTCAAACAGCCATAAACAGTGATAAAAAGCTCGGAAAGAACCGGTGTCTGCACAACCCAACTCACAGGCACACTGGGGAAGGAAAGGGGACTTGAAGTGGGATACCTCAGATGAGCAAGTTGCTGCCAAACACTTCTGAAGGCTAAGATGACCCTTCATGTGTCTCTTTAGTCCCTGCAGCAACAAAGCAAGACAGATAAAACCCACAGCTACTGAAAAGTACAGCATTGTTCTACCTAACCTGCGAGTCATCAAAACAGCCTTATTGCCTGTAAGGATACTTCCTAGACAAAGCCGATGATGGTATGCACACTGTGTGTGCTGGAGACTATCACTTCTTAGTACAGGCACTCAAAAAGATGAGAAGTTTTTAAAAAATGTTGAAATGCCACCACTGTACCAGCCTCCACAAAGCAAGCTGGAAGATTTTCTCCTTTCCAACAGCACAGCAGACTCACCTGGGACAGCTGCTTCGGAGTTATTTTTGCACCAGATCACTCAAAACTACCGTGTCTCACTGCAAAGAGGGGTGTTGGGCAGTAGGATGAAAGAGAAACAGTGATGCTCTATCTGAGGAGTCATTTTAAAAGCTTCATGAATTTAGTGTAGCTCCTCAGAGGAAGGGAGTGCTGCTAGCTGACAGGATGCTCTCTACCATAAATTAAAGCCTGTTTACTTAGGGATCATGTCTTGATGCAAGGCAAGAAAATTATTTTTAGAGAGATTTCACCTTTATTGCCATTGAATGGAATTAACGTTAGCTGAATGTCTCACTTGCAAACATAAAAAGCAAAAGCATCTTAACTTGCCAATTACAAACATAAGGTCTGGAATGGCTCTCACCAGTAAGCAGCAGCTACTGGTCCTTGTGAAGTGACTGCAATGCCCTCTCCCTCTCCTTCCTGCTGTTGAATTTGCTGGCTTGTGATTCTTTCAAACAGCTCATTTTACTGCAGACAGAAGCAAGCATAGTTAACCCACTGTCCAAGCTGACTAAAGCTATCCATGCTCATGGAGGCATGGCTACAACCCCAAACCTGCCCCTTTGAGTGAAATTGTTATACAGTATTTATCCTGAGCTGTTTGCCCAGTTTTAGAGCATACGTTTTGATGAGATGGAGAGACAGCTTTCCCCAATGACACCATTCAGTTCAGGGACAGCTTTGATCTTTTCATGTCTTCCATCCAGCAACAGGATTTTGCAAACAGTAACCTTGAAGGAAGCTGGCTTTCAGCCATGAGCAGGAGAAAGTAAATATTACATGTCAGTTGAGAATTTTATAGGGAATTTGGTGGTGCAACTTTTTTTTAATAGGAAGCACATTTGGGAGAATTGAAATTTTTCTGTCACGTTTCAATTTCAAATGTGCAAAATGAAAATGAAACAGATTGGCTTAGATTGGATTGATCCATGCAGAACTAATTTAGTTTGCTAAATACAATTAAAATATCTTGTCTCAGGGCAGTTCAACATTAATCTTTCCTTGAGCTGCCACAGTGCTTCACAGGAGCTACAGTTTATTCTCTTCGGAGAGACAGGTACCTGACAGACCACATACCTCTTGGTCCACACAGATTTTAAATGAGAACAGTTGAAATAAAGCCATTGCTTTGCTGAATTTTGTTTTGATATGTTACCTTTGGTTAAACTCAAAAATGCAGGGGAGGTTTGGATGAGAATTTAGGAATCAACCCCTGTGGAAAGCTAAACGTTTGTGTCAGGGTCTGCAAAGTGCAGAAGTGGATTGTACCTGGCCCTCCAGGCAGGTGGTAAACCTCCTGGCTTTTTGGAAATGAAGGCTTCTATGGATAAGTTTGGATAACCAGGGCAGTAATGCATAAACAACAGCTCACATCCCTCAAGGTGGACCAGGAAAACAAGCTTAAGGGCAATCACCCAGACTTTTACATTGCAACAATTCTGCGCAAAAATCATCCCCCATGATTTTGTGTGATTTTATTGCTCTAAAAAGCTCTCTGAACTGTGCTGTTCAAGACTAAAGGCAGCAGCTCTCCCCTCCAAACATCTCTGCACAGCTGGATACCTTGTCATTGAACACTTTCCACTCTTTTTTTTTAATCATTCCAGCACAGTTTCAAAATTGATCTCTTTTCTTTCAATAAGCTCAGGATTTTTAAGGGTTCAGCTGTAGATGTAACAACTAGTTTTCGCCACTGAAAATGCAAGGGTGGAACAGTACACGCTTACAAGCAGAGCTTCAACATTTTATTTTCACAGAAAGGGTACTTTTTTTCTAGGACACTAATGAGGAGAAGCCTTGTACAGGGGAGAAAAAATAAAAAAGCCCTGACATACACAAGTGGCAAAGAAACTGCAGAAGAACTTCACCCTTTACTGAAGGCACAGTAATACCAGACTGCTCTTACCCCAGACTGCTGAGCCAAGTCAGGTTGCTCCAATCACTCCCACTAGAGCTGTCTTTTCTGGGGAGACCAGCAGGGCAAGTCACATGGGGGAGTTTGCTGCCACTGGGCACTGGGAGCTGAAAACTTCCAATTGAACTTTCAATTGATCTTCTATCATAGGGCTTTAAAAACACTTGGGTGGTGGGCATTACAATTTTACAGAAGTCTTCCTTGGTTAAATGGTAGTTTCATTATTCCAGTGACAGCTGTGAATCTATGTTTACACACACAAACGCGCACACACACACACACACACACCAGCACATATTGTTCACCAGATAAGAAGATTAGAGATAAACAATTGCCTTATTTTCACTTCAGCTATACCACAAGCAAAGACAAATACTTTATGCGACAAATCCCTGAGCAGTGAAGTCAGTGGAGGGCACTGATTTACACCAGCTGAGGATTGAGAGCAGTGCACTCACTTTCTCTTTTCTTGAGGGAGAGTATTCCTTATTTCTTTCCTAGGAGTTTTCCTGTAGGATATGTGGATAATTGGAAATGAGTTAGTTATACAGAATATTTTAAAATTGTTTTATTTAATTGGCCATACACTTTTAATATAATAAATATCACATGACAGGTTCGAGGGAATTAGGTGTTCAGCATGAATCAAGTAATGGCCTTTTCCTTGCCTAACATGTCTGCTTACTAGCATCTCACTTCAGGTTTCTTTTCTAACTTTCGCAATGCAGTAACTTCCTAAATTTATTGAGAGACTTTATACTGGAATAAGGTAAAGATTAAAGTTAATATTTTACTTATGAGTCTGTGTCCCATTTTCAAAATAAATTTATCCTATATGCCCTTAAGTATCACCAAAAGTCAGTCATAAGCATGTAAGTGCTCCTTGTGTTTAAAAGTAGACTTAGATGTATCTGAATACCTTATCTACTACCAAGTTCAATATTAATGTCAGCAGTGAAACAATTGTTACGTTAACATTATTGTCATATTATTTTTAAAGCTTTGTCTGACCACAGCTTAACGTTCTGTGTACATTCAACTTCATCTACACTAGTGATTCAATGTGCTATTTAAAAACAAATCATTATTAAATGTATTTGATTCAGAGCAGCTGTGTGGACAAGGACTTGGGGGTGTTGTTGAGTAACTTAAGATGAGTCAGCTTCAGTGTGTGCTCACAGCCCAGAAAGTCAACCGTATCCTGGGCTGCATCAAAAGGAGCATGACCAGCAGGTCGAAAGAGGTGATCCTGCCCCTCTACTCTGCTCTTGTGAGACCTCACCTGGAGTATTGTGTGCAGTTCTGGTGTCCTCAACATAAAAAGGACATGGAACTGTTGGAAGAAGCCCAGAGGAGGGCCACGAGGATGATCAGGGGACTGGAGCACCTCCCGTATGAAGACAGGCTGAGAAAGTTGGGGCTGTTCAGCCTGGAGAAGAGAAGGCTGTGTGGAGACCTCATAGCAGCCTTCCAGTGTCTGAAGGGGGCCTATAGGGATGCTGGGGAGGGACTCTTCATTAGAGACTGTAGTGATAGGACAAGGGGTAACAAGTCCAAACTTAAACAGGGGAAGTTTAGATTGGATGTAAGGAGGAAGTTCTTTACTGTGACGGTGGTGACGCACTGGAATGGGTTGTTGTGAATGCTCCACCCCTGGCAGTGTTCAAGGACAGATTGGACAGAGCCTTGAGTGACATGGTTTAGTGTGAGGTGTCCCTGCCCATGGCAGGAGGGTTGGAACTGGATGATTTTGAGGTCCTTTCCAACCTTAACTACTCTATGATTCTATGATTTTCATGTCATTCTCATTTACTGTAGTCACAAACAGAAATAATTTTATCAACAACAAAATTCAAAAGTATAGCAAATAATAATGACAAAGTTGAAGGACATCACTTTTAGGGATATAAATTTCACATCACGATAATCCATTGTTGACTGCAAAGGTATTCTGTATTTTAAGTACTAGTATCTGTGGGCTTCTACTCATGGAAAAAGTACTGCACTACAAATGGTGCTTTTTCAAAGGAATATATTGACAGACAGCACCGTGGGCATGAGTCTGATTTCTCTTGTGTAAATACTGCAGTTCATCCTACTATGATTGAGATCTGTGTGTTGATATTCTCTACTTCTAAATTTATTTCACCATTTTCTCTGCATTATCCCTTACTTCAAGTCTGCTTTAGTTTACCTTTTAATTTTTTTTAATAATATTTAAGCTGGGGAAATGGGAGCTTTTGCTCTCCCTTTACCCAGAGCTGCAGAAATCCCTCCTGCCCAGGCCTGAGAAACCAGGAATGACAGAAGGCAGATGTTACACCAAGGAGAAGAGAACAGGATCTGTGTTCTTTTAATGCACCACCTCAGGTCCCATCTGATATGAAAGGGTCATCCTAGCAGTATTAGCTGTTGTTTGAAATACTACCTCCCAGCCAAGAGATGTGCATGCAGAGGTCCAGACTAAGTTTTCATTTTGTACTGAGGAAATATAAAAGATGAGCACCTGAGAATTATGTGATTTTTCTCTGAGCGGTTTAAAAGCTGTGGATGTTACATGCATGAGTGCCCTGTCCCTGTTCTGTTCCGCACCCTTTGCAACCCTTTTCAGATTTTCAAATGTGGCCCTTGAAATCACGTAGGTTAAGGAAAAAGTGTCATATTTCATAAAAATTTGAAACATCTTACCCAGTCTGTCAACTCAAACTGGAGTGAGCTGGAGAGGAGACAGGGAGCTGTGTTGTGATGGCTACCCTCTCCACTTTGGGGAAAAGAGAAGATAGCAAGCCTGGGTGCTCCAGGAGAATAAGTGGAGACCACTGGGTTTTCTGCCTGAACTACACCTTGTGTGAGGTCAAGGCAGCTGTGCTAGCAGCAGGTGACCCCAACAGCACTGAAAATGGCACCTGGGAAGTGGTAGCCATGAGAGGGTGCCTGCCATGTACCCCTGGCCAGTTGAAGAATTCCTCAGGATCCAGCACTTTCTGAAGCAGTCTCCAAAGGATGACAAGCTGAACACAGGGAGCAAAGACCTGCAAAGACCTGGGCTGACTGCTACCCAAGTTACTTTATGAAATATTTTGTGGATCTTGTGATAATCATAAAAAAAAATGGTTGGCTTGATACCCAGAAATATTTTCTTCCCAACATTTTTATTGCTGAGGAACGTAGGCATGACCAGACCCAGCATCTGCCTGGCCCCTCCAGTGCTGTATACTGCCTTGAACAGTCAGCAGTTCAGAGGGTGCTGAGCCAGGGTCAGGAAACCTGCACTACAGAAATGCTTCTACGTGCCAAAGTACAATTTGTTGCTGATATATAAGATTACTTTTATACATACATTTTGTCCACAGCTGAAGTAAAACAGCTGGAAACCCAATCTGTTAAGTAAGGTTACCAGGTAAAACATTTGTATTTCGTCTTTATAACTATAGAAGCAATGGGAAGTGAATGAGCTACAGTGTGAAGCATTTTACTTCTGTTGCATGCAAGAAATCAAAAGACCAGGTGCTGTGAAGGATCATAATGGGCTTAGGAAGAGAGAACAGCCCTCCACTGCGGTCCTCCATAATCAGAGGAAGATGACGGGCATATACAACCAGCACAATTTATCATTAAGCTGCATCTTCAAATGCCAAATTTATTTACTGAACTTAGTTCTATGTTATCATTTACAAACAATGCAAAAAAGGAATATACTTCATATAGATTAATCCTTGTAATTCTATGCTGCTTACTCACAGAGATAACTCTCACTCACTTTGTCTTCTTATTATCTAAACAGACATGCCTTTCCTTAAGTCATCAACAGAGGTCATCACACAAATGCCCTTGTGGAATATTCATTAATCAAACAACTAATTTGAAATGGATCTTCAAAGCATTATTCATTCCTCATCATTCTTCATACATCAATTTAAATGCTTTATGTGTATAATGATTAGGCTGATGTTTAATTAATTGTGAAAATGTGAATTAAATCTAAATTACAAGACAAATTATTCCACAGCACACAAAAAAAACCTTAATTCTCTACTGTTAAATTTTGAAATCTCAGCAAGTTTCCATAAACACCTCTGTCAGCTTTGTACTGTGAGATTATAGCAAGTCAGTTGGCTCTACTTTTTAATCAAGGTTATAGTATCAGTGCCACTAATTTGCTTCTTCCAGTGCCAGAATAAAAAAGGGTTAATGTAAATACACGACATATTTGTAATTAAGAATAAATAGGATATTTATTGAGAGGCAACTGGGAGGGCCCAAGACAGAGGGAGATACACTAAAGACGTTCTACTTCAGCTTGAGAATTTATCTAATCTCATAAAGCCCTTGGATCTAATAATTAATTTTGTCAAATTAATCATTACCAAAGATCACCAAAGACAATCCACCCCCTATGGAATAAAAAACAGGTATACACTATGTGACATGTATGTCTCAGATGCGGCAAGTCAGTTGGTTTTATGACAGAGTAGCGTCCAGATTGCAGCATGTTAGCTACATATGCCCTATTTACAAACCAGTGGCTGTACGTTTCAACTGGATAAACCATTTATGTTCCTTCCTGCAGGTTTTCACACATTGCTGCTCTTGCAGAATGGATACTGCTTCAAAACGCCAGGAGGGTATTTCATAAATGGATGGCTGATCTCTGCCGCCCAAAGTACTTTGGTATGCCTTCTGAGGGAAAGTAAGAAAACAGCAAGCTTATTTGCGAAAAGAACTTCCCAAATTTACACATGGAAAGGAGTCAAATACTTTTATATAACAAGAATTAGAACAACTTAAAAATTTCTATTTCAGTATAGCTGAAATATAAAAATATATGTATATAAATATAGCCAAAGAGTCTATATATGACCAAAAAAGTCCATAGAATGATGCATGATTAAAAAATAGTTATGGTAGGTAAGGATCACAACTAATTTTTATTACAAAAGGAAGTATAATTTTGAAACAAACGTATTTTCAGCTGTTTATTTAGCGGAAGCATGACAAAGAAAGGCTATTCAGATTAAACTTTTTTCTTCTGCTCACAAAATGAATATGACAAAAGAGGTGCAGAAGGCATGTTCAATTTAACCAATATAAGAACAGGGAATGCATTTTACAGGACAGGGTGACAACAGTTGGTCCCAGCGTGGCAGGGCAGTAAGCACAGACATTTGTTAACACTGTCCTGAGCCTTACTTGCACACAGTTCATGTAAGCTCCAGCAAAAGGATCTAAAACCACATCCTTTAGGCTTATGCATACACAATATTGCACTGAAGTATGAATTAAGGTTCATCCAGATGTGTGCATAAGTGTTTTGTATGATAAGGCTACATTAGTGGATGGACGATGCTTGAAGGATAAGCAGGAAGAATTGAACAGAGCTGCTTGGAATGAGGGAACGTTTTTCTTTTGAAAAGCCTGCATGAGCTAGTCTGAGTTATCTCCTTATTTGTATGTCTCAATAATGAGATATGTTGAACAGCTACACTTCTCACTGACTCAGAATCAGTTGCACATCTGGTAATAGACCGATTCTCTTAGATTTACTTTCTACAAGCAAAAGGAAAACCACCAACTTTTAAAAAATACTGGAATTTCAACAGCAAATCTTTGAGTTCACAGACCCAGGCCATAGAAGCAATATGAATATTAAGGATGCTGACTATTAGTCAAGATGAAATTTCAGATCAAATTAATGTCAAAATACATTGCAGGAAAAAGCCAAATATTCAAGCAGTATTTCATCAATTTTCCTCTTTGGAGAAAGTTCAGTAGGGGTTTTCAGATGAACCAAGAGTTTTCAATTTGCTCAGCTGTCTTGAATAATAACTACCTTTTTTCCCTTTCTTTTTTTTTTTTTTTTTTTTTTTCCCTCCAGCTGGGATAATAGCTTTATGGTGTACAAGCCACACATGCTAAGAAGAAGCAATGTCCAAATTCCACTTCAGCACATCACAGCCCTTAGCAGCTGATAAAGCAACATTAATAAACCTGGTCTCATCCAAGTCAAAGCAGATAGCATTCAGAAGATGTAAAACACAGCAAAAGGGATTGAAGTATATATCTAGCTTTCAGCAATTTATTTATGAAATTCCTAGGGAACGCAGACACACAAAGGTCTCAAACCTGTGGTCTGTGGTAAGTAGTATGCCATAATATATTTAACAAATTCTAATTCAAACCACATAAAACTACACAGAGAAAGGTTCAGAAAATATTTTCTAACTGGGAAGTTCCTGAACATTCAGTTTACATATAATTAATTCCTCCTTTCTGTAGTAGCAGGTTTTTGCTTACGTTAAGATTGTTAAAATTCTAAAAACTATAGGTCAAGATGTAGAAATTTCCATGAAAATGTCCCTGTGGATAGTGAGTCATTAATGAAGAAACAGTTTCATATACGGCAGTAAGCTTTCAGAAGTTATTCAGAACCAAAAACTATAATAATAAAATATGAGCAAAAGAAAATTGATTTAGCATCAGAGAAAACCTCAGGTGCTATATCATCCAAGCTCTTGAAGTTAATCATTGAAAAATAAAGGGAAATACTGTACAGAATTCTGTACTCAATTTTGTAGTGTCAAACTCTTCTGTAAATAGCCCATACAACAGCAATCCTATGCTTTTTCTCAAAAGGTCATTCCCTCATCTGGTATTGCTGTTAGAATCAGCATTTGCAAGGAGTCAGATGGAATTTTCCAGTTCCCCTATGCCATAGCATTATCGACCCTTTGTAATGTCATAAGCAATTGTTTTCTACCCTTCATGCTTAGATATGCCAAGTACTGTACAGGAAGTACCATTGTTGAACCTCATGGACACCTTTTATAGTACATCTCTCTTGTCCTGCTGCCTGCTGCATATTACAGCTGATTTACCATGCTATTGCCAGCCTGCAGCCCATTTCCCAGGAACTTAGATGCATCACCTTTCAGTGTCCCATGCTACATTTTATAGGATATATAGTTACAAGATATAAGTTTTCACTGCTGGCTGCTTTTACTAAGAGAACTCACACAGGATCCACTAGGTTTCCATTTTTGCAAACACCTGAATAATGTTAAATGTTAGAAAATGTCTACAGGAATTTAGTTGAGGTTTGGCTGGCATATCCCACTATGCTAGCAAAAACTGGAATGTCTGTCAGGCTGTGCCTGCTTTCAGTCCAAATGCTTAGAGAAGAATGATGTCTGTGAACAAACCCTAAGCTTTGTGTCAGAGGAAACATCTGTGAGTCTACCTTTGGTTATTGAAAAGCCCTGTGCCAGAGACCATTAAAGCTCTGCTCAGGTTCTTTCTCTTAAATACCTGGATTCTGACTTTCCCTATTGCTCCTTTCTTTTCCCCCTATTATTTCCACTAACTCTCTGAAATGAAAAATAAAAAACGCACCAACAACCAACCAACCAACCAAACAAACAAAACCCCCCAAAACAAAACACCACACACATACACACAAAAAAAGCCCATGCCGAAAATTAACAGACAACAAATGCAGAAGCCATACAGTCTCATTAAGCCTGGATACAAAGTTTATCATGTGCAATGATGAGGACTGTGCAGGAATGTCATTCTTTAAATGCAAGCAAGATGTTTCAAAATCCCAGCCATATCTCTGCCTGGCTCCCAGGAGATCCTCCTATAACTTGTCATATTCACATGAATTAATTCAGGGCTTGTTTGTTTTGTCCTAGGCTCTTTTTTTTTCTTTCTTTTTTCTTTCTTTAAGGAAAGGCTACTGGATGGTAACAATGAAAAGGGCAAAAGTCACATACACAGAGCCTTCTGAAAGGTCAAGCCATTAAGAATTTGCTTATATCTTTCACTGTGTCTGCACTTTTGTTACTGATACCCAAAAGCTGAGTCCCAAAGCTGAGCAGGATAGTCAGCTCTAGTCAGCAGGATAGTCAGCAGGATAGTCAACTCTCCCAGTCCTGGCAGACATATCAGCCTCCATTCATCTGCGTAACTTGGCTCCACTCAAGGTTCTCACTGAAATTACCTCTAGTGTTCACTGTCACAGCCCTTCCATACTGTGTAAATTCAAAATATCAGAAGCCATTAATATCTCCTTTAGAACATTGCATCTTTGGACTTTAGAATCTTTGACTGCTGTGACAGAGTGAAGAAAAATGTAGACTAAATAACGTATTTATCAAAAACCTGAGGTATAGGGTATACTTGCCACCAATCCTCCAGCCATTTTCATTGTTTACTTTAAGACTTTTCTTTACTCTCTTTATTGATTTAAGAGTAAAATGTTTGAGCACATCTATATTCCTGCTACACACAGATTATTGTAAAGTAGATAACCATTATCAAAGAAAAATACAAGACCAGCTTATTCTCATTTGCCCCTTGAAAATACCTGGTCAATCAAGAGAAAAATCTAGTACAAGAGACAATGAAATGCAACTCTTTTAGAAGAAAGCATTTTTACCAGCAGGAAAAATAACCTGTTCAGTTAGCTTTTACTGTTCACTTCTGTTAGAAGTGGTCTTGCCCACAGACTTCTATTTTCTCCTAATTCTCCAGGAAGGTAATTCCAGCTGATGACTTGTGGAGCTTCCAGTTCCCACCTTTTATTCCTTAGCAGGCTGTAGAAAGAAACATCTTTAACAACTTAAATCTTCAGTTTCTTTACTGGACTAACATTTGTGTTCAGAATACATTTTCCATTTCCCATCCAACATACATTTTCTAGAGTTGCTGCAGTACAATAGAGGAGCCTGTGGTTGTAAAATGTAAAATATTACCAAATCCTACTTCATGGGAATATGCAATTAGTCAACAAAGTAATTGCTTGCAAGGACCTTAATTCTGTAAGACTGTGGAAAGTCTTTCTTTCTTTCATTCTCTCTCCATTTTCTTTTTCAAGATAAATAGATTTTGGAAGCAAGAGATACCTGAAACAGAATTCTGTATTTTATTTAATCACAATCAGCAAATGTCCTGAACTCGATTTCTTTAAAAAGGGTGATAAGAGATATTTAGTAGCTTTTGATCATGATGGTGATTTTGGAGTACTTACAATAACTTATGCAAGCTAGCAGGAACGTTGCTTTGGTACCCTCATCTAACCCAACCCCTGCTGGTTTTCCTTCCAAAATACCCTTCACTGATTTTAGCTTTGATTTCTGCTACTCTGAAAACAGTGTGAGACATGAATCCTTTCCAGGTTAATCATGCAGCCTCCAAGGTCTCTCATTTTCCTTTGGTGAAATGAAATGTGAATGTCTCTGGATCTTAAAGACATCTCAGGACAGACATAAGAGTGAACTTTTGGAACTGCAAGCACAGTACCTGGCCAGCAGTGTCGCCAGTGAACTTCGAACAAGTAGTAGCACAGACACCAGCTATAGTGTTTTGCAGGTGCACCATAGAATTTTCTAACTGCTCTATAGGAGGTTAAGGAAAATTTGGAAAATAAGGGTTCCTGGGGTTTAGTGATGAATTGTGAAAAATAGTAATGAACCTTGAGTCAATAGCATCCCCCAGGGCATCTCTCTCAGCTGTGTTTTCAACTGTTGCTCTTCTAACACACCTGGACTGGTCATTGAATCATAGACTATCTCAGATTGGAATTGACCCATAAGGATCATCAAGTCCAACTCACTGGACTACCTGTAACTACATCAGATGACTAAGAGTGTCATCCAGATGCTCCTTGAAATCTGACGGGCTTAGTGCTGTGACCACTTCTCTGGGGAGGCTGTTCCAGGGATCAACCACACTCTCAGTAAGAACCTTTTCCTAATGTGCAATCTGAACTTCCCCCAATGCATCTTCCTCCCATTTCATTGTGTCCAATGAACTCTTGACTTATTTACCCACCAAGTTTAGAAGCCAGTAGTCTATTTTCTACCAGCCAGCATCAAAGCTAGTGAATCAGGAATTCCCCATCCAGGGTATCAGGCATTTCAAGGGATAGAAAAACCAAAGCTCTCCACTGAGATCATCTCAGAGGATGGCATCAACATCACAGTTGATTCTTCTTTACCAGTCACTGACTTGGGTCTCAGCCTTCTTTACAGACCCACTGACCTGGGTCTCAGCCTTAGCATTAGGCTGTACCTGAAAACATTCCCAGCAGATATCACTGACCACTTGTGCCACTGCCAGGGACTGGTCTTTCCACCATAAATGCTTAATGCAGTTTCCCAGCAGTGTCAAGCAACTTGATGGTCATTTGGGGATAAAAGGACAAAGCTCTGACATGTGTATGGTCTTAAATATTTCAGGGTCAAAACTGGGTGTGAACACAAGAAGACCCACAGCAAATGCTTTTCTCAGTACAAGTTATTTCAGTTTTAGTTCCCGTAGGGTAATAAACTACTGGCAGAAGGTAGTGCAGTGTTGATTTAATGGTATCTATGCTCGGAGTTACAACTTTGGGAAAAAAAAAGCTCAGAGTTACAGCAATTAAAAACCTGCAGTCAGGCAGAAGCCTAGAACAACATCAGCAAATGCACATACACAAAAGCTGATAACATTTTGCTTTTGTGGACCACAGGCCAGCTGAGAGTGACCAAGGGCGGATGAAAGGTGTGGAAACCCTGAAACACAGTCACAGCTCTCCTGGACACCTCCCAGATTAATCTCACACATACATTTCAGCATTAGCAGCACAGCTGCTTCTGCACCATGCAGCAAACCAGCTTGGGGGTTAACTGGTTGAAAAATTAACCCAGAAAGTGAAGAGCAAGAGGAAGTTGTGGGGTCTTTGCCTTCAACTCACAGAGCTGTCACATACAAGTGGCTGAGCTGGCGCTGCTGAACAGGAGAATGCTCTGTCTGGGGGGGCATTATCCTGTTTTGTTACCAAAGGTTTTGCACCATGAAGTTGCAAGTTGTAACACTGCCTTCTCCCCATCATCATGTCGATGCATTATATAGATGTATTGATTACTAGCGTCTCTTCTTAGCCAGACATGGGTCTATATCCATTTCGACTCTAAGTATCCCCCTCCCAAAAACCAGGGTATATACTTCAAGTTCTTTGGCACTGTGGAAACAGGTTTTCATCACTTCACTACTCTTTACCTGTTTCGGAAAAGGGACAGAACTTGTATATCCCTTTTTATACATTTTACCTTTAGTTGCCTAGGTACAGCCTCAAGTATCTGGATGTGTATCACAAAGTTCTTAGAATATCAGTAAGTAAAATCCAGACGTAGTTTCAGGCAATATATGCCCCTCTTCTACTCCTCTGTTGCAGTCTAACCACGGTTTCAGCTACCAAAATCCCTTCTACTACAAGAACACAAAACACCAGTAATATTCTGGATTCCTCCTGCTCTCTTATATAGGTATATGAAAGATGGATGGCCTTATTTTGCTGGGGTGCCTTCCATCATTTTCACTGCACTTGTCCCTCAGAGTGTGGTTTGGTTGAAAAGGTCCTTTTGCAGACCACAGACACCACCTTCAAATTGCTGACTATGGGAACATGGATAGCTAGTATCAGAATTGATATGGGTAAGATTTAAACCTCAAGTAACATCTTCAGATACCTGAGTGCTATGATGTCTGGATTCAGAATTTGGTCTAAAACTATGGATCAAGGTGAGATATCAAAACCCAAACAAGCTGAAATGCCAGAGTTTAACCTCCCCAGAAGGAGTGTTTCTGTCCAGGGTGAAGCCAACATCCCTCAGAGGCAGCAGCAGAGCATGAGAGTCAGTTCAAGTCATGTTTCGAAGAGGAGGTGAATGCCAGACCTCAGGCCATTTGCACATTTCTGACTCCTGCCCTAATCTCTGCACTCTGGGAAAATCCTCTGTGCAGTTAGCTAGAGAAAATTCCTGTACAGAAAGTAAGAAGACTGATGAGGAAGGTGACTAATACTCAGTCAACAGCAGCTCCTTGGGGAGGGAGGGAAGGAAATCTAGAAATATGCAACTTTTTAATTCCAGCAGGATTTGAACCCAGAAGCTGGGAAATGTGACAGTCTCCCTGTCCTCCCAGCACAGCCTCGTGCTAAAGGCTAGGTCCGCAGCTGGCTCCAGAGCAGCTGATGGAAGGATTTTTGGGGCATCCCACTGAGGCAGTATCATGCAACCAGGGACTAGCATGCCATCAGTAACTAAATAATGTTGGACCATATTACCCTTAAATGAAAAGGGATGCTGCTTCTACTGCTGGCAGCAGAGGACCTGCACAATCACGATTATAATTCTGCTCACCATGCTGTGATTTAAAGACTTGAAGAGACAGATTTCCAATCTGTCTTTGCTGACCCTGAGACCCTCCCTATTTCAGGTTCACTTTCATGCGTGTACCTTAGGTCAGATGGATACAGAAGTCTCTCCTTCTCTGTGACCTATCTGCTCACACAATTTAATTTGTGGATTTGTACTGGCAGAATAAGAGGTCAGCTTCTGAAAATCCAGCCTTAACATGTCCTGTTGACAGCTTCTCAGATATGCCTATCTGCTGCCCATATCACAGCTCATGTATTCTTTCCTCATAACAGTAACAAACCTCCCTTCATTCTCCAGCCTGTCATCTTTTTGACCTAAGAATTTCCAATAACATCCTAAAAAAACAGCAGAGCCCAAATGAAAGACCTGAGAAAATCCTGCAACCGATGCAATGCTCCTGTATAATCCCCTAAAACATGGCATATATTAATATAAATCTATAAGAAGAGTAAATCCCTGCAACAAAACAGTATAGGTTTTCCCTTGTTTATTTTTTGGGGTTTCTCTTTGTCACTCCATGTATGTTAATGTAAAAGACAGTAAGCAGCAGTAAGCAACCAGCACATTATTCTCAGGTAATGCATGCTTATGAGGCATTCCAGCTGCTCCTTCAACCTGAGCTGTTTTGAAATGCATGTGAACCTTGTTTGAGCTGGCATGATATAGTATCTGGAAGAGCAATTTAATGCAATCTCTCATCTATTTCACTGATTGCAACCATTTAGTGCAATCTTAAAGAAAGATGATTAGAACTCACTGGTTCTTAATGTTTAATTTATTTACATTCATGTCTGCTAGAGAGCCATTTCATTCATCTCCTAAATGATAGCATAAAACCATTGAAAAATGATGTGCAATAAACATTATTATTATACTGCTGTCCTCACTAGCAGATAACAACTGCTGTCATTGGTAACACTGATTGACCTATATGGCACAGGTCTTCAAATTCTAGCCATAATAAAACACATTACAGGCATAACAGTTCTGTATTGATGCCTGGCACGATAATAGGTTTTTACTTAAAATAAAATTCAAGCAAGACTGGTATTTCTGTGCAGGTAGGTTGAAGCACAGCTACTCCTTGAAAGAAAAAAGACCCGACACATAAATGTCATATTAGCTGAAAAGAAAGGGTGAATTTTTGGAACCATGACTGCATCCTAATTGGCACTTCTGGTGTTGTTGCCTAGTGCAGAGGCATTCGTATTAAGCTGAACAAATGCCACATTTGCATTTCCGGTAAGTGCTAGCATTTTCCACATTTCTCATGCATCTCTTGTTTAAATAAGCACACCTGAAGCGTTACCTAAACTAGCCTGACAAGATAGCTTACTATCTCATTTTCATTGCAGAACTGTGGACTTTCTATAATAATAGCCTTGATTCAGGGTAAAGATCCCTGCCAACAACAGTCAGGGGATTAAAATAAGAGCAACATCAAAAGTTAAAGTGGCTACAATGGAGATCATCTAACAAAGGAAGCAGCAGACACCAGCCTGTGCCAACAAAAACAAACTATTTAACAAAGTTTCCAGTAAATGAATGCATTCATGACTGGAAAACGTTTTGGTTTTTGTTTTGTTTTTTTCTTTTTTAACATGATACAGATATTTTGTGATTGCAATATTATGCTTTTTCTTCTATTTGGCAAAAAGCAATATTTGTCATATTATTACTTCTTTCAAAGGCACTGTACTATTATGAAAGAAGGGATACGGTAATGAATAATTGAAAGTTACTCTTCATTCCAGCTGTGCAGTATGGCTTCTAAGTTTCAAGTGAAAAAAAAAGGAAGTAAAACTAAATTACTTTTGCATAATGTATAAATACATATAGATCTATAAAATAAATAAAGGTGTTTGCTATGTTTTATCCCCCCCCCCCCCCCCAACACAACACTGATTAGACCTATAAAAGTGTTCTTCTAACAAGGGACCTGGAATCAAAACGCAGGTTTTGATTTCCTCTCATTCAGAAAGCAACAATGTGAAATGGGCACTTTCCACTTATACAAACTAAAAAAAGCATGTTACTTCCTTGAAATTCCAGCATTGAAAGAGACAGACAGACAGATGGAGGGATGGATGGACTCTTCACTCCACATCACACCATACTGCCATCTGAATTGCCTTTCCAGGTTCCAACCAGACACACATGGGCAAACCCTAGATGGTCAGTGAGGTTGCTCAGGCGTCACTGCCCTTTTCCTGCCAAACTGGTATTACCAAATTGATACAGTTTCAGAAAACTTAACCTAACTGACTTTAAGCTGAATTTCCATAGCTGAAAAGTAAAAGAACAACCCACAACCCATCTCATTTGACGAAAATACTAATACTGCGCGCAAAATCAGTCAAGTTGCAAAAAAAAAATCAACCAAACCCAGCTCAAACTCAGTTTAAGTCCCTTTTTAAGAGCCTTTAATGCTAGTAAGACATAGGTACTTGAAAATTCACAAAGGACTAATTAAATGAGGGTTCCCAAGTAGTTCTCACAACTATTTTTCACTATTTCTATATTTAATTATTTTCTCTTTATGCATTCCGATATTATTTCTGAATAAACCTGCATACATATGCACACTTTTATGGCAGAAGGGGGTGAGAGAAGAGTTTGTTGAGAAAGCTGGTGAGCTTGCAGGTAGTGACAGCAGTGACATGGGAACACAACTACAGGAATCTCTGAGCACCAGTCACAGCACTGCAGAGTGATGGCTTTCTTGGGGGTAAAGACCCCGTGAGCACCTATATGACTGCTCCCATGCAGGAAGGGGAATGATCTTATAAAGCTTCACTCTCTGCCTTTCCATAACTAAAATCCCATACTCCCTCTATAAACGCCATTTCCATGGCATAACTCTTGAACAATCAGCCTCTCTAAATGAAAACATATCTACCTACACAACTGTAAAGAAACATCCCAAAACCCCCAAAAACAAGCTACTCCAAACAGCAGAATTTCAGTCTAGTCTCAATGATATACAAATGGTATTGTTTTACCCATATAATATTTATGTTTCTCTTACCAAATTCATGGCTTCCTTTTAAAATGCCGGGTCTTCCCTTCTCTAAAATAACCTTTCTTAGGACTGCAGGAGTGGGAGGTTTGGAACAAAGGTTGCTTAGCACATGGTGCAGCCAATTCCCTCTTATAACCACTAAAGCAAAATTTTTTGGGTACTGATAGGGGTCTGTGGCACCTTTCAAAATTTATGCCGCACATAGATTGCATCAGCTGAAAAAGAACAAAACAAGAAATGTTTCTCTGATGTCCTCCTAGTGTACCTAACTGCTATATACTAGCCTGAGGTGTCTGGGGTGTTAGGGCATCAGTCCTGCAGGTATCTTTGGGGTTTAGTTCTTGGGGGATTTTTTAAAATCCAGTAAAACTTGCTTGAAATGCCCAGGCATACAATGACCTGCTTTGTTAAGCGCAGTATTACTACCTCATCACTGCACAAGGAGCATTTGCTTTCTGTTGGAAGCAAAGTTTCACCTATTTCCAGTGAATTTTGAACAGCTTTAGTTACCCTAGCAAGAGATTAAGAGTCCCTTCCCCACTTTCCTCCATTCTGCCAGCAAGAAGAAGAGAGAACATTTACCTGAGCTATGTTGTCTCTCCAGCACAGTGTACACATGGTCACCAAGACAACAGCTGGATAGCAGTCCTATCCTGGAGAAATTAAGCTGTGCTGGATACTGTAATATTAGGAGTAGACAATGTTTGGTGTGAAAAAAACCCAAACACTTCCCTGTTTTCCCCAGAAATAAAAAACAAAACAAAACAAAAGAAAAAAACAACCACAAAAGAACAAAAAACAGACAAAAAAAAAAGACCACAAACCAAAAAAACCCCCAAACCAAAACACAAACCCACAATACAATAGTTTCAAAATATGTACAGTATCTACCAGAAATGGAGGAGCAGTGAAGGCGGCTGTTAGTCAATCAAGTTGCTCTGAACTGACAAACTCCAAACCAGGGATGTGCAACTCTACCAGACAAGCATGGACCCTCTCTGCCTCCTGTCTCACACAAGTGGTATTCATCCCTTTCATCCCTATTTCACCCTTCCTGACTACTGAGGCTATGGACACATGAACACCTTAACTTTTGACAAGCTATCTTAACTTTTAAAAGCTGTAAATGACAACAAAACTCTTAAAAGCACTATAAACTTACCTGGATTGCAAGAAGAACACCAACAGATGAGTCAGGGCAAATCGTGTCACACTTCCAATCACTTAGTTGAGCAGTGCAATTTGCTCCACATTTATGACTTTGGTGTCAGCTCCTTGCTCTGGGGTGCCTAGTCTTATAAAGTCTGAGCTAGTCACACAGCAAGATTTAATGCCGATAACTCTACCTCCCAAATCCTTGTTATGTGTGTGCTGTGGATAGTACAGAACAGAGCAGAGCAAAGGCAGTAGCTACTCTCTTAAGCTTCTTTAGAAGCTTCTGGTATTTCATAGCTATCCCAGTGCTAATTAGGACTCTTGATTTAAAGTTTCAGCAGTCCCCAAGGACAGCAGCAGCTACAGCAGAAAAATAAATACTTGGGTTTTCTTTTGCCTTACACTGATCAAGGAAACACTGACACCAATACATTTTCACATTTCTCTGTGACTATTATTTGCAACCAAAAAATAACTTCAAGCCAAAAGATTAGAGAGAGTCAGAATGTTGAATTGGGCCTAGTGTGTTTTCAGTTTTGGGAAACAAACAAAATTATATTGTGCAAACCAGAAGACAGCAAAAGTCATCATTCCTTTTATCGGATTGCCTCTTACACTGTACATGCAAGCAAAGCAGTCCCTCTTCTTATTAATTTGGCCTATTTTTTGTCTATGTTTCTTTAGAAATTACTGAGAAAAACAGGTAAATTATGAGCCTGGAAATCTACATGTTTCAGTTTTGTACAAAGCATTGTGACCTTTTTCTGCTCTCCAGTAACTACAAAGTGTCATGCTTTTAAAAGTTCAAACTTGTCATTTTGTTAATTTGGGATGATGACAAGTGTACACCATATATTTGAAAGATATTGGTTGGAAAATAAGAATGATATTAACATTCAAATTGATTAACCTTTGCAGGATGTCATATTATACTGGCTGAAGTGGGCTGAATATCAACAGTACTATTTCAGGCATCCAATTAAAGCACTCTGATTCACCACACCTACAGACACCCATTTCCTCCCTCTGGCTCAGAGGGGAAGCTGGCCTCCTCATGGCAACCACTGTCTCTTCCACTGTTTCTTTTAGCATGCTTTAGGGCATGACATATACCTTCAAATCACCACCGTCCGAGCAATGGTGCTGAGGACCTTTGCCAATCTGCCTAAGTGCTTATGGTTCTCATTCTTGGCTGGCCATTTGTTGGAGCATCCTCCAGGTGTGGTCCCACCTCAGGTGCCAGGGCACAGCCTGGTGAGTTCCATCTTTGCTGTGGCCCCAGCCAGCACTGGGCATGGCTGGCAGAAGGTGCTGCTGGCTGCTGCTTCCTGCGGAAGACCCAAGTTCAACTTTTTGAGTGCTCTGTTGGTGTTTCAGTGCAAAGTCAGCCAGTTCAGCCTAAAGGCACCCTGTTAGTCTCACTTCTCTAGCAAGCAAGGGAAGGACCTGAAGCTATTCCTAAAGCCATTCCCTAGCCAGTCACAGAGTCCAGCTGGAAGCAGCAAAGCCCTGCTTATGCAGAACTAGAGGGTCAAAATCAGCAAAATTGCCAGTGAAGTATTTGTAAAGCTTATTTATGAAATTCACAAGGACAAATAAAAGTATTGTCATATCTGCCATTTACTTTGGGTGCTAGATTTTGGGGTTTTATGAGTTGTTAAAAAAGTTTTTTTGGTTGGTTAGTTGGGTGTTTTTTGACAAAACTCTTAAATTGCTTCTTTTCAAGACAACTGCATCTCCTTTCTTTTTAAATCAGATGCCAGGAGTGTAAAATGAAGACTGAGAAGCCTCAGGTGCCCGAGAAAGGCAATGAAAGTTGGTAAGCACAGTAGTAGGAAACAATATATTTTTCCTCATTTCCTATTCTTAATCTGTCTGCATGATGGGGCTCGCAGTGTGGCATGGGGCAGTATGAACCAAAAGAGGAAATGACAAGAATGAAAACAACTTGGAAAAAGAAATAGGAACTAGTGAATGGGAGCTGCCCTGTAAAGAAAGTTTTAACTGCACCAATTTCATTGCTATTGTATGTCCTGAAAAGGGAAAAATCCAGTGTAGATATGTGAGGAATGGTAGGGCATATTAATTCAGATTGGAAAACGATCTACTTCACATAGACTTTGCAAACAGCAGACAACCTCTACTGATTTAAATCCAATAATGTTTTTCATCTAGGTCTGTGCTGCTTACATTATCCTCCTAAACAGACAAATGACACCACTCTTTTCATTACCTAAAAAGTACTATTCAAGGAAATACAGCCGTGGTTAATAGCTATACCTTAAAAAAACCCAAACCAACATAATATGCAGAAGAAACCTGGTTACACTTAAAGGGTATTCAACTTCTTCAACCTACACAGCAATTGCCTTCTCAGGGTATAAATCGTGACAATGAGAACAATTGCAATCTGAAAGTGCTTTTATGATTACCACTTACTGTTTGTGGAGCTGGTATGTTTTTAAAAGTGTCACCATTACATGGCAAACTCTGATTAAAAAGGTGAGACATAAAACTCTTATTTATAAGTAATACTAAAAAATCTCCATCTCTTTTTTTATTACACATGAAAACCAGACAAGAATTTAGAAGTTCTGTCATTAAAACTGCTGTTATTAGCCAGACTAAAATAGTAAAAGAATGTTAACCAGATTAGATATAAGGCACTAAAAGTGCACAGAGATCAGACTTTGTTTCTGTGTAAAGGAGTAAGCATTTTGCCCCTGACTTCTGGAGGAAGGGTTGAACCTGGGACCTATGTAGGCACTGACTCACCTGGTACAGGTTATCTTTCTTTTGTGTAGCTCCACTGCCAATCTCCACTATATCCTGCTTTCAGCCCTCTAATCAGCTCCAACAACTTAGGAAAAATGTTAAAGTATGAAGAGGACATATCCTTCTCACTGTGTTAAACACCAGGGTAAGGTAGGAAAAGCCTAAGAAACACCATGCCCAAACCACAGCATTATCAGAAGATATCTGCCCCTAATTTGCTTGTGAGATACTAGGCAACCAAATTACCTGCTGAACCATAACCAGTACTACACACCAGCTGCTAAAAATACTACCTTGTTTCCTTTTGATAATTCCTGGGGTACTTCCGCAGTTAATTCTTCTCTAATCATAGTCATGGTAACTGTATCCTGCTGTATTAGCATGGTAATCTTTAATAATTTAGGCACCATCTGACTGACCATATTCTAAGAAATCTTCTTAATGAAAACAATCAGTGCTTCTTTATTTTCTGCAGTTGTAATAGATTTATTCTTGGTCTATCCTTTATTTTCTTGTACCTTCCTCTTTGTCCTGAATTCTCATTCTATTTTCCACGCCTGCCCACTTCCCAGTGATCACTCCCTTTATAAATGTAAGAATATCCATACATCCCATTGTAGTGTCTTTTCATCTAATTATTATTTCATGAAATTAAAGGGGCTGAAGGTCAATATGTATATGATCAAATTGCACAGTGCTGTACCTATACATCCTGTGAGCTGGTGTCTTGCCCTGAAAGACAGTGAGAATAAAAAAAATGTATATTTGCATCACTGAATTTCAAAGAGCCTCTGGTCTTTAGACCATTTTTGTCAGTGAAATCAAAACTGCTGCTATCTTAACACAAGTGGCGGAAGTTACCATACTCTTCATATTCATCAGTATCACCATGAACTGAAGCTTTCTTATTGCAGCTATTTCTCTTCTCTAAATGAAGAGGCTACTTTCAATATACTCTGAGCCAGGACACCAGATTTCTTGTCTTTTCCTCCAAGACCGCAAAGCCCGATGGAAGCCGCTAGCTGAAACATTATTAGTCAACTCCAAGGCCACTGTTCACCTGCTCTGCGAAATCCCTGCCAGACAGCTGGTAACAAAAGTAGCTTTCAGTAGTGTGTGCTGCTTAATAAACAGCCCCAAACAGTATAAACTGGTACCCATGATATACTCTCGAAACCTCAGGTTGTAACATTCAGTGTAGAAACAGGTCAAATTCAGCTCTGTTTCTTCACCATGACTATGGCTACATTACTGAACATCCATCCAGTACTGCTACACTGCAGGATGGCAGTAGCTTTGCACTAGGGACAAGGCTGGGTAGAAACTATTTGCTGCTTCCTCCTCACTTCCCAGCTATCCAGCACTAGCAGCTGCCAACATATACAGATATCTGATTTCTAGTCCAAAATCATCCACTCATCTTCTGAAAACATCTCTGAAAGCAAAAATACTGTAAGTAAATTCCTGCCTTTTATACATTATGTACAAATGCAGCAAATTGTTACTATTCCCCTGCACCTTTTGATACAGAAAAATGTAGCCTAAGAAAAGGGTGTAGAAGTCCTCCCTTTCATAGGTACAAGCCAGCAGACTTTAGCTGCAGCTTTCTGACCCGGTCAAAGCAGCAGTCACAGCATATTCACCGCCATGATGAACAAGTCTAGTGCTTACCAGAATGACAGTACCTGTGCTATTCCCAAGGGACTGAAGATTTTGTCTTCCTCCTTTGTTACTACTGGGCTGGAAGGAGACATTTCTTGTTTTCAATGGGTGGGAAGACAAACATCCTCGTTTCTTAGACCTGTATTAACAGAGCATAGTAAAATCTTGCTTCAGTGGACAGGGCTTCTGTAACACGTCAGCAAGGCTGTAAAAATATTTTGATCTTCTCTGTCAAACTTCTTTCTGGAATGAAAGATACATCAGAGATTCTTTATAGTCTGTAATGACTTCCTGGATTTTTATTTTTTTTTTACTATATATAGTTATATACATAAAACAGTTGATATCTTTATATAGCAACAGATACAGCTTACATATTTATAAAAAATGAAACAGTGTTACTAGATTTATACTATGAATTGCCTGGAGATACTACCACATAACTGTATGTTTTATCATGCAAGTTGAAAACCAAATTGTTTTGCTCCCTTGTTGACTGCAATACACACAAGGAACTCTGTAAACTCCAAATTACAGCTGCCGAACTTTTGCACGTTCCCTAGGTAATTGAACAAAAATAAAACAGATTCTAGAAATCGTTATAATCTGAAGCAAACTGGAAAATATATGGGTGGAACTGATGGAAAGATGGAGGAAGAAAAATGCTGCAGGATACATATAACAAAACACATCCTCCTTGAAGTTTGCTGTTCACATGCCCATTGATGGAGATGGATGAAGAACTGAGACAAATGATATAGTGTAAATCTGAAATCAGTTATGCTTGGTATTCTTCACAATGCCAACACTTCAAATCTACATTAATGACCCCCACAAATGAGTTTTGATGCTAGCTGTTCAAATGCCATGGAGTCACTAGAGTCCCAAATATGAAAACACAGTCAATTAAAACTACAAATGACAATTGCAAAGCCAGCGTAAGAAATTAAGATGAAATGCTCAGGAGCACAGCAAAATTGCCAGGCTGTACAGCAAAAAGCCTTCTTCCAGTCAAAAGAGGAAGAGTCTCCAATCTCTTCATCCTTGAAAGAGAAGGTATTCCACCACCTTTGCAGCAGCTGTCCAAAAGCTATATAGAATAAGGACAATATGGAGAAGATAAGGGTCAGTATCTACAGTTAGCATATTTTCTTGCATTCCATTATGGAGGATAAATTTTTTCCTTTTTTTTTTTTTCTGGATGAAATTATGAAGGGAACTTTTTAAAGAAACTATGGACATATCAGCTCCAAGCATTCAAAAACCACACATAAATACATGACCTTCAGGAATCATAAATTCAGCTTAAAAATCTGAGATGAAGATTTATTCCTAGTGTAGTAGATGGCAGATTTGATTTCAGCAGAGTATGGATTCCACTCTGTCAGATTTCGTAAAAAGCCTCAGGTTGATTTTATTTGCAGGTCAGGTTTTTAAGCCTGCAAGGTGCATTCAAGTTACATTTTCAATGTTTTCCCTGCGAGCTAAAAGAAAAAATGCTTAGGTTTTGGGAGAACTGAGGTTCTCATTAAGAAAACCCAATAATAATAAAGAAGCACAGACCTACAAGTTTAAAATATGCCACATCTGAGACACATGATGAAGCCATACTTCTGCAGTCCAGGGCTGTCAAAAATCCACCTACCTCATACAATTTAGCAGGAAGGAAGAGGCTAACATTGACAAGTCTGCTGAAACTGCTTTGATTATTTTTCCTTTTTTTTTGTTTTTTTTTTTTAATACTGGGTTCTAAATTAACCTTGTAAAATAAAAAGCTTAAGTTTAATTTCAAGAAAAGTAATTTTTGAGTGTGGTAAAGGAGCCCCCTCCTGACCAGGGTCTGGAGTTTCAAAAAATCAGCAACACATTCTACTATGCATCTTATCAAGACAGGATTCTACTTGGGGACAAAGTCTCTTCTACCCAGGCAGGTCATTTTTGCCCATAACCTTTCTGACTAAAAGTTGTGCAGTGCTAAAAATAATAAGAGCAGAACCTGTTGAATTTATCAATGATCAGAATCAGTGACAAGGGGTGCAACCTGTATAGAAAAGTCAAATTTAGAGAGAAGAGGAATGCAACGGCCTCTAACATAGAAAAAAAAAAAAAGGAAAATATTTCAATCAGTCCACTCAAAAAATTCCTTGACATAAAAATTAAAAGTGGCCCACAGAACTACATGAGGAAATACAAGTCCCCCCAAACATGGTCATATTGGCTCTGAAATGCACAAGTAACTTGTAACCATGCTGAATTGCTTCTCTTCTCCATTTCTATATTTCTGCTTTCCTATCTCTCAATAAATCTGATTAAAATGTGCTTGCTTAGGGAAGGGCAAAAGAAAGAGGAGACAGAACTGGCTAGGATTGAAAAGAAAAGCAAGGAAATGAAAAAGGAAAGAAATAGAAGTTGGGCTATTTTTTTTTAAACCTTCTGTACCCTATGACACCTAACACTGTGCAACTGTAAAAAGAACAAATACTACAAAATAAAAGAAAAAAACAGCTCCAGATAAAACATTTTTCTAAGCTCTGTGCCCAGGTTACATTGTCATAACATCAGCAGAGGCAGGGGTTGATTTTTCAGTTACGTGTTAGACTCTGATCATAATCAGCCATGTAACTAGCTTAAAAAATTTGTAAGCTTTTCTCTGCTTTGAAGACCCGCAGAGTTAGACATCAGTTCTTCATACTGCTGTATAAGTCTTTATGTCATGAGCACTGAAAAGAGCTCTTCTGAATACACTTGAGACATATGCATGGAAACCAAATGCAGAAAGTAGGGGGGTTTCGTTTCAGTCCCCTAAACAAGAAATCACAGGCTGAGAGAGGAGGTGAGACTCAGTTTTCAAACCCCACATTCATTCAGGCTGCACTGTTACTGTCAGTTGGGTTTATGGATGCCCTGTAAAAGAATTTATGATGGATTTTCTAAAAAAAAGAAAAACAACCCAAACAAAAAACAAAACAACAAAACAAATACCCCCCCCCCCCCCCCCCAACAAACTAATAAAGAAAAAAACATGCCACTTGATCAGGTTCACCACCACACTTTTTAGCTGACTACTCCATATGATCTTTTGTCCGTCTCCACTCCTCCCCATCTGTTCAGATGGAACAGTGCCCACTCACAAATTGGACGGTCCCTGTTGCAGAGATAGCAGATGCAGAATGAATACTTGAACAACAGGAAAAAAAAGTAGCCTACAGACACTTCTGACTGCCAGCAAGACACAGCTGCATTGCAGAAAACACAGAGAAGAAAGCAAGCAAGCAAGGAAGAGTGAAAGAGAGAGGAAGAGAGAAAGAGAGAGAAAGAAAAAGAAGAAGAAGAGAGAAAGGAGAGAAAGTAAAAGAGAAAGAAGAGAGAAAGGAGAGAAAGAGGGAGAGGAAGGAAGAAGAGAAAGGGAGAGGAAGGAAGGAGAGAAAGGGGGAGAGGAAGGGAGGAAGGCAGGGAGGAAGGGAGGAAGGGAGGGAGGAAGGGAGGAAGGGAGGGAGGAAGGGAGGAAGGAAGGAAGGAAGGAAGGAGGGAGGGAGGGAGGAAGGGAGGAAGGAGGGAGGGAGAAAGACAGACTACACAAAAAGCCAGCCAAGACAAAACTGTGGCTAACTTTCAAAAAGATGTAGCTGAATTACAGTTGCAAAGTAGAAAATTGCTTCCTTGGTCATGTGTGTGAGTGAGGTAAGCCAGCAGGTACTGGCAGCAGAAAGCTATTCAAGGTTAAGATTTGCTAGATGCATTAATTGAAGAAAATTTTTAAGTGGGTCAGCTCAGAGGGTACGTTATTTTCTATGTGTATCTCAATGCCAGAGGAAGCCCTGGCTGGCAATGGTTTGTCGTCACTAATGTTTCTCACACTTGTGTTCATAAGGCAGTGAGTGGTAGACTGCAAACATCACTAGGTCTGAGAAGTAGCATTTCCTACATTTTTTACTGCACTAGAGTCCCAGTAAATGTCACTTACCTGCACGCTTACTTCATCAAATATTAAGACTGACATTTTATTCAAAGCTATCCCATTTGTCAATAATGGCAAAGAAGTATATTCTATTGTGTAATAGAGAAATGAAGGAAAACAGGGACATGAAGGGAAAATCCAGGCACTGAAAAGTGCGCCCAGCAAAGCTCCAGACACAGTGATGCTCTCCTCTATCATTATCCAAGTGTGCACCTCTAAAAAAATACATTTATTTTCAGATTTCTTCCAGTCTCTGTGTAAACGGGTCCAGAGAAGCACAAAAAGCAGCCAGCCAAATATATAACAGGGGTCAAGTCTTTTCAGAAGTTCAGGGAAAGATGTTTAGAAGAGGAGAGCAGCTTTTGCTGACTGAAAAGGTGGTGATGATCTATTCAACAACTTCAAATCTATGCCCTTGTGCCTTAAACTGCTATGAAAACAACTGGATAGGGAATACATTTTTAAAGAGGGAAAAGTTATTAATGCTCAACTTCCGCCAGTATAAGTCATTTAGTATTAATAACTTCACTTCATAATTAACTTTGCATAACAATAGTAGCCGAATACCCTCATGCTGTGATAAGCAACAGGCTCCTCTGCCCTGGAGACAATACAATCAAAACTGAGAAAAGAGGAAAAAAGGGTAATATATGGAGAGATTAAGTAAATGTCCAAGGTCACAAAGGCTGTCTGCCAAAGAGGCTGAAGCTGAACCCAGAGATGTGGAGTGACACTGGCAACTGATATTAACATACCTAGAGCAGACGTTAGATCTCTAAGGTGGCATAGCAAAGGAAGGTGTATTACAGATCTAACTTCCATTTGAGGATTAGTTGTCCTTGAGGTCAACAAAATCCACCAGCAGAGAAGAGTTTGAACCATCTGCAGTTTAGAAGACTCATCCATCATAGCTGTACAGTGAATGCTGAAAGAGTTAACAGACATCCTCTGTGGCATCATTTAATTTGACTGTGCTATGAATGCTACTAAAATAATGTGAAAGTAGATGAACATTGCAGCAATATTAACATGCAGTGATGTTAATGTTTATTAACCTAAGAAGGTTTGAGGAGCATTCAGGAATAAACACAGCTGGGTGTCCTGCAAAATCTTTTTCCCTGCCAAAGCCTTGTCTCAATTGATTGCCACCATGAGTGTCACTGACACCACTGTTGCTGGTTTTATCCCTGAATGTCTAAGCATTTTAAATATCCGGTGAGATAAGGACACTTCTTTATTTATGTGATGGCAAAGAAAAGACAGGAAGGAAGCGGCACTGCTTATCTGCTTTTTTGTAGCTGGAGTATTAGCAGGTTATCAGTATCTCTAAACTCTATAGTAATTTGATTTTGAAAGTGGTTTCATTGCTGCCCTTTTCAACTTATTTCTCAGAAGATTTGGAGTCACATTCTCCATTGATTCTTTACCTCTGACCCTAGGCAGATTGAAGAGATACTAGGTTCAGATGCAATGTTCACTACAATCTCAAGAAAATCTCTGCACACTTTCTCCATCAAGGCTTTGTTTTGATCAGTGTCTTGGTGCATTTATGATCTACTCAACAAGTTATATACATAAAAGTGACAGGATTTTTAGTTCATTTGTGGAACTATCCAAGCGCCTATTATTGAGGTTCAACAATCATCTCTCACCAAAACTCAATCACAAATGCAAATAAAACTTGTAGACAACAAATTCAGCCATATTCTTTCTCCCATGCTGTGAGCAACTTAAACTGTTTTTTCTTTCATTGACTGATTCTTTGATACATAGATATATCCAACTGTGAGCACCATCTTTTAGATCTGTATAAAACTAATGATTTTTAATATTGTCTTCCATACTTGATCATGCAGAGAAGAAATTATTTGGCTGAAAAAAGTTATCCTTAGATCACAAAGACTCTAAGGTGCCCAGTCTGCATTGTTTCAGTACTTCAGAGGAGGCCTAAGAACATCCATGCATTATTCCAAGTAGTTATAACTGAACAAGAAAGCTTTAAAATCGATCCAATATCGGTAAGTCTGTCAACAATTTTGGTTAATAAATCTGGGTTACCTATAGTAAAAATGACAATATAACCATGCTTCTCTTTTGAAGCACAGTTTCTGATCATGTCCTTAGTTTTAGGCTGGACTTCCAACAGGGTTTTTTGCTTGTGAAGGAGGTAATGGCTTGTATAAGATGACTCACTTTCCTGCGTACTACAGAAAAGCATTAAATCTGGTGAGCTATGTGTCCTTGTATTGAAGCTGCTTGCATAGTTCTTTTTCAGCAGCTTACACATAAAGGAATCTCTGTGATACTGCACCAGAAACATCTATGGAATGCACATATTTTATTTCATCATCATCACTTATCCATACAATTCATGTCTTCACCTGTCACTGCATTTCCAGTACTGAAAAAAATGTTTTATTCACAATGGATATCCTAAGAAACTTCTGCCATCATCCTCTTCACTTAGCCAGTGTCTTCTGGCATATGGTTTCAGATAAACTGCTACAAGTTACAGCCCATACTATACCAACATTATTTTAGATCACATCATTATGAATCACCATAAACTAGAAAAAAAAAATACCATTTTTATTCAGCCTAGACAGGCATTAAGGACATAGCACACTTTGACAGTAACTTCACTGTGATGACATATTCTTTTTCTTTGGCACCAGATTATATTTAAGTCTAAATCACTCACATAAATAAATAAATAAATGAACAATAGATCAGAGAAAAATCTGATTCTTTGCAGTTGTGAAACTCTGCTACTGATATCACCACATCAGCCGGGAGCAAACTGAAGCTTTTCAACTCAAATTGCTGGATCTGAGGTGAGTTCCCATTTTTAATGAGACATTTACTAAACTTCTGAATATATACAGAAAGCTAATTTACTTCTTGAGAGATCAGTTATGTTACCATCTCAATCTAATTAGAGCAAATTGTGTTTAAAACAATATTGATTTTAGATTAAAGCTTTCCATTGCATTACCAGTAGGCAGAGTTTCCCTTATTTAACCTTGGTGACAGATAATGTCAAATTCAACAAAACCCTATTTATTAAAGAGCACAGTCAAAGCAATTTTGATTCAAAAGAGAAAATTAGTTAAATTGTGCTAATTGTTGTATCAAATAAATGTAATATGTTCTGTTATAAGGGGAAAAACATTCAGCATACTCTTCAGTACCTTTTTTTCATTCATAATATTTCAGAAGCATTAGAAAATGCTTCTGCTGCATGTGTAAGATTTATTTGGGTTTTATTGTGCTTTCAGGTCATGGTTTAACTCCCATGCTCTGTTTCATCATTAAGTTTCATGAGCATTCTCAAAGGTAGGTAGGTTTACCAATCTAGTATCGTGTGCACTTAAGTCTCTATTTTCTTTTGTCCTAAAATGTACTTTTGCCAAAAGAAATGAGTAATTCTGAAAGGGACAGGCTAAAACAGAAGATCTTCCAGAAAAGGAGCCCTTCAGTCAGCCAGAGCACACAAAATTTGGAAAGTTTATGTTTGGCACATTTATGAACAGAAACCGAAGTGCCTCTTCCTCACTACTTTGAAGCAATGAGAGAAGTTGCTTCAGTGCACCAGAAGAGCTATGGAGCTATTCCTACTTCCATCTTCAAAAGTACATCAGAGAAGTGCAAATGGGAAACTGAAGTCTGGAGCTAGGCTGAGAGCACTTATTCACACCAGATACATGCCAAAACACTGCAGGTCATCAGCATAGATACACATCCACAATTGTAAATAAGCCTTGATTTGTAAAATGTAAATTATAAATAAGCCTTGCTCTTGCAGATTCAGTAGTCAACAAACCAGGCTGTGAAAGCTCATTAAAATGTGACAGTGTTATGACCAAATAGTATGTAACTTCCACTAGCACCATGTGCAAGACAAGGAGGGTGAGAAAATCACAAAAAAACCCCTACAAATATGGAGAAAATGAGATATTTGGAAAAGGGTTAGCAGTAAAGAGGGAATAGTATTTGTCTTCTCTCTAACCAAATTATTTTAGCATTACCAGAGAAACCAAGAGAAAAAGAAGCAGTTTTCAGAAGTATGTTTGCAAGGTGCCCTATCTTGAAGCTGTTTTGTACATTCAAAACATGTCTACACCTCCAGCTACACTCATCATAGTAGACTGTAATAGCTCCACTTTTTCAGGTAATGAGTAAATTCCAGTTATTTTGGTAATGGTACTTTCAGTTCATAATGGTAACAATCCATATTTACTTGCCACAACCCATAAGAATGATGGAGAATGTTGACAATTTCACATGATTTTACTATCATTTTGGGTGTTGTTTTCTTAGCGATATAGGAACTTACTGTAATAAAAGCAGTCAATGTGTATTAGATGTTTTTATTCAGTACAGTTTAGTGGGCGTCTAGTTCCCCAGGGAGGGTGTGGAAAGCTACACCTGCCTCCAATGAACATGTACAGATTACCTCTTCTTGCTGAGACCCTAAATTTTTCATTCATTACAAAAAAAAAAAAAAGAAAAAGATATGAAGATTATTTTTTTTATATTTTTACATGCCTGGTCACCTCTATGGGTTACACAAAAAAAACTTCATGTGACTAGGCCGCATGCTGCTGCAGTACAAACAGGTGCATGACCATACTTACTTAATCAGTGCTTGGGACTGAGATGGAGACCTGCATTGCTAGCGCAGCGATGCTGTACCTGGAGTCAGGGACAAGAACGATCATAAAGTCTTAAAGTCCTTCCAGTAAACCAGTCTGATTATTGTTAGTCCTCATTTTCAATGGCCTCATCTCCTCCTCCATGCATACTTAAGGGCTTCACTGAGATAAGACAATTTTGAAGGCCATGTATCCTCTGAAGTTTGCTTTCTCACTCCTTTAAAAAATAATAAAAGAAATAATCCAGAGGTTCATTCCTCATTCTTGACAGAAACAAACATTTGATTATGATCCTGCTATTTAATTAGGATGGCATTAGGATACCATTATTTTATGTTTTAAGAAAAAAAAATCCTATAAAGTCCAAACAGTGTATTAAAATTGTATTATGTTACAAATAGAAAGGAATAGAATATCCTGTAAAAGCAGAACTTTTGCCTGGACCTTGAAATCTGTTTCTGTGTTTACCATCAATAGCACTTACATCCTGAATGACTATCTAAGCCACCCAAGTTTCCTAATCCTGCAGTAATAATAACAATTAAGATTTAAAAATATATCCCTTAAATGCTAAATCTACCATAGGCTGTAACTTCTCCCAGGCCCAGTATATTTTGCAGGATTTCCATAATCTGTTTCCAGATGGTGATTATCAGCAACAGGCCTAATTAATTCCTAAGGGTTTTTACTAAATAATAGCTGAGTCATCACACAAAAATCCAGAAAAATTAAATATATGTTCTGTATCCTCAGTAGACTCTAATTCTGCATTTCCAAATGATAACCAGACAGGCTTATGCAGGGAATCCTTCCTTGAGGGTAGGAGGAAAACACCATCTGCAACATGTTCAAACCAACTTCTGTCCTGTCCTGGGAGTGACCCCTGGGACCAAGACTGCTGCAACCTCTAAGTCAAATTATTTCACTCTTCAATTTATCACCATTTAGCCTGGTTAAGAAGGCATCACTGCAGCAAAGATAAGAGATCAGCCTGCAACAAGACTGCTGGGTGTTCATGCCAATTGTTTATTCTGGTGAAGCTAAAGGGTTTTAACTCTGGGCTGGATCCCCATCCATCCCCACAGACTGAAGAAGAGCTAATGGCCCACTAGGCTGCTGGCCTTCCAGCATCCTAGGCGAGAAACAACCCATTGCTCCTAAAAATAAAATGCACATGTGTGAGAAATGAGTCAACTGCTTCACTTGGATCAGGATATCCACTGAAAGTGATCAAGACCAAGTGACCAAGAAACACTTATTCAAAAATATAATTAAACAGTTAAGTTTACAAACCACTAAACCATGACATTTTATAAAGGAACTTCAAAAGACTTCATTGCAAATAAGTGAAAAGTCACTAGTGTCTCACAAAACAACAGGTGGAGAAAGTAATATAGATTTCTAGATGCTATTTTATCAGAGCATTTAATGTTTGAATACTGAATATATATATAATGTCTGAATATATATATATATATATACTTAGCTATGAAAATACTCTTGCAGAGCCAAGAAACTTCCCTGTTGATGAACTGCAGATCAGACATAAACAGATTACATCATATTAATTCTGTCAAGAGTTCCAATATCTACTCACTGCAATTCCTCTACTAGAAAAAATTGAAATAAGTGTCAATACAATTACTTTTAAGTTGTCAGAATATATTTTTTATTTTAAAGTTCTCTGTAGTCATTCCATCAGTTTTTCAATTCTTATTTCCTGCCAAATCTTCTAAAATGTTTCACAATGAAATGCAAGAAGAATCCTTCAGATTCTATTTGCAGAGTAGATGATATACATATAATAAAGCTTATCTTCATAAACATCTAGATTTCTAAAAAGGATGTTGATCACTTAATATGAAAAAATAAGAAACCTTATAATTGCTTTTAGCATCAGTCTTTTCCATTTCAGTAGCAGCTGTTTCTATCCTAAATATACTTATGGGTGAACTTCTTGACCAGTAGTTGGTGGATATTGTTTTCAGAAAGACTGAAGTACACTAAATCTCATTGACTTTCCGTTTTGCTCAACATGCCATGCCCCCTGAACAGTAAGTGACAGCTGTGTCTACTGTCCGCAGTAGGACTTAAAAGGCATCAGTGCCTTTTTGACAGGATTCATTTTCCACCTAAAATGCTCTGTCAGACAGAAGTTGGCAGAATTCATATAAAAATTCCTTCTTCTTGGATCACAACTGTTAAAACAGAGCTTTTAGAAGGACATCTGAAGGGCTTCCGGACCTGGTATGCTATCCTGGATCCAAGAAAACCAATGTATGTTACTTCTGGTGGATTCAGGAAGAATCCAAAGATTTGAACTCTTTCCTGCATAAAGAGAACTAACCTGCTGTCTTTTGTACTGTCATTTGGACATGTAGGAATAAGTCACCTTTGTTTTATTTGTATAATGCTTTTTGACTTTGTTCTGAAATAATGTCTGTTTCTGGAATGATGAGGCATTTCCATGTCTATTGCCCATATAGCAAAGGGTTTGGCCTTTTTGTCCAAGGAAAAGGAAGGTGAGAAGGGAGTCTGTAAATTTTCTTGGGCTAAATAACCATTGGCTCCATTGTACAGGCACAGAAAAGAGAGGCCACAGGGAGCAGCCAGGTGTGACTCCCCAGAATGGGTCAGGCAGAGGTTAGGGCTGCAGCAGGGCTGTTTTCCTTTCTGATGTTGACAGCAGAACAACGTGTAGCACATCAAACCTCCCAGTGCTCCTGGCACAAGCAGTAAGCAGGTCACCATTGCCAGCTTTATGTCCATATTGAGACCTCGTATACAGGCAAAATACTTCACAGGAAATCACACAGTGAAGTTAATGAATTCAACGTTGAAAGGTAAAATTGCACAACCACGTTAGCTCTCACTGCAAGTAACCTGTATTGCAACCCTCAAATCTTGTGCATTAACCTATGTGTGCAGAGCAGCCAGGTCTCCAAGGAAAATGGTCAATCCTCTACAAAGGTTCACAGAAGAAATAATGGTACTTGGCAACTGATCTCTCTATAAATGTTTTCTTTCAAGTTGGATCTTTTAAGCTTGGTGGGCAAATAATGATTGTACCATGGAGACAGTTTCTGAAAGTTACCACAATGTAGTAAGGAGGAAGAAAAAAGTCTGTAATATTTAGGGAATGCCTCCCTCTGCTAATCAAGGAAAGCTGAAAGATCAAATACTTGCTCAGTATTAGTTGTTACCAGGTTTGTTTTTTAGTTCAGTTCAATAAATTGACTCACTCACTTGTTACTAACACAGATTATTGTTAATGTGCTTCTTGGTCAACAGTACCTCTTGATAACATTTTAATTAAAATGAATTAACACATTTACTTTTAGGGGTCTAATGTGTGACCCTTCAGAACACTGACAGATATCAGATGCCATTTTCCTCAATTAATCAGTATAAAATTATTCTGAAACGGTTGCAAAGAGTGCAACTTTTACTTAATGCCACATTTACCACTTTGATACTCCACCAGTAGTGCCCAGTATCGAAATCATGCTTTTTCACTGAGAGGGGACTCTAAGTTGAACTTGCAGATCAGGCTGCTGTTGCCCACGCTCATCTTCATCTCAGCAGCAGCCTCTTGTCTGCTGGTTATGCCAGGCTGCTGTGTGCCTCTTGCTCCAGACAGCAGAGGAGGAACACCAGGCACCAAGGAACACATCCCTGCTCCTTGCTCATCACTGGAGGAGACTTGTGACCCCAGCTCATACTGAGGCATTTCTGGCAGTCACAGCTGGGTGTGCCTGCAGGTTGGGAATATCGTAGCCATGCTGCGCACAATAGACATGGATGTGTGAGAAAGAAAAGCAATCAAAATACTAATGCGAAGCAAATGCAACCAGGCTTGCTAATCTTTTCTATCCTAAGAGCTTCAACGGGAGCTCTGTCGAGCCAGAGCTCCTGACAGGGCTGTCACTGCAAGACACTTGTACACAGACTTGAATGCACTTAACTCATGCCGCTGTGTTTAGGAGGAAGAGTGATATTGTTCCTCTTCTACATTAAGGAAGCGAAAGCACAGGGACTAGTTCAAAGACACTAAAAGACTTCCTGGGAAAAAGCAGCAAAAGGACATGGGCTTCTCATGTTTCAGGCTACCACATAAATTACTGTATCAATTTTCCCCCTGACATTAATGCTAAGTAGTCAGAATCATTGTTTTAGATCTTATACCATACATCCCTCTTGTAAATATACATCTAATTCCTATCAATGATAGATTGTCCCCTCTGGCCCTATCTGAAAAATGGGGAATATTCTTTCCTTTTTGTAGCAGTCATGCCATGCTAAGAAATAATGATTAAAAAACCATGGAGATCAACCTGCTTCTTTTAGTCTTGGCATCCCCCTATTATTATAAATATTTTCCTACACTGTTGACATTACAAGGTTTCTGTGATGAACTATTTGTTCATCAGGGAGCTAGCTTGTAAGCTGTAAAGATCAGCACTTTATTTCAAAGGGAGGGAAAACATTATAGCATTTCATCTTATGCGCATTTGTTGTGGTTTAACTCCAGCTGGCAACTAAGCACCATACATCCACTTGCTCACTCTTTCCCCCATGGGATGGGGGAGGGAATCGGAAGAGTAAAAGTGAGAAAACTTGTGGGTTAAGATAAAGACTGTTTAATAGGTAAAGCAATCAAAGCAAAGCAAAGCAAGGAATTCATTCACCATTTCCCATCAGCAGGCAGGTGTTCAGCCATCTCCAGGAAAGCTGGGCTCCATCACTTTACCTGTGAAGATAAACACCATCACTCTAAACATTCCCTCTTTCCTTTTTCTCCCCCCAGCTTTATACTGCTGAGCATGACGCCATGTGGTATGGAAGAATATCCCTTTGTTCAGCTGGTGTCAGCTTTCCCAGCTGTGTTCCCTCCCAGTTCGTTGTGCACCTACTCCCTGGTGGGGTGGTGTGAGAGGCAGAAAAGGCCTTGACTCTGTGTGAGCACTGCTCAGAAATAACAAAACCATCCCTGTATTACCAATACTGTTTCCAGCAGAAATCCAAAACGGAGCCCATACTAGTTACTATGTAGAAAATTAACTCTACCCAGCCAAAACCAGCACAGTGCTTAGCTGAATTTATAACTCATGAAAGAAGTTACAGGATCTTACTGTCAGGCACTGATGCACCAAAGTGGTGCAGCAGAATGTAGACATTTTAGGCATCTGTCGTGGTTTAAACCCAGTCAGGTAACTCATTCGCTCACTTCCCCCCCTTTTCTTGCCCTCCCCCTGCTCTCGGAGGGACGGAGAGGAGAATCAAAAAGAATGCAACTCCCACGGGTTGAGATAAGAACAGTTTAGTAACTAAGGTATAACACAAATCACTACTGCTACCACCAATGATAATAATGATAAAGGAAATAACAAGGGAAGAGAATACATCATCTCACCACCAGCCAACTGATAACTCGCCCCCCCAGCCCGACCGAGCTCTGACCAATACCTCCTCCAACCCCGCAGTCTCCCAGCCCTTCCGGCTAACTCCCAGTTACATCCTGGGCATGACGTGCTGTGGTATGGAATACCTCTTTGGTCAGTTTGGGTCAGGTGTCCTGTCTCTGCTTCCTCCTGGCTCCCCCTCCTCCCTGGCAGAGCATGAGGCTCACAAAGTCCTTGGCCAAACCAAAACATTCTTGTTATCAGCTCTGTTCCCGAGCTGAAAGTCAAAACACTGCACTGCACCAGCTACCAAGAAGGGGAAAAATGACTGCTACTGCTGAACCCAGGACATTATCCACCCCTTATTCCATACCATTCACGTCATGCTCAGATCCCACATTTTCAATATACCATCACTCTTATCTCGGTGCACTCTTAACTTAGTGCATGGACCAGTCCCTATAAAGCTGCTGCGTCCATCTGGTCCATGATGTCAGGCTCCATCTCTTGTAACAGTCTTCCAGAGCAGGAGAGACTGTGTGCAGTGTTCACACTCGTGAATAAACTGGGCAATAGTGTCCATTGCTAAGTCCACCCCTCGATCATGAGTCCATCTCTGTGTTGCATCTCTGCTCTGATGGCCTGAAGTGCCATGGGCCTACCAGGCTTAAAATAATTCACTGTCCCCTTAAGCAGTTTCTGCAGCTTGCTGCTGGGGACTCCATACAGCTGCCTTCCATCTCCAATGCTTCCAAAGCACTGGAGGGGCCCAGTGGACTAGATACTTGCCCATACTGTCCCACACACCCTGCCACTCATCACTGTCCAGCCTTGGAGAAAACCTCTTGGTCCCCCTATATTGTTGTCTAACCCCAGACAAGACCCAAACCTGACTCTGCTTAACTTTTGAGAACAGACAAAATGGTTGTGGGTAGAACACAGTCTGTGTGTGTGACAACATGCTGATCCCCATTGCAATCAGCAGGCAGGTCCCAAGGATACCCAAAGGCCATTCAAAACCTTCAGAACTCTCAGTTGATGCTGCTGTACTTGTCACTGGGGCTGGTGTAGCTGCTGTGCTTGTCACTGGGGCTGGTGTAGCTGCTGTGCTTGCCGGCTCTCCCACCGCCAGCTTCTCTTTTCCTGAGTCCAGCTCTTCCTCCTCTGCCTTGCTGGGAAATGCTGCGTGGTCTCCTGCATCCTCCTGGGGCTCGGCGGGCGGCTTCCGGGAAACGCTCTCGGCAGTCGCGGGGCTCGGCTCTTCCGCGGGGCTCGGCTCTTCCGCGGGGCTCGGCTCCTCCGCCGCCTTCTCCCGCTGCTCGGCAGCCCCTTCCTTCTGCTCCTCGACCGCCCCGACCTCCTCCACCCGCAGCCGTCCCCTCGCGGCCTCCGGCCCCGCTCCCGCCGCCGCTTGGTCCCCGGGGCCGCTCTCCCCGGCCGGTTCGGCTGCCGCCGGCTCCCGGGGCCGCTCCCCCTCGGCTCCCCGCAGCCTCATGAAGATGGAGAGTAGGGTGAGGGCCAGGACGGTGAAGAGCAGCCGGACGGCCAGGTACAAGTCCACGGCCACGTCCGTCCCGCCCTGCTGCTGGAGCCCGCCCGTATTACAAGCCATTGCCATAAAGCACAGAGAGACAAGAACCTTAGCCCAAGCCCCGCACTTGATAAACACTATCACAGCAAATACCGGCTCTACGTAAGTTACAACATTCTGAAGCTGTGAGATCAAGCAAAACAACTCTGAGAGCCAATAAATCAGCATTGTGACGAGTGACTATTAATCTGGTCAGATCTGTTGTTATCTCAACCCTTCGAGCCCCACGTTGGGCGCCAAAAAGAACTGTCGTGGTTTAAACCCAGTCAGGTAACTCATTCGCTCACTTCCCCCCCTTTTCTTGCCCTCCCCCTGCTCTCGGAGGGACGGAGAGGAGAATCAAAAAGAATGCAACTCCCACGGGTTGAGATAAGAACAGTTTAGTAACTAAGGTATAACACAAATCACTACTGCTACCACCAATGATAATAATGATAAAGGAAATAACAAGGGAAGAGAATACATCATCTCACCACCAGCCAACTGATAACTCGCCCCCCCCAGCCCGACCAAGCTCTGACCGATACCTCCTCCAACCCCGCAGTCTCCCAGCCCTTCCGGCTAACTCCCAGTTACATCCTGGGCATGACGTGCTGTGGTATGGAATACCTCTTTGGTCAGTTTGGGTCAGGTGTCCTGTCTCTGCTTCCTCCTGGCTCCCCCTCCTCCCTGGCAGAGCATGAGGCTCACAAAGTCCTTGGCCAAACCAAAACATTCTTGTTATCAGCTCTGTTCCCGAGCTGAAAGTCAAAACACTGCACTGCACCAGCTACCAAGAAGGGGAAAAATGACTGCTACTGCTGAACCCAGGACAGCATCTCCAGAAACAGGTGTAGCCTCTATTCTGTTCGCACATATCCAACACTCAGAGAAGCTACTCTGCTTCAGTGCCTATCCATTTTCTCTCTGCTGCAACCTTCTATTTGTGCAGGTGATTTTTGTTATTATTTTCTGTTGTAGAACCTTGTCCACTTGGAAACCTCTAAGCCGCAAAAATCCTGTCAGACAGAAGCAACTTTTGGTTACTCTGAACCAGGGCTAGATTTGACCTGACAGTGACTGGAAGGTGAGGGATTTGGTATTATCTATTAATTTTTTGAGCCATCTGGTTCCAAAAATGCAGTTTAACAATGAGACATCACATCCAAGAATTTATGAAGTTCAAGACGAGCACTATCCTCTGAATGACAGATGCAATCCTATCAGCTTCAGCAGATTATATGTTTAAAATACAGCTATCATTCCCAGTGAAGGAAAGATAACTCTGTATCATTAAATCTAATGCAATATAAAATAAATGCTCGTATACAGTGAAATCTCAACCAAATACTAGATCTGATTTCTAAATAATTAAGACATGTAAATCAAGATCAAGATATCAACGCAAGATAAGGAATTTAGTAAGAACATCTGTACAAATCTCCATCAGAGTGCTTCACTTTTCACACACAAGGTAGAAAGCATCTTCTCATGTATTGCAGCATCTGCATGCAGTGCCATGAACTGCAGCAGTGCTTGACGGTCTTCTAAAATGGAAGCAAAGGATTTAATAGATTGTTTCCAACAATCTCACTGCTCTAACTGCTGAGTGTCCCACAGACTTCAACTTAGTCAGAGAAATTCCTGCTAGGACAGTCCTTTCAGCCCTTCCTTCTTCCATCCCTCCTTGTGCCTGTTCTCCAGATGGGGAAATTAAGACCAGACACCTAGCAAGACTTGATGAAGATCACACAAAAAATCTCTAGCAGAGGTGTAAGCTGACAGAATTCCTCCAGATCCAGGTTTGCACACTCGCTGGATGACCGTGTGACTTCTCAATTTCTTTCTATAAAGTACACCTTATTTTTATGATACACACTTTCTAATGAGTTTGGAAGCTTGGACTTCAGATGGGGTGGGCAGTCTTTGCAGTCATTAGGAACCTCTATTAAAGTTAATGCACATCTAGGAAAGGGGAGGCTATGCTCTAGATTTGGATACTGATACAGTACTTTAATATTATTCAAGATTTTATTTGAACTTTTAGTGAAATATTCATTCATATCCTGATCCTAATATAAAATTCCTTATTATGTAGTTGTACTGATTTTCAGACTTGCAGTTTTAAAGTAGGGCAAATGTTAGGTTTAAATACCCTGAAAATGTCTTTCTAGAAGATAATAATCAGTCAAATGTAAAACTGAGCTTGAAAGGTAACACATCTGCATGGATCAGTGCAATTTTGAAGACTAAATTATGCCTAATTAGCTAGGGTGAGAGAGTAGCTTTTTCCCGAACTCCTATTTCATTTCATTGTTAAAAGTCATAATCTATACATTAACCAGCTCTCCACCTGAAATGTGGAGGAGTGCTACTTGCAGAAGGCTCCAAAACCAGACCTAAGGTATCAGTCTGCGCAGTTCCTCGCAGCTAAGAAGTACGTCAAATGCTGCTCTCTGTTGTATCACATATCTGACATTGGCTTTCAAGGAAGAATTCAGCCTGAAAACCCCTTTGAAATGAAATAGAAACTTTGAAGGCAGCATCAGAACAAAATCACGTTCCACTCTTCACATCTGTCTGTGCACTTGGCAGATGCCACACACCAATAATTTAAATTAAGGCGTTTTCCATTCTCAGGCATTGTGATAATTCCAGGGCATTTCCTCCATCATATTTGTAACCTATTCATTATGCCATTTTACTGCATAATGAAGACAAATGCCAACAGTTTAGCAACAGATTTGGATAATGACAAGATGTACAGTAACACAGAATAATGTGAACAGGCCTGCAAGTTCTAATTGAATATTTTTCTGATCCCAGTTCCATTAATCTTTCCTCCTGCTTCATTTTTCTAGCCATTTCATGTGTCACCTGCCCCCTTTCTCCTTTCCTCCTCAAACCGCCAGCTGAAAGCATTTTCAAGAAATAGATTCTGCCTCCGTTGTGGAGTCAGGCTTTCTCCTTATCAATATACACAGCTCGCTTGCTGATGAAACATTGAGCTTCTGATGGAGGGAACAGCGCATATCCCAGGCATGGTACTTAATTGGTATGCTGGCCCATGCAAAGCTATCTGATTGCATTCAGTAACTGGCAGGGACAGAAAGCATTTCCAGGGGAAATAATATCTAGCTGTGAATGTCGAATATGTGTGTAAGAACTGAACAGTAAACACCAGCCTTAATTTTAATATCTCACATTATGCAAAACTTAAAAAAGATGAGTGCTCTGATATTCAAGCAGAACCCTGCGGGATAGGAATGTTATCATAAGAATATTATAGAAACCAATGTAAAATATCCAGCTGCTGTGAGAGGTTTGGGGCATCAAATGTTTTTGAATCACCATTTTCCTTCCACAAATGGAAGTATTTACCTATTAACAGCAGCAAAACGATATTATTTCACTGGGCTGTATGACCGCAAGCAACATTGCCTTTCAGTTTAGGCTTTGATATGTTAGCACTTAATGTCCCAAACAGCCCTTAAAAGCTCCAAGGTGAAAATGTAAAACCACAATCCAGCCCTAAATGGTCATTTAAAAAATGATCAACCCAAAGCTCAGAAGTACCTTTATCTGTTTATGAGGCATTCCAGTTAAAATAGTTACACTAAGAATGCGAGGAGTATGATACCTATTTAATTTTATGGTGGTTTTCTCTCTCTCTCTCCAAATGAGAAAAGGTGGCTGGGACTGCAGCAAGAGCTAAATCCTGTTTGTCTTATTCACACAACCACTCACACTGACTACAGCAGGACTGTGAAAGGGATTTGGCCTGAATTCTTACTGTGTCAATTATAGTTACAAGCCAGTTTCTCTTTTCGTCCTGCTCTCCAGCCAAACTGTTACTCATATGCTTCCAGATGAAATGTGTGACAGACAACAGCAAAGATGTGAAAGCAGCAAAAAGAAACATCAATTCAGATCAGTGGATCCAGATTAAAAACAAAATCTTGACCAAACAAAGCCTTTTGCTGGCACAACTTTTAGGGAATTGGTCAAAGAAGATTTACGCAGAACTGTTTAGACAATACCTATCTAGGATTTGCATGTACTTTCCCAGGAATGAGAAGGCAGAAAAGAATTTGTGATATTTAGTGAGACAATTTGTGTGCAAATCTTGACCTTCATAAAGATGTCCAAATATCTGCAAGTTGATTTTTTTTTTAAAGTAACATGTGACATAAAGAGAATTAAGTGCCTATCTGGCTGGGCAGTCATTTAAGCTAGGGTGACAAGTAAGCACAACCTGTCATCACTGTACAGTTCCTTGTTTGTGTTCTGTCCAATGCACAGCCCAATGACCTTATGCTGAGAGGTTTTCACACTTCAAAGCTAGATCTCAGCAGTCTTGGTCAGTTCCTGGGTTAGACACCTCCAGAAGCACCTTTGAGAGCATGATGCTGAGAGATGGTTCCTGGCCTGGTTTTGCTAAGACTACTGGTGCTATCAAGAAGGACCTTTGCCACTTCAGACATTTGTCAACACTTTCTCAGCCTGATTCTAGCTCCGTTTGCTGTCTTTCAGGGTTACTCCTGAAAAATAATAAAAAGTATAAATCAGTTCTCCAGTGCTCCCCTTTCAGTGGTCCCTGCTTCAGGGTGAGGAAGATGAGCTGGCATTTCTTGGCCAACATCCCGGGCTCCTCTTGAACTCTCTGCTTCTGAGGGATGGGGAGAGGATTCTTTTGTAAACTCTGTTTTTCTGCAGGTGGCAGAAGGAACCTCAGCAACCTGAGGAGACTAGTTCCTCATAGAGCCCAAGCCTTGTGAGAGGAGGGGATCTTAACATCACCTTTCTCTGGGGTATGCCTCAGCAAGGAAAAAATTCTCTATAAGAGCCCAGACCTTCATCCTGAGAGACTGAAGAGCATGACATAACAATGAAGCCTTTTGTGCAAGCCCGAAGAAGCACAGAGAGAGAGGACTCAGGGAGCTAGCAGACCTAGTGAACAGTCAAATTTGCTCTGCTTATAATCAGAAATCTTGATACCCCCCCAAAAGAAAAAACCCTGAGACAGAAAAAAAACACATAATAACTTAAACACCTGTCATTACCGATTCTTCCAGAAAAGATGTGGGTTGTGTATTTATTTGGGACCAAGTCCCACTTGTCCTCAGACTTTGCAGATCCCATCCTTCTTGCAGAATAGTAATGGGGAATGGTGCAAACCTTAAATGATATTATAGTGTGAGAGATAATAGCAGCAAATTTCCATCAGTGGCATAAATCTTCAATGTCCTATGTTTAATCATTTTGTTTTCTTCACTGCTGTGCATTAATGGACATAAGAGACAAAAGACTCAATAAGCATTTCTGCACCCTTTGTGCCCTATTCTGGGTATGAGTGTAGGCTGCAGCAATCTGAGATGTTAAGTCTAGCTGTCAAGGAAAAAAAAAACAGAGACAAATGGTCACCCTGTCGCACAGCTGTGCTTACTGCAAACTAAACACAAACACAGTATTTAGAGCCCTAACATTTGAATAGGGTACAATGTTCCTCCGAATGAAAGTTTCCATAATAAAAGGATAAAGAAGTTGACATAATTTCTTAGCCTACTTGTATAACACCTTTCTAAAAGTAGGACTTTGAGGGAGATTGGATTTGCCTCAGCAATGTATGCTGCACAGTGAATTGTCTAGTGCTTCCCCAGTACATTTTGCCAATTTGATCACCAGTAGTAACTTGGGTGAACCTTTGAATTTCAATGCATGTGACTCCTCATGCGTCAAGATGAGATAATTCTGTGACTTGGACGATTACTTCTGAAGGCAAAAGGCCAAAGTTTTCTCCTTGAACTTTACATAAGAATTGATCAAGTCAATGCATTTTACATAGTTTTAGGTACCTCCTTGCTTTGCCTAGCCACATCAAGGGAATACGGTGGTAAAAAGCCATTTTCTTTCCACTTGCAGAACATATTAGCATTTGAGAGGGAAACATCCGTAAAAGACCTTATAAAAGTCTTCCTTCAGAAAATCCATTAATCCCAGACATTTTGTCCATAGTTCCTTGCAGTGCTATTGGAGTGTCTAGGCTATTGACCTATAATCCATTAACAGGATTTTTAAGAGTTCTGCTATGGTTACTCTTCAGGAGATGAGTGAACAGATGGATAGGATGGTCAACCCCTTGCTATAACCTTTGCCTAACAAAGCTGATTAATTCAGTCTTTCTAGTTGATAAGGCATCAAGTGTGGCTTTATCTACAGATAATTAAGTAAGACACAAGGCAGAGGAGTGAAAAGAGGTGAACAGCAAAGTGAACTCTCTAGGCTAAATCCAAGAGATTGGGGACTAGAAGCAGAGGTGAGATATCTGATGCTGTAAAGTATATGTCAGTAATGACTATTGCTTTAGCACAAGCATTTGTGAGCAGATGCAAGATACAACCTAGCAAATAAGCAGGTAGTGAGCAATGCCAGACACCATGAGCACTAGCTGGAGCTCTGACATTGTACCACCCTACAGCCCGGCATTCCACTCGTTGCTCATTACACTTAGCTTCCCAATACCTTGAAGCCACCAGAAGACAGTCCACCTGATTAGGTGGCACTGAACATGTGGCATACAGCAGCATCCCTGCCCTGCACGGAAAGGGGAAGTTCCAGGGCAAGCAGAGAGGCAGAACTAACAGTAGCATAAAAGTAGGTGCCCTGCAAACCCTCACAGACATGGTCCTCCCCCTTCCCATTTGCTTTTGTTTGGCTCTTTGGAGCATTTCCATGGGCCCACACCAGACCAGAGGCCAGTAGCTCTTTGCCTTGCCTCATTAGATGTGAGCAGTAGGGGATGCAGCCATCTACCGCACTTAAGACATTCAGAAGCACCCTGACACATAATTGACTCTTAGCTCCTTTCAACCCCAAAGCAAGCTAACTGCAGTCAACAATAACAAATAAAGAAAGAATTGAGGCCTGGTAAATAACCTGAAGTACAACAGCTGCAATGGGAAGGGAAGCAGCCAAGTGAATTAAGCCTCCCATGTTCCTTGCTTAGCCTTGCTTTTCTCTCTGTGACCTACAGCTGGATACAGCCTTTTACCACTGCTCTGCCCAGCTTGCAGCTGCACAACTTTGAGACTGCCAGGAGCCTCTTAACTCTCGTCTGGTCAGTAGTAAGGAATTTGCACCACCAAGGCAGGTACACCATGCTGCTCTGCCTTCATCTGCTCCTGTAAAGCCACATCTGCCTTTCTTGGCATCCTTCCAGCTTACCTCCCAGGCTGTGCCAGCACACACCACTGACTGTATGTTCATAAAGAGCTTATCCTAATCAAGCATCTTAGGAGGCCTCAGCCACCACTTTTCAGCAAGGGAGTCAACACAACAGTGGGTTAGCTGGTTTGCTGCCTCACCTGGCCGTGTGGAGCACAAAAAACACACAATCCTGCCTTGCCAGAAAACTGGAGGGCAAACTGGTTTTCATGTTTTCAGTTTTAAGTTTCACCCCATGAAAAGTACAAGGATGTTGTTAGGTTACGTAGAGAGAAAGTTAGAAAGTTGAAGGCACAGATGGAACTAAATCTGGCCACTGCCATAAAAGGTAATAAAAAGGACTTTTCCAAACATATTAGCAAAAAAAGGAGGTCCAAGGAGAACATCATCTACTGAATTCTAGGGGAAACCTTGTGACTGAGGATGAGGAGAAGATTGAGGTAATTAAGGTCACCTTTGCCTCAGCCTTTAATAGGCACTGAATTGGAAGTCTCCTTAATCCAGGAAGAAATGGTTAGCAACCTCCTGCTCAACTCAGATGTACACAAGTCTATAGGGACAGATAGATTCCACCCTAGAGTGCTGTCAGAGGAGCTTGTTAAGCCACTCTCTATCATCTATCAGCAGTCCTGGTCTAGTTGTCAGGCCCCAGAGAACTGGAGATTGGCCAATGTGGTGCCTCTCTACAAAAAGGGCAGGAAGGAAGACTCTGGGAACTACAGGCCTGTCAGCCTGACCTCAGTGCCAGGGAAGGTCATGGAGCAGATGATCCTAAGTGAGATCATAAAGCATGTGTGGGAAAACAGAGGGATCAGGCCCAGTCGGCATGGGTTCATGAAGGGCAGGTCCTGCTTGACCAACCTGATCTCCTTCTATGAAAAGGTAACCACCTAGTTGATGAGGGAAAGGCTGTGGGGACTGTCTACTTAGACTCAAGTAAAGCATTTGATACTGTCTCCCACAGCATTCTGCTGGAGAAATTGGCTGTTCATGGCCTGGATAGGTGTACTCTTCACTGTGTTGGAAACTGGATGGATGGCCAAGCTGAAAAAGTGGTGGTAAATGGTATCATGTCTAGTTGGCAAATGATCGCTAGTGGTATCCCTCAGGGCTTGGTGTTAGGGCCAGTATTGCTTAATATCTTCACTGATGATCTGGATGAGGGGATCAAGTGCACCCTCAGTAAATCTGCGGACGACACCAAGCTGGGTGGGAGTGTTGATCTGCTGGATGATAGGGAGGTTCTGCAGAGGGATCTGGACAGGCAGGCTTGGTCAATGGGCTGTGGCCAATGGCCTGAGGTTCAACAATGCAGAGTGATGGGTCCTGCACTTGAGTCACAACAACCCCATGCAATGCAACAGGCTTGGGGAAGAGCATGTGGAAAGCTGCGTGGCAGAAAAGGACCTGGGGGGGTTGGTTGACAGGCAGCTGAACATGAGCCAGCTTGTGCCCAGGCAGCCAAGAAGGCCAAGAGCATCTAAGGGCATCAGCACTGGTGTGGCCAGCAGGGCCAGGGCAACAATCATCCCCCTGTACTCAGCACTGGTGAGGCTGCACCTCGAATGATATGTTCAGTTCTGGGACCCTCATTACAAGAGAGATATTGAGGTGCTAGAGTGGGTCCAGAGAAGGGCAACTTTGCTGGTGAAGAGTCTGGAGCACGAGTCTGATGAGAAACAGCTGAGGGAACTGGGGTTGTTTAGTCTGGAGAAGAGAAGGCTCAGGGGGGAGTTTTTTGCTCTCTACAACTACCTGAAAGGAGGTTGTAGTGAGATGAGGGTCGGTCTCTTCTCCCAAGTGATAGGACAAGAGGTAACAGCCTTAAGCTGTGTCAAAGGAGGTTTAGATTATATTGGATATTAGGAACAATTTCTTCACCAAGAGGGTGGTCAGGAATTGGAACAGGCTGCTCAGGGCAGTGGTGGAGTCAATGTCCCTGGAAGTATTAAAAAAACATGTAGATGACATGGTTCGTGACATGGTTTAGTGGTGGCCTTGGCAGTCATGGGGTAATGGTTGGACCTGATCTCCAAGGTCATTTCTAACCTAGCTGATTCTATGATACTAAGTGTTGCACTTTACAAGTAGCTGTATACAGGTTTTCATTCTGTTTCTGAATTCAAAAAACAGATAAAAAAAATATAATTTACTGTGCCAGCTTTTTTTTAAGAACACAGGCAGGAATTTTATCAGCACTGAAATGGGAGGTTGTTCAAAAGCTTTGGACTACAAACCCCAGAGATTTTTCACGCATAACACCCAAATTCTGATTTATAAACTGTTGATCCAGCTGTGAAATAGTACTATAACAACCCAAACAACTTGCTCTGGGATTGCAGAATTTTGCCTTTGGCAACTTCCAGAAATATCTCAGTATTGGTAAGGCAGTCCAGCTCTAACCTAATCTCACGCTCAGGCTTCATCAGAGGGCACAATGACACAGGCCTCTTCTTACAGGCTAATTGCCAAACTGAAGGCTCCTCTGGGGTGGTACCATGCTGAGACTGGCTCGCTAGAAACAATGACTTATGTTTCAGTTTCTGTCCCAATGTCTATTTAATGTACTTTATTCTCTTCCTATTTAAGGTAAACTACATAAGCAGCTTATAGTAGAGGCCAGAAACCAAGAAGATGCTCTGAGCCACCAGTCAAACTGACACAATCTCTTCCATGAGGAGCTACAATTGACCTTCTGTAATTGGCTTGGACATTTCAGAGCATTTTCTTAGAAGCCGGAAGATTCAACGTTAGTGCCATACAGGCAGAGAAGAAACTGAACTCAGGTCTACCTTGTGCTTGATTAAACAACACCTAAACAACACCTAAACAACATGTGAAAAGGTGATAGGGATACCAGTACACGCAGAATGCTTTTACAGTTAGTTACAGATAGGAACGGACCCCTATCTTAGCCACATATTAAAATTCTACATATCTACATACAAACTTATATTGAGGATAATATAGAGAGCAAATTTCAGGGGAAAGAATTTTAAGGAACATGAACAATTAAGCGATTTGATCAGTCAGTTATGAGTGATTAATTCATTCCTGTCCAGTAAGGGTGTGCCTGCCCTCTTTACTCAGATGAGCAGTACCACCAAAGAGGCTGAAGGTGTGAGCAGAACAGCATGATTTAGACCTCTCTGATTTCTACACTCATAGTAATTATGCTACAAGCTTGAAAATCAGGATTGACTTGGGTATTTATTAGCAAAATTATGTCTGCAGCCCATTGTAGACTGAACACAATTTTGATAGTAATTTTCAAATCATTAACACACTGTTTTAGTAACATCTCAGCTATCAGACAGGCTGTCCTTAAATTGAAGCCATTAGCAAACACTCCATTACTGCATTGTTTTGCAGTATGCATTTAGGATATTGGATTATTTTGTAAAGTACATAGACTCTGCATATGAAAAAAATCAAAATATATCTGGAAAATACAATTATAAGGCTACTTAATTTTGCATTATATAAAGACTATTTTCAGCTTTTATATGAAGTAGCTTCTAAGTAATGGAATTTATTGTACATGATTAATTATAACAATGATGGCCATCTATCCATGCTAAAATATGACAGTTTAATCTTCTAAATCACATCAGGAATGAAACAATTCTGTATCCAAGATATCACTTTATGCGTTCTAAGTAGAGCTCATAAATTACTGTGGTTTTTAAATCTCATCTATATTTCTGCAGCAGAGGGCCAAACCAATACTATGTTTGAGTCTGTAATCTTTTTCCGGTAAAATTCCTGTTCATTACATTATTTTTAAGGTGTGTTTGTAAGAACAGCACCATATGGCTAACTTCCTCTGGGAAGTATTTCTTAGGGTAGGCAATTATTATCTTTTGGGATTTTTTACAGAAAGCCAACACAGTGCTTTCATCACACTCCTTGTGTCTCTCAGAAGGATTAGTCCCTGCATCATGTTTGGGAAATCCCAAGTTACTTCAAATTTTTCCAGCTTGAAACTACAAAATCCCCAAACATCTACCTCCTACCCAACCTAATACATTCAGAAAGTATGAGGGTTTTTGGTGAAGCAAGGAAGCCTGGTTGACAAAAAGCACAGTGCCTGGCGCTAGGAGTTATTCTGTTTGTGAGTTACTGGGGTACTTTCACGGAGGAAGGTACCAAAATGAAATAATGTCACAAGTAAGTTGGGGAAGAGATTTACTCACATATATATGGGAAGCGCTTTATTACCTCCTTCCCAAACTGTAGTCTGCAACAGCAGGTACCTCTGCAGCTAAGCTCAGGGAAAAAGTGTCCCTGTGCCTAGGCCACCTTCCCAGGACACACTCTCTAAAGTAGTGCCTAAAGCCCAAGCTGTTGATCAGCTGAGAACCAGGGAAGTTTTCAGAGAACACTGTTGCTCAGTGACCACCAGGAAAAAGAAATGAATGGTTGCACTCTAAGTGTTGCGGTCAAAGGCTCAAAGTCCGAGTAGAGATCAGTGACACATGGTGTCCCTCAGGTGTTGGCACTGGGACAAGAGCTCTTTAGCATCTTTGTCAGCAACATGGACAGTGGGATTGTGTGTGCTCTCAGCAAGTTTGCCAATAAGCTGTGTGGTGCTGTTGACACACTGGAGGGAAGGGATGGGACCCAGAAGGACCTGGACAGGCTTGAGAGGTGGGCCAGTGCAAACCTCATGAAGATCCCACACCTGGGTCAGGGCAATCCCAATCACAAATACAGGATGGGCAGAGACTGAATTAAGAGCAGCCCTGAGGAGAAGGACTTGGGGGGTGTTGGTAGACGAGAAGCTCAACATGCCTGGCAGTGAGGACTTGCAGTCTAGAAAGCCAGCCATATGCTGGGCTGTGTCAAAATGAATGTGATCAGCAGATCAAAGAAGGTGATTCTCCTCCTTCTCTCATGAGACTTCACCTATAGTACTGCATCCAGCTCTGGGACATAAGAAGGATATGGGCCTGCTCAAGTGAGTCCAGAGGAGGGCCACAAAGATGCTCAGAGGACTCTCTGGATCGCCTCTCCTACGAAGACAGGCTGAGGGAGTGGGGTTGTTCAGCCTGGAGAAGAGAAGGCTCAGGGGAGACCTAATAACAGTCTTCCAGTACCTAAAGGGTGACTATAAGAAATCTAGAGAGGGACTTTTTACAAGAGCATGTAATGATAGGACAAGGGGGAATGGCTTTAAACTGGGAAAGGGTAGATTAGATTAGGGAAAACTTCACTGTGAGGGTGCTGAGGCACTGGAACAGGTTGCCCAGAGAAGCTGTGGCTGCCCCATCCCTGGCAGTGTTCAAGGCCAGGTTGGACAGAGCTTTGAGCAGCCTGGTCCAGTGGAAGGTGGCCCTGCCCATGCTGGTGAGGTTGGAATTAGATAATCTTCAATGTCCCTTCCAACCCAAACCATCCTGTGATCACAGAATCATAGAATAGATGATCCTATGAAATAAACACAGAAATTCAGTGCTTTTACTTGGAAAGAATAGTTAGCTCAAACCTGTCACACTAGAACCTAGGTTCTACTTCTAGTTTTATCAGAATAGTGCTGAATAATGTCTGGATCAGTTTAATCCAATATCACAAAGCAGAGAAATATCATGATGTGGATGAGATGCAAAGAAGCAAGATCAGACAATGGGACAACTGTAATAAAGACCTGGGATTTCTCAGCAACTTGTAGGCAAAAAGAAGAGCAAACAGATGAGAAACAGCATCTCTCCATGTGCAGTTCTGCTTTTCTATTCTGCAAGGATGGTGGCAGGGGAGTGAGATCAGCACACTGTTCACACTGCTGTCTTCATTTGCAAATCTTAGTCTGTGCACTGACCCTGTGAGAAGGACTGGTTTGAAGATGGGACTGGATAATGTTGTGTAGCTATGGCAAACCTGCTTTGCTTTTATTAGCCTTTCCCTTGGACTTGACTGTAATAAGCACCAAAACAGCCACACTATCCCATGATAACAAGGGGAGGAGGGAGGGAATGTCTTAGAAAAAGAAACAGCTACTGAATTTCCAACATGGATAGTGGAAGAGCAAAAATTACAGACAAGTTCAATAATAACATTTAAAGAAGGTGTTAACCAACTAAGCCACCGGCTTTTTTGTCTACTCCAACTATAAAAATACAGGACCAGTGGAAAAAATTACATTCACTGCACAAATATTTGGTTGTAAAAGTTACCAAGAAAAAGAAGCTGTCATAGCAGAAATTCTTATCAGGATGATGCAAAGGAAGTGCTCTGTAAGAGATTATTTTATAGCTCTTGGAGCCCTAAGGGCACTACTGTGCCTCATGCAATGCAGAGAAGGAATAACCCTGCAGCTGCCTATCACAAGAACAACTTCCTATCACATTGTTTCCTTTTCAAAATATTTTAATGCACATGTCACAGTCAGTGAGACACTTGGCTGAAAGTTGTGGTTGATACAAATTCTCACAATATGAATCAAATTAAGCTTCCATGTAGTAAAAGCCGAAATGGTCCTCGGATATCATGTATTTCCAATTTTCTTCTCCAAGGTCAGAGGAACTAATAGCTTTATGGGTAAATTGGCCAACAAGCAGCTCCTTTCCTGAGCTTTCAGTAAAAAAATTCTTTTTCTGTTTAGCTGACTGCCTGAAGGTAATTTGGCAAACACAAGAGAAAAAGGTAATTTTTGGTGTTGCTGTTGCTCAAAAATGTTTTTTAAAGAAATCTAATTTTGCTTCCAGAGAGGCTTTCAAGGAGAATAATATTTTCCAAAACAACACTCTCTTTAGAGTTTTCATTTGACTGTGTACTTTTTACTGCTTTCAGCAATCTCCTCCAAGTTGTCCCTGATTTGAAAGCATCTGCAAGGGAAGAGGAGACTGTAAAAACAGGAGACACAAAGTGAGGCCTTGAGATGAAAAGTGGCTGAAAGAAGCTTTTTTTTTTTTTTTTTAATCTAACCTTCGTTGCTATTGCCTAAGAGAGTCATGAGAAAATAGCACAGTTCAATAATGCAGTGTGCTATTACAGTAGGTGCCCAAACACATAATCCTATGTTGCTGCAAATATTTTGGATTCCAAGTTTTTATTTCTAAGAGTTTTTTTCCTTCTGTAGTTCTACACATAGCTCTTGAATAAGTTTCACCTTTGATGTTGGAATCTGCTGTGGTATAACTACATGGCAATCCTTATTCCTTACTTATTCCTTATTTCTATGCTTTGTATCCAAATCCCCCTGCTGAGGGCATCCTCATGAACTCTCAACAGAAGTGGGGGAAAACCAGCAAGCGAACCACAGGGAAACAGAATCTAAGAGAAAATTGTCCTTTGGACAACCTCTGCTGCTCGCTCCCATGTCACCATGCTCAGCGTATTCCCATGAGCAAGATCTTGTACTGAGAGAAACACATTAGAAATGGTATTTCACTATTTTCTTCATTTGGTGTTAGGCAGATCCTTTCTCAAACCAACAGAAATTTGATGGATTTGATTTAGGAATTCACACTGCCAATTAATACCACATTTATACCCTCTTTTAGCTACTGTAGCCAATAGATTTGGAGAATCCCTGTAAGCGAGATTTGGAAACCTGTCACAATTTCCACCCCTTTGTGCATTTCCTGCTTTTCCGTAGCTGTTCCCACCTGGCATCAGTTTGAAGGATCAATATTGTTGCTGTACATATTATAATATCTGAACTTTTATGCTTGTCTAGAAAGACTCCCTTGATTTATTGCCTTAAAGTATCAGCTATTAAAGTTTGTCTTAGCTTAATAAGATATACATCTCTTTGGTGTATTAGGTGCAGTAATAGAACGATAAATATCCACATGCATGGGATAATCCTGAATGAACCATTACATACAGACTTACTAAGGTTTTCTAATAATGTAAGTACAGTATTCATTCTCATTTTAGCACACTTTGAATGCCACTGAATGAAGAGCTACATATTTACTGCATAAATTACAGGCATATTCTTCATGCTACTGCTTCATGGGACCTGATTTTCTTGCTGCATCTTTCAAAACATCTTCTAATGTCACTACCTCCCCTGTGCTATCTGGAATTTCCTCAACTTTGCTATGCTATACTAAACTAAATATTGCTTATAATTGTGTAAAAAACAAAATGTATTAGACTTTTCTGAAGTTATAAAACATACAGCACTTTTCAGAAGCTTGTATTTTTTATCCAGAGGAGCTGGAATTTCCACCAAAGTGAAACCTGGGACCAGACTATGCTATGATAATACGATAAAGCAAAAAGCATGTTTTCTCAAGTGGGATGAATGCCTCCATGTCTTCCAGCCAGCTACATAATAGGTCTGCATATACTGAATGCAAAAAAGAATTTGTGTGTAAAAGAAAGAAGATGCCTACTCAACTCAAATGCACCTATTCTCCTACCAAATTTAAGGTCAGGTGGGCATATGGATAATCTAAACTACTGCTTTAACTTGCTCTAAAAAGAGATCAGTGGGATTTGCAGGGACAACAGGACTTCAGTGGCAATCTCAACAGCTGAACTTCTGGTGTGCGTGACTGCAGCTTCAATATGTGAATATGTTACTGCAGCTTCAATATCATTGCACTATTTCCTCCCTCTGCCTCCATTCAAACTTACACAGTACATGTGGGTGAAAATACGACATGGCAGGACACACCACTGTTGACAAATAACTCTTCAGGAGAATTGTCTGGAACACAGGTTGCACAAATGATGAATACTAACTGTCATTGTTTTGGCATTACTCTGTTTCACATTTGCATGGAATAGAACCACACTTAGCGTATAAGTTCACACACACTTCAAGACTTACTTCCCCTTGTCCAGCAACAACTCACCATCAAGCCCCAAGGGAGGTCTCAGAGGTGTCTACAACAGCGTGGCCAGACAGCCCCACTCCCAAGTTCACAGAAAAGGTTTGAGATCCTGAGATCCTGGGATGACATGGAGCTCCTAGTGTCCTCACATGAAGCTCGTACTCAACCACCACATGACAACAAGGACCATAGCAGCTGCAGTACAGCCAAGCTCCCAAGAGATGACAAACCTTCTAACTGTGCCATTTCCAGCAGAACATCAGGAATGAGTCAAGTTTTCAGGAAATTTTGCCTTTTGTTAATAGGGGATTTGTCAAAAAAAGATAAAAACACAAAACCCCACCCTACAAACCCACAAACAACCCACAAGCAAAACAAAACAAAACAAAAAACCAACCTAAAACTAAATCTACCAAATCATCAGCATTCCCCCAGAACACAAAAAAACAACCCAAAAGAAACAAAACAAATGAACAGATAAACAAACAAAACCAAACCAGAAAACCCACCAAACCTCTTCATTCCAACAGCTCAATATTTTTGTCAGACAGCACTGTTCAATGTCACAGCGGACAGCGTTCTGACACTTAGCCCAGGATCATATGTACAATATTGCTCTCAGTGGACAAGTCCTTGCAAGACTGCTGTATTCTGCATTTGCAAAAGGCATCACCTCAGGTATCAATGAAAAAGATGCTATCAGAAACTAAAGCAGCGGTACATATTAACATTATTGACCTTCAAAATTAAGAGATCTGTTACCTTTGGTAGGTAGCTATAGAGAGGAGGACCTGAAAAATAGCAGCTTACAGCAACTGTCACAGGAAAAGATAGGATCAAATGGCTTGGTGTACCTTCATACCAGCATGACAAAGTCCTGACAAGTGCTCTAGAAAGTTTCTACCCTGATTCCAAGTAGAGAATCATTCTCAGAAGAAATGAAATGCCCTTAACATTACAAGAATTAAAAAAAAAAAAAAGCAAACCAAAATAACATCCCAACACCAAGAATGTCGGGGGTGGGTTTGGTTTTTTGGTTTTTCGGTTTTTGTTTTTTTTTAATCTTTAAATCCAGTGTTGCTTGTTGGCTTGACATTTGAATCTGTCTGCAGGTGCTGTTCCAAAAAAAAGCAGTGTCCCAGGAGAATTAACAGTACATGATCACTAAAACAACTTTTTGCAAGTCCCCTCAATGTCTGTAATTAACATATTAAGCTGCACTTAAAGAGAGTAAAGTGTCATTATACACATAATAAATCATTTCAAATTACTGAATTATTTGTCTCTACCCAGGTAATTATCTAAACTTTACTAATAAAAGGTTTCATTAACTACCACTTACACTGGGTAGAACTAACCCATCGAGCTTTTACACTTAAATATATCCACAATGCAAAATAAAACGCAAAAGCTATAGCCATTTTAAAAGAAAATCTGAGCTTTTATTTAAAATAGAATGCTGAGGTCAGTTCATTCTGAGGCTGTACTTTTGTTACATAGGATGCATTTCTACACTCAGCTGACTAGAGATAGACATTGCAATATAAAGTATACAAAAAGAACTGAAATTTTTACCAAACCAGTCTA